>NC_136730.1:44814568-45414568 GCF_936440315.1 Barbus barbus | reverse complement strand
CACTGCCATGAAAATGTTTATGACTACAAATATAATACTCATATAATGCTTATTATTATTACAGAGATGGTTCACCCACAAATGATTGTTCTGTCATAATTTACTATTCTACATTTAAAAACAGATGAACCACTGACTATGGACACAAAATGCTGACATATTCTTCAAAATATCTTCTGTTATGTTCCTTTATGTGGCTTTAATGGGTGGAATAAGGCAAGCGAAGCACCTCTGATCTCCGCTGGTGCTCAGGTGTGTTTGAGCAGAAGATGCTGAGTTTGAGCGAACCGTTGGGTTCTCTTGAGATTAGAGATGAGCAGAAGAAACACCTGAGCGAGAGCTGGACAGCCATGAAGACACTCGTTAGGGTCTTAGGTTTAATCAGTGTTAAACAGCACACTGTTCGGTACACAAATACAGCATTGTTTTACTACACGAGTGGTGCTTCATTGGGAAGTGCTAGTTTTATAAATTGTTACTTCTGACAAGAAACAAAGAGCCAGTTTTAATAAACAGGGCAAATTAACACGAGAGCGCAATTCCAAAAGAGTTCAGATGGGTGTGGAAATTTCTGCAGGTGATTTACAAACAACATGCAAATTAAAAAATCACAGATGCAACATCTCATTTACATATCGACCAGCATAGTCGCAAATGAACGACAAAGAAATAAATGAGCCACAGTATGTTAAGGTAACCCCAAAAATTAAGGTTTGCTAGAAGTTTTGATAGACCTCGTATAGCGTGACTCCTAGTTAAGGGTTCCAAGTCGTCTTTTATTTCCTGAAGCAAATTAAAAATAACATGGCTTGGCAAAAGATATATTCGGATAAATAAATTAATGTATGTGGAAAAATCCTCTCCTCTAGCAACAATAATTGCAGCCATTTCAAGCGCAAAATAATTTAAGACATGCTTTTTTGGGCATTAAATAATGGTGCAAATGCCAGTAATTTGACGAGCACAAATGTTAGTTATTTCGTTGCATGATTAATTTTAATACTCTCCTCCCATAAATTCTGAGAGTCTGAAAGGGAAACTCCTACAAATACATATTCAATAAGGTCAGGCACAAAACGGACTGTGTCCACGCCTTTTCAGAGCCAATTCTTCACTGCACGTCTTTAGTAAAACCTGACAGTTGTCACAGATCGACCAGGCTCTCAGTCCACCCAATCACAGCGAGCACCTTCACCTGAGTTCTAATGAGCACACCTGCACGTAATCTTCACCAGCAACTACAAAACCACACACCTCACAACAGTTAGACGTCCGTTCTCGTTCAGACGAAGTGGACTCACGGCTGCTATCGCAGCGACCTACCTGTTACCAACCTGTTTGTGTACTTACCTCTTGTGTTTCCTCCAAGTGTTGTCTTCATCCATGCCCAGGATCCAGATCCACTCCTGAGTCACCATCCAGCCTGAAGTGAGGTGTGTGTGGTACCCACGATATCCACGAGCTCCTGTCAAGACATCAGAATCAAGTCAACCACGTATCTCTTCATCCCAAAGTCTCTGCTACCTATACTTACCAAGTCATTCACCAACCGCCGCTCATCTGCTCCAATAAACCTTACCTTTTTACTATCTCCCTTGTGTGAAGTCTATTTCTGTAACACCTACAAATACATTCAATAAGGTCAGGCGCAAAACGGACTGTGTCCACACCTTTTCAGAGCCAATTATTCACTGCACGTCTTTAGTAAAACCTGACAGTACTATTTTAAGGCCAAAAGATGGTTTGCGCTGGCGCAAGCTGTTAGTAAAACTGGCCCCGAGTCTCATCTTTACAATTATGTCCTTTTGTTCAGGAAATTCAAACAGTGAATGCTGTTTTGGTGCTCTTTGATGTGGCGCAACAGATCGCTGTATAAACGCCTCAGTTCAAACAGCAGCGATCATCCCTTCCTCTTTACTACTAGTTTTAATGTGAAATAAACATGAATGAACATCTCATGCCTCATGTACTCACTCAATCAGTGTTTCAACTGTGGAAAGATGTCAACAAAACAGCTTGTAAACAAAATGTCATTTGGCATTTAATTTACCTCAGGCAAGATCTACAGCTTGTTATTTGCTACAGAAATTAAGTCTAGAGAAGAGCATTTCGCAACATATTAGACTAAATACTTATTATATTTTACTGGTTAGTGATGTCTTAATTATTCAATGTTTGTCTAAATAGATCTGTTATGAAACCACTATCACAGCTACTAAATGAATATATTTCAACAACAAATATAAATGTTGTAAATTAGAAGTTAATTTAAAACTGCATTATGTGCAGATTACATGTTTGCATACAATTTTTAAAGTTGAGTGTTGATTATATTTAAAAAATAAATAGTTAAATTTAAGTTTGAGTTCTTGTAAGTAATGTAAAAGTAGTTTAGAGCAAGAGCTCTACTGTCTGCAGTGAGCAGAACTACAGAGATCAGAAGCCCAACCACAGCAAAAACAACCCTCGTCTGAAGATCTGCAAAAAACACAGTAGCTTCCTCCAGAACAAGCCCTCGTCACGCGTCCGCTGCCGGTGTATAATCGCAAATCTGCTGCGTTACGCAAACGCCAATCTTGCTGAACTTTGATCACAGACATGAAAGAGACAGAAAGGCTTTTACAGAGTGAGCAGCAAACACATTGGCAGCTCATTCTACAGCTCTAATTCTGTGTAATTCAGTGAATTACTGCTGGATGAAATACAGCCTTGTGACTATATTAAATATAAAACTTCATATTCATATTCAGTCTGAAATTACCAACATGTTCAATGCAAGCTGTAAAATAGCTCATTGACTATAGCTCAGCTTTCAACACTATAGTCCCCATCAAGCTGGCATCTAAACTCACAGACCTCGGCCTAAACTCCTCACTCTGTGACTGGATTCAAGACTTCCTCACCAGCAGACCTCAAGTGGTGAAAGTTGGCCAGTTCACCTCAAACTCCATCACCCTCAACGTAGGAGCCCCACAGGGCTGTGTCCTGAGTCCCCTGCTCTACTCTCTCTACACGCATGACTGCGTGTCCTCTCACAGCTCCACATCTATTATCAAATTCACTAATGATACTGTGGTTCTGGGCCTCATCTCCAACAACGATGAGACCGCATACTTGGACGAGGTAGAGAGACTCACATCATGGTGCCAGGACAACTGTCTCTCTCTGAATGTGAGCAAAACTAAAGAGCTGATCATGGACTTTAGGAAGAGACAGCAGCGGCCCTACACTCCTCTTATGATCAGCGGGACCCCTGTGGAGAGGGTGAGTAGCTTCAAGTACCTCGGTGTAAACATCTCCGAGAACCTGACTTGGACTACACACATCCAAACACAGGTTAAGAAAGCCAGGCAAAGACTGTACCATCTGCGACAGCTGAGGAAATTCAGGGTCTCACCAGCAATCCTGAAAACTTTCTATTCAGGGACCATAGAAAGTGTATTGACTCAGTGCATCTCAGTGTGGTATGGAAACAGCTCCAATCAGGACTGCAAAGCACTACAGAGAGTTGTGCGCTTAGCTGAGCGCATCTCAGGGTCTGCTCTCCCCTCTCTGCAGGACATCTACCTCAAACGCTGCAAAAATAGAGCTGTTAAAATCATCAAGGACTCTAATCACCCTGGTAACCATCTATTCACTTTGCTTCCATCTGGTAAGCGCTTCCGTAGCCTGATGGCAAAAACTGAGAGACTTAGGAGGAGCTTCTTCCCCCAGGCCATCAGGCTCCTAAACTCTAACTCTGTGTCATAACATCACTTGACTCCATGTAAATATCACCATATCAATAAGCTATTCATAATTTTTGTTTCTACCTCGTATTGCTTCTATATAAATACCCTGTTCAACTTTTTTGCACATTCCTCTTTATTACTATTTAAGTCAACAACATACTGACCTGCACATTTATATTTATATTTTTTATATTTTAATTATTCTTTAATTTTTGTTCTACTTTTCTTTTTCTCATATTTGTATTCTATATAATTTGCACTGTCCTTGGAGCGGACCTGACTTACATTTCACTGCTGGTTATACCCTGTATAATTGTGTATGTGACAAATAAAAATCTTGAATCTTGAATAGGCCTAGAAACCGGACAAATTATCATAGCGAATAACCATTTTTAATTATTTCACTGAAATAACAACACATAAAGAAAAGTAAGTACCTACAGTACATCTTACAGGATGTTTTTACTAAAGCATTTTAATGCCACATAATGATTGCAATAAACACACGTGAGATATGACTGTTTGGCGGATTGATGGAAATTAATAAAACTTTTCAACTGTTTTTATGACTGAAATGTAAATAAAAGACACTATGGCCATATACACACTACAGATACATTTGGTTGTCAGTTCACCTTTTACTCCTTAATCGCGTTCTGTACACTCATAATTCACTAAAGTACGGGAGTGACAACCGCATTCAACAAACCGCATTAACTCCCGAAAAATACAGGTAGTGACAACCGCATTTAGAGAAATTATACGCAGTGTGTACGGAACCGAACTGAACAAGTAGTTGTTAATGACGTATTTGAATGTGCATCAGTGTATGCGTCTGTGTGTAAGATGCAAGAAAATAACCGTGAAAGAAGTCTTAACTTAGCATGGGGCTATCTGCGCTCATGAGCCATGTGGTAAAGTTACAGTATTGCCAGATCTTAATAGAAAAAAAACAAAACAAAAAAAAAAAAACAGGGACAAGCACAAAAAAACACTAAAACACCCAAATGCTTTGTTTTATAACAATAACAAAAAATCACATATCTCATATCTGTGACAGACCACTATATTAACTTCATAAAGTGCCTATCTTTATGAGATAAGACCAAACAACAGGCAAGACAGCGCTCTCTACAGCAGGCTCCCGAGCATAAACACAACACAGCACGTCTATCAGCGGCAGTTTAGTTAAAATCGAAGAACAAAAACAGTCTTTAATCAAAAAACGGCACATAACAAACGGATGAACTTTTATTCACTCCCGCAAGACGACAGAATGTTGCTATGGTTACAAATGCAGGAGTGAGTGCTGTTCTGTACACACATGGAACGATCATTTACGGGACTCACTCCCGCATTTAAAAGCGGTTGTCACTCCTGAAACTGTAGTGTGTACGTGGCCCATGAAACATCTCTGAACACTCGTGAAACTAAATCTAACAGCGATCTTCAGGAAACTTAATGGACAAATAGAAAGCATGGCAAATCTCTGATTTCCATCATTAATAAGCACACGCTCTCACACACAATTCAGGAGCCAAACACTGAAGCATAACCACAAAACAAGACGTTTCGTTATATGAAATATTCAAGGCAGGTCAGGTGTTGTTAACCGGACGACAGATGTAATTGTGCTCTTTGGAGAGATTTTACACACTGAGAGTGAGAGAAGCGACGTGTGGCGCTAAATGAAGCGTAACACAGCGGCCATTTAAAAGCTGTTCTCTACAGTCACTGTTGAAATATTGATGTTTATCTGACAGTCGGAGACATTCACACAGCACTCAGCATCAACATGTCTGCATGAATTCAGGAGTCACTGCGCTAAAGTCTCTCAAGAGTCTGGATCAAATCAAATAAACATACATCCGGGGACCACATGTATAAATCTGTGTAGATTTCATTCTGAAAGCGTGCAAATGCACAAAAGGAAAGATTTGTAGAACTGTACAAACAGCAGAACCTGCACAAAAAATAACATCTGTGTTGAATTCATGTTCAGTTCATTATGGTAAACGTCGACATGTTACCACATGAATTTATTTTGAAAAGTTTTAGGCCCTACGTTGTACTCTGTTCCTGATCTTGTGTTAATTTCAAATGTGTAAATGAGTAAATATTTTCTTTACATTAGCAATCAGCGCTATACATGTAAGGTGTGCTGGCTGGTGTTAAACACTTTCCTCACCTGGAACACCTTTGGTAAAGATTTACAGCGTTTCTCATCCTAAGGCTGGATGTGTGAGTCAGACAGCGATAAACATCCGTGCCAACGACTACCCAGAATGCTCTGGAACCGCAGATGTGTGTGTGATTTACAGAAAAGACAGTTGCTGAACACTTTCTTCCAGAAGTAAAAACTCCATTCGTTTCCTCCAAAAGAAATAGATTTTTAACAATAACTAATAAACCTGTAAAGACAGACGAGTTGTGAGCTCTGAGGACGTTAATCGATTCTTTAAGCTTGTCTGTTCACATTAATTCAACTTATTTGTTAAATAAGCAGGATTTGTTGTGAAACACTACATTTATTGATAGCTACATAGATTATTAGTTTGCCGTTAACAAAGATCACATGTGACTGAAACATTTGCCCTGTGTTTTCAGTAAATTGCTGTTGATCTCTTCTTCTTTGGTGGAGTTTGATTTTCTTCAGGTGTTTTACATTCGGAATACTTTTTTTAGATTATGCACCTCAGTTGGACTGTTTTGAAGGTGGTGAGTTCCTGGTTGTTTCCTGAAAAAAAAACTACATTTCCCATGATGCTGTAGAGCAAATCACCAATCACCAGTCAGTCGCAGTGAGATCTTTAGCTCCACCCACTCCCATGAAGTCTTCTATCTTTGTCCTTTTCTCTGATTTTCATGTACTTTTTTGTTTCAAATCAAAGTTTGTAATGTTGTGAATCTCCTCGCAGCTTCATGGTTCATGGATTATTGGGTTTTAACAAAGATTCCGATGGGAAAAATGAATGGGAAAAAGTACTTCTGGAACTAGTTTCGCTGAACAAGTGGGCTGTTCTAACGCACTCTATTTGAAACAGCATACTATTCTCAATATATATATATTTTTTTTTTACATTTCCAGGTTTCTGAGCAGCGGAAGTCATTATAGTTGCATAAACGTCAAGAGCAGTGAATGGGAGAGTACAATACATATATTATTTGCATTCTTATTTGTTCAAATAGAAAAAGAAAAAACTCCACAATGGTGTTTTCATGACTTTCAGTCAAAGAGAAAAAAGAGAGAGACTGATAACGGCAGTCAGAAGAGAGAACATTGTCAAATATACCATCCCATTCATAGACGAAAACCGTTATAAGGAAAATGCCAATGTAGGTGCATGTTTTATTATGGGATCTGCTTGTCTGTATATAGTATGCTTATATACTATGAGCTTATATACTTTTAAAAACACTGTATTAATGCATTAAGCCACGTTAAGTGTTTTTCATGTTAAGCATTTTAGAATGTCCCGTGTTAACTAGTATTTTTTGTAATTTGATGCAAAGGTGATATAACACAAAGTATAGTGTTAGAAATGTACATACAGTAAACAATGTATGATGTTGATGCCCGTTGAAACGCATCATTAATGCAGTCTTGTGAAAGGCATCCATATTTGTCCATGCCCATGTTGATTAGAGCGTTCTTCAATCCACCATATCCTTTTATAACAGGAATAGCATAGGATCCAGTTCTGAATTCAACAAGTCTTTTCAGTGAACACAGACAGAAACACTGGTGGCATGTGAAAGCGGCACGTTCACATGCGTCCGAACGTACAAATACAGTCAGCGGCCGCTAATCAGTGCTAATTACGACAGACATCAAAGCTGCGATGACCTCAGATGGCTCAGAACTCATTACGGCTGGTATTAGCAGCTGAATCCATCAGCGAGAGCAGCACAAACAGATCTCCATCCTCACAGACGCGTTTAAAGGTGCGATGACTGAAGCGAGGCGCGTTTGCTAATCGTCATTTTCTGTCAGGCCTTTGTTTCAGGAGCTAAAGTGGGTCGGCTGCTTCAAAGACATGCTAATGGGCCGCGCGCTGATGTCAAGAGACCAATTACACTCGCAAGCGGCTCCTCAGACTCAGAGAAGCGGAAGAAGCTCGGAGACGCGCTTGACTTCCGCTCTTCTGCGGGACGATCCTCGCTGGAAAAGTCGATATTCCCACAGATGGGTGAAAAGGGCAAGAGAGAGGGGAAGAGTGTAATTCAGCCTCGCAGAAGCCCGTATTATTCATTCACAGGGCTGAACAGACTGTAGTTTAGAGCTCAACACCTAACGAGACACGCTTTACATTTGCTGAAGAAACTGTGAGCTGTGCTTGTCCTGATCGGTTGCTAAGGTCTTCAGACTGGTTGCTAGGTGGTTTCTTCCTGTCTGGTGTGAAAAGAGTCTCATTGATCGTCTGATACTTTATTACAAAATCTTTGTTTGTGATTTTAAATTTGAAAGTTCTATTTCCTATAGGTGATATCATGAGGCTAAACAGATCCTGAGTTAGGAGCTCGGTCACGTCTGTGGGATTGCATTCACAACTGTGTTCAACATTGATAATAATCAGAAATGTTTGTTGATCAGTAAATCAGTATATTAGAATGATTTCTGAAGATCATGTGACACTGAAGACTGCAGTAATGATGCTGAAAATACAGCTTTGATCACAGGAATCAGTTACCTTTTACAACATATTCACATAGAAAACTTATTCTAAATGGGAAAAATGTACAGTTGCATTTATGATTAAATAAATGCAGTCTAGGCAGGAAAGACTTCTTTCAAAATGATTTAAAAAGTCTTACAAACCCCAAATTTTTGAACAATAGTGTATACAATTCAATAGTATGTTATATAATTTTATTTCAGACGGACAGGACATGAAATGAGTTCCTATCTGAAGCTAAAAGCGGTATCTTTCGACTGAAGGCACGCGTCACAAGCACATCCACTTCTGTTGCTGTAGTATATTCAGGGGCGGATTTAGTGAATTGAGGGCCCCAGGCAAAAATAGGAATGGGCTCTAGACATTTGCACACATTTACCTAAATCAACCTTGAGGTTGCTTTTTTGTTGTGATGCTTGCTGCTTCTCAATGGTGACCCATAGCTGTGTCCAATGTGTTCATGTACATGTTACAATGGGATTCTTTCATTTACATTTTTTCATTTAGCAGACACTTTTATTAATTTATGTTGTAGACCACAAAATAGCAATTTACCGTTGAGATACAAGTTATAACAATAAACAAAATAAACCTCACAATTGAACCGTTAAACCATTTTTTTAAAGAAAAGGGATCAGTCAGAAGTATAAATTATTATATTATTTAAAATGGGTTTATGTGGGTGGATTTTCGCATTGCTCTGAACAAAAACTGCAGACAGGATTATTGAAAATGCTCATTCATTCTTTGCCAGTAGGAGGTGCTTTTGGAACATCAGAAATATAGCTGTTTCCCCGGTAACGACTGTAAACAAAGCAGCGCTCAGCTCATAAATGATACTTTATCAGGTAAAATGAAAATGCCATCAAAACTTTTCTGAAGACAATCGTTCCCTTCAGAGGTTCATTATTATAAAAACTTAAATTAGTGAGAATGAGAAAAGTGTGAATATAGCCTATATTGACGAGGAATGTCCACTGATTTAGACATGTTAACTTAGGGCTGTCAATCGTTTAAAATACTTGTTTGCGATTAATTGCATGATTGTCATGAGTTAACTCATGAATAATCACAACTTAATCGGACATTTTTATCTGTTCTAGATGTACTTTAAATTAATACTTTTCAAGTTTTGAATACTCTAATTCAGAGGTCTTCAACCCTGCTCCTGGGGACCCACTCTCCTGGCAAGAACCGGCTTCAGCACACCTGCCTGCAATTATCAAGCAGTCTTGAGGAGCTTGACTGGCCGCTTCAGGTGTGTTTGATTAGGGTTGTAGCTAAACTCTTCAGCATAGTGGGTCCCCAGGAACAGGATTGAAGAACGCTCTAATCAACATGGGCATGGACAAATATGGATGCTTTATGCAATATATGTGTATTATCAGTGAAACCATAGTTAACATAGAGCATGAAGAGTAGGTCATGTTTCATAGATCATATATGTTTTTCAAAGAACTTCTTCATGCTAGTCACATGAAAAAAAAAAAGAACAGAAATACCAGGTTCCTATTACTTCTCTTTCTTTGCATTGAGCAATTTTCTTACACACACCTGTTTACATTATTTCCAGACAGGGCAGCTCACTTCTTCTGAACATGCAAAATGTACATTTATTTATTATTAGGCTACATTTGTTTGCCACTATGTGCCGACATACTGTATTTTGATGCAGCTAAATTCTCAATAATACAGTTTTCATTAATATATATTTATATTAATTTATAAGAATACATAACAAGCTCTCCCTTCCAAGATGTTAATCTGCAAAAAATCCTGATTTATATCGTCTGATAAAATCAAATAGGCTACACATAAGATAAAGACAATAGCTGTGCTGTGATTTCGCTCGCTGAACAGAGCAGACGCAGAGAGAGAGCTGTGTGCGCGCTGGGAAAGAGAGACCTTCGCACTCAAGCGGCAGTCAGCTTCAGATGCATAATATTTCCATTTGCTACAACCAGGAAACATAAGAAGCATGTTCAACTCGGACACACAGACAGTTGTCGTGGTAATAGACGCCGTAAACAGAAACCGTTCGCGTGTATGTGCTTAATGCGCATCTCGTCACCTACAGTAAATGAAAAGCATTTTAGGGGGCCCTTGGCTTTTGGGGGCCCAAGGAAGTCACCTACCCTTGCCTAATGGTCCGCCCCTGAGTATATTAATAAAAAATGTTTAAATTCACAAATAAAATGCTTAGGTTAAAACTGCATCTCTATCTGAAACATGATTGACACTGGTAAACTTTTTCAATGCTGGAAGCAGAAAAGTAATAAAATAAATAAATCAATTTAAGAGTCTTTCCAAGTCAAGTCACGAGTCATTGTTTTCAAAGTCGATTTGCAACTGAACATCAGTCAGTATCAGTGGATCTGACTAATTCTGGGAGGTTTTGTGCTGTTTGTTGGTTTGCGTCTCTATGAAACATTCATCCTGTTTGATCATATGACAAAAATCTGTATAATAATAGGGTCAAAAATCTGGAAAAAAATATGATAGTCCATGTAAACAAACTCTCAATCCCGTCAACAGCCATCAAACTTAAAATGAATAAAGTCTGTGATCTTGACTGCAGCAGATTTATGAAACTCGGACTTCTATAGAAGTATTAAAGAGTTCAGAAGTTTTACATGAGTGACTCTGACTGGGCAAATGCCATAATAATGCATTCTGGCAGATTAAACTATGCAAAATTAATACATATATGAGGGTTTTTTTCCAGATGCCGGGCGACCCAATCCATATTCCTGCTCTCTGGGCCAGACGCATCAATCAAAGTCTCTTAACAAGACAGACACGAGACTTTACCAGGGTCTGCGTGATCTGTTCTGTCAAGCGTGGCCCCCGGTCAGAACGGGTCCTGTACGCCTGACCCTCGAGCGGCCCCTGACCCCTGCTAAACACTGCCTCGTCTACACAGTCTGCCTCTCTGCGGCTGAGTGAAGATGTATCTCAGCGCACCGCCGGACACACTTGATTTGACCAGAGGGGCGAGATGATGAATGAGACACTTCTGTGAATCTACTGCTACAGCAATCTGGCCCCCGTCTCTCTCTCACCGCAATCTAGCCGGGACAGAGACGAGGTATTGATGTACGAGAGTGAGACGGGAAGATGAAGAGGTCTCCGCACCGGCCGAGAACATCAGATCCTACGCTCGCCATAGCTGAAACGGAGCGAGGCCTCGTGAAAAGAGGAGACGTCTCGGAGCCACCGGAGGAGTTTTCTCTGAGGTTTTGTTTTGAATGTGCTCTTTAAATCAAATGGCATTACAGCTCCAGATGTCTTCAAGATGGCACCCGAACACAACTTCTACGGCTCATGCCGAAATGCCATGTCCCCCGGTACCTTCTAGCAGCTTCAGCGTCAGGATCTCGAGTCTCTCCCACACTCTTTCTCACTTTGCATTGGAAATCACAATGTGGCAGAATCACGAGCTGTGGCCTGTTTCATGATGTAATGCACTTCAGGGAGAGGAAACCATCAGAGAAGGGTGGATGGCGCCATCTGTCGTTGGCAAGAAGCTCAAGAAGGGGCTGTGTTACTCTCAGAGAAATTAACCCATGCATTCTTCTGTTTTCTTATCTAGCAGTTGACATTATCAATCAAATGAAGCAGGTTCATTGCATTTTGCAATTTGCAAAAAGGTGGACGCTTGAATTGCTTGGATATGATAAAAATAGGCTCACTGAAGAAGAAAAAAAAGAAACCTGCATTTACCTACACATTTGTAAAACTACAAAAACAGTAGCCATACATACAATTCACTGCAATTTTCAGCTGAAATAAACACAAGAGGCAGTGAAACAAAAACTTGTACTACTTTTTACACACATTATGATTACAGGGTCAGATTATTGATTGATAGAATACTTACTTTCATGTGGCTCCTTGCATAGTACTATGTTATGAGCTCAACACTTTTGCCATAGTGTATTCTTTGTAAAATAAGACATTTTGATGTTTGCATCACATATCCAGCTCCATATGTCTGTCTTTTCTGGCATGGTAAACTTGCTCGGGAGCGTACAGCATTGCACTTGTGGTGTGACGTGCTCGAGTACGAGTCTCGTCAAACACAAATCACCATAAAAGTGCTTAGAGACTTGTAGCAGCAGGAGAAAATGGCATGTTGGTTCAGAGAATGTGTTTTTATCTGACCTTTTCTTTATTGTTTAAGTTTTAAGTCGGGTTTACCGTAGGTACATTATGTTCAAAGCGATAGGACATTTATTTTCTGAAGTGCAGGGATACATAAAAAAAATGTACTAAAGCATTGCTACATCCACTGTCATGTGTATCAGATCAAAGTTTTTAGCACCCTCACTGGACATTTCACTTAAAAAGTGTCATGAAGAAGCAGTGTATTTCAAAACAGACTAATTACAACCTGACAAATCAGCCAATATTTGACAGTTTTGAGATTACTGGTGGCAGCCAATAACCGTATCTGTGGATTTTGAATACATATTGTGCTTTTAATTCTCCACTCCTGTTATAAAATTGTATATTACATGTATATACTAGCCAATGGCACACAGAAACACAACTTTCTAGTTACTGGCATCGGCTAAAGAAAAATCAATATCAGACAACTACTCGTACTCATACAAAAGATATTCTAGAGATGTACATCAATGTACTTTCAAACAGTAGTTTACTGTAAAATGCGTTGGAATAATACTGTTGGCATAATCACAGACACATAAAAGGCCTGAAACCTACAGAATGTACTTTTTTTTAGGTGGTTCGTGGTAACTAACTAGTCTAACCGTAGAGACGTGCCGGTTCACCTGGAGAGATCTGTGTTTGGGCTCTTTAAGAGGACGCTGGACTAGCGAATGGCCTGCTGGTTATTTATGTGTGTGAGTAATGACTGAATCACTCGGTGAAGGCCAATAGATGCTTTATTACCGTCAGGCCATAGTTTATTTTCCTTCGATTTTAACATGATGGCACTCAACTCTCTTAATGATTGGGCCTCTGATTTACGCATAGAACTGCCCATAAAACAGCAGCGTCTCAAACTACTCAGACTTTGTTTACAAAGTCATGACATCACAAAATGCTTCTCGAAGTCTGTGACGTCTCATGACCATGAAAGGTTTCATAACTCTTTAGTAGAGAAACACAATAATTGTGGATTCGGTTTCAATGTGAGCCAGAATCACAGATCTCTCGCAGATATAATCGGATGCACAATCCTCACGGCTGATTTCTAGAGTCTTTCATCATCATCATCTCTAAACGCGCTAATAGATCTGAGACTCCAGCAGCTTCCTGCCCTGAAACACAGCACCTTTAAAGGGAAAATTCATCTGAAAACAATCAAACCTGTATGATTTACTTCTGTGGGACACAAAAATAGGAGCTTTTACACATACAGAAACAGTTCATAATGATTGTAAATAATAATAATAATAATAATAATAATAAATACATTTTCAATTTGTTCCACAAAGATTGCTTTATGTGAGAAACAAACCCAAAACATTGTCTCTGTAAGACTCAAATCACAAACACATTCAAAACCTGCCGTCATGTCAGCGTTGATGTTAAATAACATTGGCTGAAGAAAAAAAAAGTTGAAATTCTATATAAATATTATATTATATATATATATTATATTCAATACATATATATATATATATATATATATATATATATATACTCCTGAGACACCCCCCCCCCCCCCAAAAAAAAAAAGTTTTATGAATTTAGTTTTTTTTTCATGTCATTATATTATTTAGACCTTAAGAAAAAAAATAAAAAATTATATTTTTGAAAAATTATATTTTATTCATGTTTTATTATATGGACACTAGGACTCAGTTTTTCTCAAAATAAAATGGCTTGAAAAGACATCAAAAAGGCAAAAACAATGGGATTTTTTTTTTAAATCACCAATCAATTTTTAGGTTTGTTTAAGGATGATTCTCAACTATGTTATGAAATATAGAACAAAATAGTTTGATATGCCATTTTGTTTTATGCAATATGTGTGTAAAAAAATCCATAAACTGTTTTTTCCATTAAACACAGTGTATCTAATTTGCATATTAATGTGTTGCTGTTGGGACAGTGTGTTGAAAAAAATAATTGTCATAATGGGAGTAATAAATGGCCAGATTTTCATAATAATATCTAATATTTCATAACAAAATAGATATATCATTAATTGTCCTATTCAATTGTTATGTCTCCCAAAATGCATAATAAACATGCTTTTATTCCTGGTGTCCTCCACAGTGGACATGTAGGAAATGATGTCCTGTTTCATAACAGGAAGTCATATTTGAATTTGAAAACCCATAACATTTTCCTGAGATGTTGCTTTATGACAAACAATTAGAAAATGATTCAGATTTAAATGACAATTACAAAATATAATCATATTTCCATCAGGATGTATATTTTTTCACTAAATTAAATGTATCCATCTTTAAAGACCGAGGAGAGGAGTGGTCATGGTGAAACTACCAATCATTTAGTATCTCTGTAAAGCCCTGAATGTGCTCTGTACAGGACATCCAGACTTACAACTGTGACATACACAGAGAAATACTGAGAAATACACTGAAATATAATGTCCACTACAGAGCAGGGAGGTGCGGTCAGGGTAGGCAGGGTAGGCAGTGCCTCACCAATGTTGACATTACATTTATTAATTAACCTCAAACCACATTATTAATTGCATTTATTTTATTCCAAATATTATTTTTTGTAACAAAGTTTTTCAGGAATACACATAATATACTCATTTTGCCATTGTTTGCTCCTAAAAACCATTGTTTCATGCAGGAAATTCAAGGCCATGGCCATTGAGGCAGAGGTTAGCAGTGCCTCTTTGGTCCATAGAACGTAGTTTACGTAGATTTGCGCATGCGCAATCAGTTCTCATGCTGTCTTGAATTATCAACATTGAGGCAGAGACCGAGCTTGCTTCATGTCACGTGATCCACTCGCTCTCACTCAATCCGCGTTTCCCGATACTAGCATCTAGCGGCGCCTAGCGTTGGCTGTCAACTCATGAAATTGAGTAATACACCCAACAAAGAGGACTTTTACAACAAAGTAATTGACAGCTTTGTCCAGAGGGATAGACGTATGGACTTCGTCTACAAATAAAAGTAAGCACTCCCTTTAAAACGTAAACTATTCATTTATATATATATTTTTTTTAAACCCGTATATTGGTGTGTGTTGTCTGATGGTGGGCTATAGGCCTGCTGTGCGCTGACACCAAAATGTTCTCTCTTCCATCACCTCTGCCACATTTGTACTGTATGTCTATCTGTGCGATTATGGTGCATTTCGTAAGGGTTAAAATGCTGTTTTCTAGTTCTCTTTTTTTAATCCTGGTGCGCCGTCGCCAGATGCTCATTGCGTGTCGGTGTGTGCGCCTAGCGCAGTTTGTTGGAGCGAATAAGCTGTTTTTGTACTTTAAAGCTGTACTGCTGACACAATGTTTTCTGACTGTAGCCTATTCAAATCCTGGTGCGCCGTCACCAGACCAATAGTGTGTGTGTGGCTGTCTGTGCGCGTTTGCGCATTTTGAAGGAGTGACTAGGCTGCTTGTCGGTTCGCTGACACCGCGCCGCTTCCCTCTCTTACTGTGTCCCGCACAAAACATTTGTTTGTTGTATAAGTCATCATAAGATAGATGTGTCCATTAATTTGATTTGATTGTGCATTAGCCTCACATATGACTGACTTTGCTGTATGCAGGCAGCGATGTGATGATGCCTGATATGAACTTGGGTTGCTACATTAACTGAATGAATATATGAACATATATGCCACATTGATAGGTCACAGCCTACCCATGACAAGATTTCACCGCACGTTACTGCTACAGAGGCACACACTCCATAGCTGGGTCTCAGGAGGATATATATATATATGTGTGTGTGTGTGTGTGCCACGTGTATAGACTTTGTTTCTGTTTTCTGTGTTTCCCTGTTCTCCTGCCTTGTTTTTGTTATTGACTTAATTTCTGTTTCCCTTGGTTACGTTAGTTAGTTCACCTGTGTCTAGTTAATTAAGTCGTTTAGTCCCTCTCTTGTGTTTGTATAAATTTTCCCTGTTCTGCTCTTTGAGTTGTCGGTTATTAACATTGGATACATAGCTTTTTGTCTTGTATATTAAAAAACTTTTGAATCTGTATTCTTTGTCATGTGCCTTGTATACCTCCAACTCCAGTGTGTGTGTGTGTGTGTGTATGTGTATATATATATATATATATATATATATTTAGCATTTTTTTCAATGTGATTTTAAGGAATATGAGGAATTTTAAGGAATGTATTATACCTGGCAGGGGAGACACCATGATCATGAAGGCGGTTCACCCAGGGCGAGGCTTGGCCATTGCACTCCGGTCGTGCTGACCCCTGCGAGTTCCCCAAATGAATCTCGACTGCATAATTTATGGTAGTGGGGGACTGCATTCGCGCTCTCCCCTGAAAAATTTTGGGAAGTCGTGGCCTAATGGTTAGAGAGTCGGACTCGTAATCCAAAGGTTGTGGGTTCGAGTCTCGGGCCGGCAGGGATTGTAGGTGGGGGGAGTGAATGTCCAGCGCTCTCTTCACCCTCAATACCACGACTGAGGTGCCCTTGAGCAAGGCACCGAACCCCCAACTGCTCCCCGGGCGCTGCAGCATAAATGCTGCCCACTGCTCCGTGTGTGTGTGTTCACTGCTGTGTGTCTGTTCACTGCTGTGTGTGTGTGTGTTCACTGCTGTGTGTGTGTGTGTGTGTGCACGTTGGATGGGTTAAATGCAGAAATACTTGGCAGTATGTCACTTCACTTCATTTCTATTTTATTTGATTGTTTGACATCATTTGAATTTTTCAGTGTCACGTCATCAAAAATGTTTAAGATAATATAAAACATTCAATGCATGATAGATAGCAACATGAATACAAACACTACATTTTGTCTCTAACTCATCATGCATTAAATGCCCTCTTCATGTGTAACAGAATACAAAGCGAAATACAGATGCGTTTGTCAAAGATAAACAACAAAGATGCTGAAAACAGCAAGCCTCGACACAGCATCCAAACACACCCGTATAGATGCAAAAATACTGTAATATTGCACTAAACACTAATATAGGTTTAGTTGACTGTAATGACCTATTGACTTTTTTTAACTTTTGATCTATTCAATGATTCACTCATAGACATTAGATCTTAAGTGACTATATGTGATTAATATCCTGGAATATGAAGCAATTAGTTTAAAGTTCAAGTAATCTATTAAAGTTTCAACTGACAGCTGTAATAATCTGAGTGAAGTTGGTTTCGACAGCAGGCCATCGGGTCGATCAGCTTCAGAAATGGGAAAGATGCTTCCAGAATCCAGACTGATGAAGTGTGTAACGCTAATAAAACTGATCACACATCATCACACACGTGTCTCGCTCGCTCCAGAATAATACCAGCTCACAATCCCAGCGGACGCCGTTCCCACACTCTCCTTATTTTTATCGTAGACTTTTATCTTCTCTTCCTACACAGTTAAATATGATTCACAGAACAGAGAGAATAAGCCAGTAATTCTCATAAGACATGACACCAAGTCTGACTGTATTAAAATATATTAAATGCGTGAGTCAACATGATTGACCTGCACGACTCGCTCTGATCCGCACAATATTCATCTTCGGTTGTGTTCTGAATATCATCGGCTTGAGACCTTTATGTTCCTCACTCCTTTGACTTTGAGGCATTGTCCGCTGGACCTTCATATGACAGACAGCAGTGAAGCTATAGTTAATATTCACTACAGCTGCTGCCAATAATCCTCAAATCTGAGCAGATTGGCACATAAGTGTGTGTGTTCTGGTATTCCCTACATCACGAGGGCCAAATGTCCCCATAGTTCACCCAGAAATGAAAATGTGTTCACCCTCAGGCCATCCAAGACCTAGATGAGTTTGTTTCGTCATCAGATTTGGGGAAATGAACCATTGCATCACTTGCTCATCAATGGATCCTCTGCAGTGAATGGGTGCCATCAAAAAGGACAGAAAATTTGCTTCCAGGCCATATGGTTCAAATGTTATTAGCCTAAACATGAGTGAAGATTTGTGCTGTTGGTGGTGATCGAGGGTTTTGAGATTTTCTGTGCCTGTGTTGTTAGTAACTACACACTCCTGATTATCATCGGCTCTGCTGGGTTTTGACGCTAATTTGCGCTGCTCTTGGTAGATTGTACTGGTCATTATGGAAATTATCTGTGTCTGTGTTCTTTCATTTTCTTTTTGTCAGTAGATCGACAGAAATGTCCACCCTGGTCGCGTTCACCCTAATTTGCTCTGATAAGTAAATCTGGTACATAGTTTCTAACTAGGGCTATGTTCAGACTGCAGGAAAGCAGAGCCAAAATCTGTTGTTTGTTTTTGTTTGTTTGTGTATTTATTTATTTAAAGTGTGAAAACCAGCTCAAACCACATGGAATCTGATCTTTTCGATTCTGATTTGGGACACTTCCATTGGTGTTTTACAATGCGACCTCAGTCTGAATTACAGTGTACTACAGACACAGATCTTAAGTGGTTGCACCGTTAATATTTAAAAAAGTGAATATTTAAGTAGTAGGCTACTGTACAAGCAGATATTTTTACATACCACAAAAATAAACAATAGAGCAAAATCTTTAAGGACAGACACTTTATACTATCATAATGATGATACTGTCATACTGCGCAGTCCTAATCTGGTCAATAAATCAAAATGGTAATTGTTAAGATAGACAGTAACTAAAACACAATTTTTTTTTCTGAAAACACACAAGTTTGCACTGCACTTTCTTTTGGGCTGATAAATGGTTTGTTCAAAAACTGTTTTGTTCTGAGGCGCTTGTTGTTTCTCATGTGCAAAAGAAATGGCAACGAATAATCAAAGAGAGTCGGCTGTCTGCAGTGACGCCAGTGTGACCGCTAACAGTGTTCAGTGAGAACAAATCCAGCCAAAAACTGTTGCAGGATGTCCAGCGATGCACAGTGAAAGTGAGTTTTATTCATCAACAAACAAGTGTTGTCAGACAGGATATGCACGCTTTATCATCAGTGATCTGAGCGCTTTACATGCAACAGCAGTTCAACAAAGACATGATGAATTGGTTTTTGTGTTTCATTCAGACAAGGCTCTTGACCGAGCAGAGAGACGCTGCTCTGTGTTCCTGCACCGTTTCCCATGTTCCCACGTCAGTGACACTGAATGAGCCCGGAGAACACGCGACACAAACCACAAAACACATAAGCAAACAATTAGAGTGACTTCAAAGAAACATGCTATGAATAATTAATATTGGGTGATTGCGTAAAGCACAGCACTGGGTTACATAAGAGACCCGAATCAGATGCGAACACTGGGTTACTGTTTAGAGCTGAAAGCTCTGGAGTCAACAAACCACAAGAACAGAAAGAGTCTGAGGATTGATTCAGCATGTCAAATGTTGAGGTTATTCAGGGACATCCAGAGGAGCCTCGACCCATCTATGACAAACTCATAAACCTCCCAGCATCAATCACAGAACATCTTCATCTTATCATTTCCATAGAGACTGCAGGGAGATTTTCTTCAGCTGATAATCTTAAAGATTCAAGTTTTAATTAGTGATTAGGGATGTAATGAATCACTCAACTCACGATTCGATTCAATTCATGATTTTGATTTCACAATTTGATTTTCTCATGACTTTTTAACAGAATGAGATTGAAGGCATTATACAGTAAATGACAATGTATCTGAACAAAGCAGCAGATGAGCTGAATGAGATGCAGATTCACTCTCTGCCAGCAGGTGGTGCATATTAATACAATGTTTAGCGCTGTAAATAAAGCAGAGCTGTGCTTATGAACACTACTTTAATATGCATCGTTCAGAGGCAAGACGAAAGGAAAATACCACGTTGGCATCTCAACCGATTTGAATCAATTTTCAAATGGCTTGCGGTTAATCGTCACATCCATATTATTGATAGGATCAAACTTCCAGCAATATCTTCAGTGTAGAAGTCATCCTGAAGTGTTCGAGCTGATTTCTCAAAACACATATGTTTTTGAGCTTGAGAAACTTGAGAAACCACCAGAAAAGCATCACATTGGCCACAATCATGTTAAAAACACTCAACTCCCAAACAAACACCCACGCGTCCTCAATGTCCTTCTACTGCTGTCTCTGAGGACAGCGTCTTCTGTGCCAATGAGAGCTGATTTGTTGACACTTCCATTGAACAACATTTTTCAGCCAATCAGCTGCAACACACTGTATCTGGTTGTCATGTCAATGCATTTTCAATGATGAACTGAAAGAAGTTCATGCAACAAATGACCATGACAGTGACGTGTTTCTCTACATTAATACAGTTTATATCGCTCTTGTACAGTGCTTGAAGAGGGCCGGTACACACCGTTACGCAGTACCGGCTCTTCTATATTCTAGCCTTCTGGCACTTCTAACATGTTGCCGGTACTCAGATACAATCGTCAGGGTCTGGGTGATTAGGCTATATGATCCCATATATGATTAGAAATGATATAGAAACGATGTAAATCACACTACCCAGGCGGGATCACCGCTCATCTCGACCAGTCACGTGAATGAACGCAAGCAGAGTCGGTCTACTTCATTGAGCATGTCAGTGGAGGCGCGCGAGCAGTAGAATAATAATTATTGATTACTAATTTGAATCAGTACTTTATAACGAAAATCATATCTTAAACTGAAAAGAAGCAGGCTTTAGCAATCACATCATTTTAAACCGTAAGAAAGTCCATGGATCCAGTGAACGAATTCAAACAGGAAGCTCAAAACAGCGCTAATGCAGAGAAAACACTATTCTTATGGACAGAATAGTGGCTTATGTCCAGATGTCAGTAAAATTATTATTTCCAGTGTGTATTTGGCTTAAAAGCAAGAGTGTTTTATAATGGACACTGATTATGCGGTGGTCAGAGATTTAGTGATTCTGAATGGAGACCGTGCCGCGACTGAGAGCAGCTGGATGGTGTTTAGTGTCCCGCAGCAGATGAATAGTTCTGTGTTCAAATGCACACAATAGACTAAAGCTTGCTGAAAAACCCCAGCAAACATAACCATGAATGTGTCTGCGGGAAACAGTAAGGAGATATTTGAATGATTTACTAATAAACTAATGTTTTCTGAGTCTGTGTCGCAAGGATGAAGTTACTGATCCTGACTCGCCGTCTCCTCATTAGACGCGCCTTTAGAGAGAAATGAGTCTTTATTGATTATGATTAAGATTATAATAAGAGTTTTTGTTTTCAATTGTTTTATTTGGTTAAGTGATAATTTAAAGCTTTCTATAGATATATGTATCATGTCTGTGAGGCATGTATTCTCTGCTGAAGCTCCTGTTCAAGACGCAGAAAACGCATCATGTTTGTTTTCTTTGTTTTATAAAAGAACTATCTTTTGTTGGTATTGTGAGTGCACACAAATACACATAGACCCTTTACAGCTCCGAATGATGTATTACTCTTACCTTTATCAGAAAAAAAAAATAAATAAATAACAAAAAGACGGCGTAGGCTATTTTAATGTGTTTCCACTGAAAGCAAAGCAAGTGTTTGTTCTGGTGCCTCCATGTCCTGCAGAGCACTTTAGCTTCCACTCTCCACACAAACTCAGATATAGATACACACATTATTATTATAGCGCAGGTTTAACGTTTAAACATTGTTATATGCTGTTTTAGTATATCTATACATTGTATTTTAGGCAAGTGGTGATGATATGAGAAGGCTAAATTGATCAAACATAGGCTATGATCAGCTCATGCCGCTGGCCGCTTGGTCGTTACTTTAAAAAAACTAAAACTTATAGTCTATTTAACGAACAAAAATGCTCCAAACGTTTTTCTAAATTAACTTAATAAAAAAACAAAACAAAATATAATAATTTTGCCATTACACACAAAACTGAACTATTTTAATAGCCGAAACAGTATTATAAACTGCTTTAGGAGAAGAGGGAAAAAAAGACGGGCTCGGGTCGGACTCGGGCCGGTAATTCTGATAAGCTGTCGGACGTGGCCTAAATTTGAGGCCCGTGCAAGGCTCTAAGTCATTGTAAGTCCACCCGCAAGCGCACGATCCCATAGGAACTAGGAATGCATTTAGTTCTAGGAACTCTGTTTGGGGGAACTAATTTAGCTCCTACTTCAGAATAGGGTCTAAAACAGTTTGGTAAGAACTACCAGTGACGTAAATTTACACTGATTGGCAAAACGCATACGAAACACTGGCTACCCGGCATTTTTCAAAAGCCATGTAAAAATATTCACTCTACAAAGATGAAAAACAGTGATAATGGCATTTACCTGTTGTCTGCAGTGTTGTGTTCTTTTCTCAGCTGCGATGATATGTAACCCTGCAAGTTGTCATAGGAGATAGTTTATAGTCCATCTCCGTTATCACTAAACTCGTAACACAACAAACACAGCTCCGATCACGCCATCCTCCATTCACCGGTTGTTGATGTTTGTAAATGCCGTGAATAAAGACACCGCTGTCGGTCGCTTCAGAGTTCCTTCTGCCAGCGAAAATGCAAGCAGGAAAACAACCCGACTGGCAAGTTCCTAGGACTACGCTATTGAAACGGTCGCCACATGAGAAAATGTACTCGCAATTGCTTTCCTGTGACAAAACATGAGGGCAGTCATGTTTTAGATCAAACTGAGCACGACAGATGCGTCAGTGAATGATGAGATATTTTCTGTAAATAGAATAATCCTGCCAGAAGAATTGCATGAAAACGTCTCATGCCTGTTCCAGCTCAGCTTTTATGAGGTTTTACTCATGTGCATTAAGGAGAATTTAACATTTTCCGACGTTTTGGTGTGGCTGAGAAACTTTTGGGAAATGCTTGAAAACACTAGTGTGGAGTAGAGCGTTTTAAAATGAAAACGTGGTTTTCAAATGTACCTGGATTAATGCAGACGTAGCCTCAGGTCCTTGTGTGAAGAGAACGGATGCATCTGTGTTGTGCTTCAGAGGGATTATTAATTAACTTTGCTTGTTCATTTCTAATTAAACAAACTCTTGTTTTCCTTTGTAAGCTTCTTAACGGGTGAAGTGGCTCTTGCCATCAGACATGTTTCTGCCGTGGATGTCAGAGATACTGTGTCTGTAATGCTGAAGGTTTTGGGCTCAATCATGAGAAATACGGGTGTTAGTGAGTCATGTGACATTCAGACTCCCAAAGCCTCTTATCTTCCGTCTGGAGAAGAAAGGAGAGTCGGGTTTGTCTTTAGACTCTGGATTAGAGAAAGACAGAAAAGAAAGAAAGAAATTACAAAGAGCGACAGCAAACGAGATAAATTTCTGACACATTCTAAGCACGCAGGGTGAGATTTAAGACACGTGGAACAGATTTCACCGCTGTACATCATTAAGGCTGTGTGTTAACCGTGATGTACGACACACTCGTGTGTGTGTGTGTGTGTGTGTGTGTGTGTGTGTGCGGTCGCATGTGGGACGTGTCGTCTGACGCTCATCTGCAGTCCGCCTTGCGTCTCTGTTCAAGATGTTCAAAGAAGAGCAAGTGATTCTCACAGGATCAGACGAGTCTCTAGACACTTGCCTGAAGAAATCCCAGAGATTACGTGAGAAACTCAGCCTACATCCCAATCACAGACGGAGACAAACAGAGAGACGTTCCCGTTTCTCATCGCAGACCTGATGGCATCACCACAGTTTACATGCAAACAGAGTTAATGTGATTGCTGTAAGGTGTAGTCTGCTGTTGATAACGCTGGGTTTGTGTCTTGTATCTTCCTCTAATTAGTCTCATTGTTCTCACCTGTGTCTCATTAACCTCATTGATCGCTGTCATATGTCCATGTCATATAGTCCTTGTTCTTCGTCTGGTGTTGTTCTTCTCAGCTCTGTTATTATGTACGTTTGGAAGTCTTTGATCATCTTTTATTACTGATTCTTTACTTGTCTTCAGTAACAGTTTGAGATGGTTTTAGTTAGGCTAGAACTGCAGTAGTTTTTGCTGTGGATTTGAGAGAATGGGGTAATTTTACTGGTAATTTTACTATGCAGATTTGACACAAACACTTCTATATGCATTCAGTCAATGAACAATGCTTTATTTGACAGAACGCATGAACACTGGCGCTCAACACATGCACAATAGAAAGTGTAATCTTCCTCCATTGCTTGTGCTGTTTCTCTCCAAGAGTTAGTCAGAATCTCGTCCAGGTACTGTTCGCCTGCTGTGCTGATGATGAAATGTGTGTCACACGCTCTATACACATATACTAGTGTACTGAAGTACAGCAAGTAAATTATGTTTTTGAAAACAGTATTTTTTAGCCGAGCGTTTATGGAATGGCCATGAAAGTGTGTCTCAGTCCAGCCCTGAATATAACGAGACGGAAGCAGCATCTCTTTATAATGTTTTCATTCCACGGCTGATGAAATCTGCTCTGTCTGAGCTCGTCTTTCTGTCGGCCTGCTTTTCCTCCTCTCTTCTGCTCAGTTTATAAATAAGGTCTCGGTTTGCTGGTCCTGGAGGGAATCTAATGAGTGTTCAAGTGTAATCCGGTGAGCAGCAGTAAATCTGAGCTGTTTACGGCACGCTCAGGCTAAATTACTGCTATGTAAATCTGCTCAAGTGCTGCGCGACTGGAGAAGTTGCGATTGAAGCTGCTGCAGAAATGCTAAGTGGACAGAAAGCCAATACTCTGGAGCGGAGAGAGAGACAGGCTCTGCCATCTATCACTGCCTGTGCTTAGCCAGCGACAAGCAATTTATCCGAGAAACCTGGAGACGGAGAGAAGCAAATCCTCTATGATGTGGGGGGGGGGGGGGGATAAATAAACAAACAAATTATAAAATATCTGATTGTGCCTTCGGATGGACGTTACATGACGAAATTCTTGTTTCTCTTGGAAGTTCAGTGTTATTTTTCTTACATTAAATAGCTGTTATAATAGATCATTTTGTAATACACATGAATACAGTGAGGAGGAGTTAATCAACTGTTGTTCTACTTTCAAATTTAAAATAAAAAATTCTTAAAATATTTTGTATGTTAATATTAACAATGTATTCAATTATACATGTATACGTATAAAACCAAGTGCTTTTTTAAAGTATTTTTGTATTTATTAAAAAAGTTTAATTGAATAAATAAATGCAGTAGCAATTGGTGTTTATTTTAATTGTGAACTGAAGTTATTCTTTAATACTCACAGATTATTTATGGTCATTAGTTTGACTGGACGTGATACAGCGGTAAAACTTAACCAGGGTTGTGATTCCCAAGAGTTCCCTCATTACCAATAGAGTTCAGTAGAACTAACAACCGTATTAGCCAATGATGCTTTTGGGAAATGCACCCCAGACAAGTGCTCACATACATTTGATTCGCAAACTGCATATAAGGGGCCAATCATAGTGCAAAAAACCCCAAGAACTCTTAACTAGTTCTTCCTCATCTAGACTAGTTTGCAAATACACATGAACATGATGAAGAAACAAACACATCTACAGCAGAGCAACATCTCATGGACGTGTTTCTAGGCTTGTGTATTTGATTATCTATACAGCAGCACTGATGTTAGAACGAGCTCTCTCTCTCTCTCTCTCTCACACACACACACACACACACACACGGCTGCAGTGCTGTTGTGTTCAGGGTTGATCTATAGATTCCTCTGATTTCAGAGCGAACAGAGACTCAGATCCTAGATGAGACTGACATCTGCTGGAGGATCCACCGACTGCAGCGTCACACATCAGAAACTGTGACCTGATCCTGAGAAACAGACTGAAATTTAAGTAATTCACTGAAAACCTCTCTTTCACACTCCTGTATATGTAAATATGGTGTTTTAAGATCATGATGGATTTGTTAATGTGAAAAAGTTTTTTCTCTTATGCTCACTAAGCCTGCATTTTTTTGATCCAAAGTACAGCAAAAGCAGCAATTCTGTGAAATATTTTGTTTAAAATAACTGCTTTCTATGATTTCCTGATTTCGAAGCTGTATTTTCAGCATCATTACTCATCATTACTCAGCGCCACATGATCCTTCAGAAATCATTCTAATACAGGTGCATCTCAAAAAAAGTTCATTTTTTCTCGTGACTTATTTCAAAAAGTGAAACTTTCATACATTTTAGATTCATTACATGTAAAGTTTTTTTTTTTTTTACTTTGATGATTAGAGTTTACAGCTCATGAAATCTGGATCTCCATAAAGCTTATCAGCAGATGGAAGCATGAAGTGCTCCAGAATCTCCTGATAGACGGCTGCATTGACTATAACTATGAATTTAACAGAAAATGGTTGCCTCTCGAATTTGATTAAATGTAAACTTTTTTGTAACTGTTTTTGTGAATAGTTTAAGCCAATCATCCCAGTGTTTGTAAGGCGGGTGTTATCTGTGGAGTGGAGATGGAGGAAAAGGAAGTGTTCGATCAGATATAGTCAATGATGGCCACGTTTAGTCTGTTTTAATACATGAAGGCCTGGTTCCACAGACAGGGCTTAGACTAAACCAGGATTAGGCCATAGTTTAGTTAGGACATTTGAGTTTTTTTTATAAACATGCCTTATTAAAAACATTACTGTTGTGCATCTTGAGACAAAACAAAGGCACTAATATATTTAAAGATCAATCAATGCAAGTTGCTTTCAGTTGAAACCGCTCAGACTTACATTTTAGTCTGGGACTAGGTTTAAGCCTTGTCTGTGAAACTGGGGAGAAGTGTTTCATGCCAAGTCTAGTGCTTTATACAGACTGTTTCAATAATAGTGTTAAGATTGTGAAATTCATCAGTAAAGCAGCTCTACAGAAGAGCGTAGAGTCATTATTCAGATCAGAGTCAGTGAATCAAATTTAGTTCTCAGTTCATGAAAGATCTCAGCATGTAATGTTATGTTTGTGATGTTCTTGATCACTGAACTGCCTGTGTTCTGTCGCTCAGACCCACATCTGGACGCGCTTAATCTGCATAAATAAAGCCATGATTGATCAAGCAGATGCTGTGAATTCTGGGAGTCTCACAGTCGGAGTTCAACTGCTGAAGTCTGTTTAACCAAAGCCAGACATGATTCAGACATGAGAAAGAATCATAAATGATGTTTAATACCTCAGCTGTTTCCCTGCACAGAATGAAGATTAAACTGATCTTGCGTCTCCTGCTTAGCTCTGATGTTAGATGTTCACTCACTGACTCATTCCTATCTGATGAATTACAGGAGGAGCTTCTGAGGAAAACTCCTGAGTACTGAGAGAGAAACCTGTGAGCAGTGACTCTTCCTCTGGGAATCACTATCATTACTGATGACGAGCGCGTTTCTTTTGGTGGACTGTGGGGTAACTTCTATTACTTATACCGCACATAATTATTGAGTGAATAATGTTACTTGATCTGTAAATCTGTAGGTGATGAAGGTCTGGTTTATCACTCTCATGATGTTGTGACTGAACTGAAGCTGTCTCTGTAGTTTCATGAGCTCATATGTTAATATAATCGTTGATAATTAGGAGAGTAAACACAGGGTCTGCTGAGACTCGTGCTGCTCGCGGCTGTTTGAATGAAGCAGGAGGAGACACTTTATACATCCAGAGATACATATGACTGCAGGATTCATTAAACACAGTCCTCCTGGAGATTCGTTTGGGATCATAGAAATGCATTACAGAGACTCATTGCTGTGAATGCATGCGTGTGTGTGTTTGTGTGTCCAAATGTCTCCACAAGGATAGTAAAACCTGACAGTTTTGACAATGTGGGGACCGGCCTGCGAAAATAAATAATAATAATAATACTATATATTATTAAGATATATATATATATATATATATATATATATATATATATATATATATATATATATACGTTAAATTAATCCAGCAGTCATATGTATGTACATTCAAAGAGCTCAAACAATCCTTCCAGCTGTGCTTTCATTCTGGATTATATGAAGAAAAAAGTTCAACACTCTTCAGCAATTAAAATAAATAAAATAAAACACAAATGTGATGTTTTGTGAAGTCATTTTTGCTCATTAGTATGGTTGAACTGGATCATTGAAGGTCAGCAGTAAAGACACTGGTTCATAACATGGAATTAAACACAGGATATTTGTATTAATAGTTCCATTACTAACCACTAGAGGGACTAAAGTTACACAACACAGCTGTAAACAGCAGCTCTTGCTTTGTCTGTCCAGTTACAACAGAAATGTGAAGCTGTGGGGATAGTTACAGCAGTTATAAAAAGTCATGTAATTTCTCATTATTATCATATTGTATCTGACATCAGTGAGAGCAGAGACTGATGCGTCACCGAACCACAGACCAGTGTTTCCCCTGCCATTATATATGAAGGGGGCACCCCACCCTCCCTTGAAGGTCAAGTTCATTTTATTTTCTATGTAGGGCCAGATCACAACAGAAGTCATATACAGATCACAACAGAAGTCATATACAGATCACATATACAGATCACAACAGAAGTCATATGTGGCCCTGGAGCACAAAACCAGTCATAAGGGTCAATTTTCTGACATTGAGATTTCTACATCATCTGAGAGCTGAATAAATGATCTTTCCATTGATGTATGGTTTGTTATGAT
This sequence comes from Barbus barbus, assembly GCF_936440315.1. NCBI lineage: Eukaryota > Metazoa > Chordata > Actinopteri > Cypriniformes > Cyprinidae > Barbus > Barbus barbus. The sequence goes on along the minus strand of NC_136730.1, from coordinate 45,385,521 downwards.
AGGACAATATTTGTCTGAGATACAACTATTTGAAAATCTGGAATCTGAGGGAGCAAAAAAATCTAAATATTGAGAAAATCTCCTTTAAAGTTGTCCATGAATATCTTAGAAATGCTTTCTTAGAAAACATTTCTTAGAAAATATTTTTTCTTAGAAAAGTTTTGATATATTTACGGTAGGAAATTTACAAAATATCTTCATGGCACATGATCTTTACTTAATAACCTAATGCTTTTTTGGCATAAAATAAAAATCTATAATTTTGACCCATACTGTCCCTCTTGTGTCCATATTTGGTCATGTTCCTGTTCTTGTTCTCATTGTGTCATTATTAGTAAATAACCTCCAGCAGCTGTCTGTCCCTCACTTTTCCTATAGAGCAGGTCTATAACTATAAACCCCCCCCCCCCCCCCCCCCCCCCTGTAGAGTTCTGTAGAGTTCTGTAGAGTTCATAGAGCTTAGAGTTGACCTGAGCACCGGATTAACCCAGCAGTCACATCTACTCACATGGCGTGTGCGTGTGTGTGTGTGTGTGTGAGAGTGAGTGAGTGTGTGTGTGCATGTGTGTGTGTGTGTGTGTGTGTGTGGTGATATTTGACTGAAGGCAGAATTAACTGAGATTCAACCATCACATGATACACTGTGTGAGAGAGAGAACAATCTCTGCACAAACACGGTAAAACCTCCTCATGAGGAAAACGGATTAAAGGGGTCCTATTATGCTTTCTGAAAAAAAAAGGAAAGATCTACAAATTTACAAATCTCAAAGTCCACTCCAAAGGGAGATATTTAGTTTTTTTTAAATCCCTTTTCAAGAATACAACGTACAGCGTTGTTTTCCGGGTGTTGTGATGTCACAAAGCGGTCCCTTAGAATATCATTCAAATAACTCCCACCTACGGAAATTGTAATGTTTGGGGGGTGAGGAGGGGCGAGCTCATGATTAGAACGCTTGAGTGCATCAGACAAGACGACGATGAAGAAGAAGTGCTGCTGTAGCGTCAAGTTTTCATCATGTCAAAGAAACGCTGTTTGTTTCACCCCCGTGCCTTTTAATTTCCTTGCAGCAGATGTTTTCTACCTCTCTGGGCATTTTAACACAGTTAACACAAGCACCTGAATAATTATGCATGTAAATATGTATGTTAGTTATGAAAATTGCTGACAGTTCAATACTGGACAATGATGTAATCTGTAGAATTTACACTTTAATTATGAGACTATGGTATAAATAAATTCAACTGTATAATAGTTTCACTGCAATTCGTGTTTCCCATGCATTGATTTATTTGTCGTTATTATTTAATATAATTTATTTTTGAGCCGTTTGTGTCAGGCTGGGGAGAGATGTATTGTAATAATGTAAATTATGTGAAAAATAATGCATTTTTCGAACCACCGAGCATGAGAGGATGTTTTAGTACACCCCCAAAACAAAATCAAGACTTTGTAAAAGAGCATAATAGTACCTCTTTAAAACAACAGGCCACTTAAAAATTAACCTTACAAACCCGGATGAGCTACTTTCCACTGTCAAACACAGAAGGAGTATTTCTGAATGATAAAAGTAAAAAAAAAAAAAAAAAATCTCATGAAGTGGACCTTAAATGCCTTATGGCTTATAAATTTGATGTGGAAATCCAGAAAGGTTTGTATATTTAAGACTACAAAAGGAAAATAGTAATACTTTTAAATAACAGAAGCCTGTGAACACTGTGTGTGTGTGTGTGTGTGTGTTATGAGCGTGTGTGCGTGCGTGTGTGTGTGTGTGTGTGTGTGTGTGTGGATTATCTTCCTCACATGACTTAAATGTGAAACACTTCAGGGCTCAAATGCCAAGAATGAATCAGGAGCAAGATTTCATAACATTATACAAACACTCATTACCATTCAACAATTAACCCTTTTTACTCAGCTACAAAAAACATAAGTAATCAGTATCCCAACAACACATCCATATTTTCTTTAGGAAATTCTCAGACTCTCCCTAATTGGAAGAACGTTTGGTCGTTTGGAGCGCAGACTCTGGCTCCAAACGAATCTCTACTGCGCAGACTCGGGCTCCAAACGAATCTCTACTGCGCAGACTCGGGCTCCAAACGAATCTCTACTGCGCAGACTCTGGCTCCAAACGAATCTCTACTGCGCAGACTCTGGCTCCAAACGAATCTCTACTGCGCAGACTCTGGCTCCAAACGAATCTCTACTGCGCAGACTCGGGCTCCAAACGAATCTCTACTGCGCAGACTCTGGCTCCAAACGAATCTCTACTGCGCAGACTCTGGCTCCAAACGAATCTCTACTGCGCAGACTCGGGCTCCAAACGAATCTCTACTGCGCAGACTCTGGCTCCAAACGAATCTCTACTGCGCAGACTCGGGCTCCAAACGAATCTCTACTGCGCAGACTCGGGCTCCAAACGAATCTCTACTGCGCAGACTCGGGCTCCAAATAAATCTCTACTGGGCAGACTCGGGCTCCAAACTAATCTCTACTGCGCAGACTCGGGCTCCAAACTAATCTCTACTGCGCAGACTCGGGCTCCAAATGAATCTCTACTGGGCAGACTCGGGCTCCAAACGAATCTCTACTGCGCAGACTCGGGCTCCAAACTAATCTCTACTGCGCAGACTCTGGCTCCAAACGAATCTCTACTGCGCAGACTCTGGCTCCAAACGAATCTCTACTGCGCAGACTCGGGCTCCAAACTAATCTCTACTGCGCAGACTCGGGCTCCAAACTAATCTCTACTGCGCAGACTCGGGCTCCAAACTAATCTCTACTGCGCAGACTCTGGCTCCAAACGAATCTCTACTGCGCAGACTCAGGCTCCAAACGAATCTCTACTGCGCAGACTCTGGCTCCAAACGAATCTCTACTGCGCAGACTCAGGCTCCAAACGAATCTCTACTGCGCAGACTCAGGCTCCAAACGAATCTCTACTGCGCAGACTCTGGCTCCAAACTAATCTCTACTGCGCAGACTCTGGCTCCAAACGAATCTCTACTGCGCAGACTCAGGCTCCAAACGAATCTCTACTGCGCAGACTCGGGCTCCAAACTAATCTCTACTGCGCAGACTCGGGCTCCAAACGAATCTCTACTGCGCAGACTCGGGCTCCAAACGAATCTCTACTGCGCAGACTCTGACTCCAAATGACATCATTTACTCACAATGGCAGCGGCCTGAGATGTATTCGCTTCAATTTCTATAATGGAAGGAAGTGAAGACGCGTCGTCCATCTTTTTTTACAGTCTATGGTTTAAATTTAGGTAATCTCACTATAAGTAGCTGACAAATTAGAAAGCTCCTCTTACCAATAACTAATTGATGCGTGAAAATGAGTTATCCAGAATCTGCCAAACTGAGAATCTCTCTCGCGCTGTTTATGCCGTAATTACGTCACTTACTGCATGATTACGCAACTCCCGCTAGAATCTGCTACAGGTAACAAGCTCAGATCACAGAATAATGCGTGCTGTCAGACAATTATTATAAAAACCGACGAATCTGGCATTCATCTTTGAACATGAGAGAATTGAGACAGGATTTCTTCAGCTCCAACATCACAGTCTGACAGAAAATCTCAAATTAATAAAATAAATAAATAAACAAACATGTTTTGAATAGTTGCTTTCTTGATGTTGTTAGCAACTAATAATAGGTTTTTTTTCTTTATTTTTATTTCTTTATTTTTTTATTTGTTGGCTTGTTATGAGATAAATTAGCCCAAATTCTCCTGATTCTGACAGAAAAATAAATAAATAAAAACAGAATCTATTCTACCACAATAACATCATAAAGTATCCATTAGAAAATATGGCTTGATAGTGTTCATCTTGTGTTTGACGACGTGTCATTAATTAACTGCATCATTTTAGGCTAATCTTTATTTTTCTGTAATGCGCTATACAAATAAACTTGAAATTAATTGAATTGACATTCAAGATGAAGACTGAATGTGATCGAGCTGATTTGTTTATGGGAAATATCTGCATCTTTAAGGAGCCTGTGCTCTGAAGACAGGTCTTGATGAAGTAGAGCAGGAAGGTCTTTGAGTCTCAGCTCGGGGCGCGTGAGTGTGACGCGGTCACGCGGGGATCAGAGCTGCGGTCACGCGCTCCGCCGCTATTTAAACTCCTCCGCCGTTCATTCCCGAACTCTCCAGATTCATCAGACATAACCTGACTAATTACAGACATAACCTGACTAATTACAGACACAACCTGACTAATTACAGACACAACCTGACTAATTACAGATCTGACCGACTGCTCGTTCTTGGAGATGATGTGGGAACTTTTGATGTAGTGTTTGGAGATATTTCGGACGCTGATGATTGATTCATGCATTATTTCTGACAGAACTTGATGGTTTCTGCTGTTTTTGAGGCGATCTCGAGACTATTTGGATATTATTGATTGTTCTGAGATTTCCCGCCGGTTTTGGTCATGATGTGGAGAACACGCAGAGGAATGCTGCTGCTCGTGCACGCGCTGGGGCTCGTTCGCGCTCAGTTCCCGCGCGCGTGCGTGACGTCGGAGGGCCTCGGGAGCGCGCAGTGCTGCCCGTCCCCGTCAGCTTTGGAGAGTGACCCGTGCGGCGCGCGCTCCGGGCGCGGGCAGTGCGTGGACGTGCGCGCGGATGCGCGTGCACACGGCCCGCAGTACCCGTACGACGGGCGCGACGATCGCGAGCTCTGGCCGCTACGCTTCTTCACGCGCGCGTGCCGCTGCAGCGGGAACTTCGGCGGCTTCGACTGCGGCGGTTGCGCGCACGGATTCACCGGAGACGAGTGCGAGCGGCGCGTGCCCGTGGGTCAGAACTCTCTCTCTCTCTCTCATAGTGTCTTCTTCACCAGATTAACCAACAAGTTCAGAATGTATAGCAAACCCGCGACTAGACCAGCATTAGCTTGGATCATGCAGAGTTTAGTTCGATCGAGAATACATTTAGTTTATTTAGAGAATAAATTCATTTTGTTACTTAAACCAGGGGCGTAGCCATCATTTCAAAAGTGGGGGGGACGGAATGACTAGTGTTATACCTGTTTTTTTTGTTGTTGTTTTTTTTTTTAGTTACCCTTTGTCTAATTGACAGGTTTTATTTTTAATCATACCTTTTTGCTCAATATGCTTTATGATTATATTATTATATATTATATTATATATTAGGAAAGAAAGATAGAAAAAAGAAAAAGAAAGAAATACAACGGCTTGTCACTGGGACAGTACCATTAAAAGCACATCTTTGTACCTTATTTACCCCAAAAAGTTTCATAGTAGTACATTACGGTACATATTGGTACTCTAAGGTACTAATGTGCACCTTTTTGAGTATACGTTACATAGATGTCCTTATAAGGGTACTATTGTTTACATATTTCAGATTGTATTTTGTGTGTGTTGTATGTAGAGTACATGGCACACAGTAATGGATGCTTGCACATTCACATACTCCTTTATTCTGTTCTGTTCTGTTCTATTATACATTAGTCTGATTAGTCTGTTAAAAATAAATATCTTATCATAGACAATGCTGTAAATAATCTTTACCTCTAAAGCCTCACTGAAACTTTCTGCCTCATTCACTCTCAGCTCTGAATTCACTTCTACCTCTGTCTATAGCAAATAAAGTAGTGTTTGAAACATGTACATACAGGGAATAGTGACATACAGAAGAAAATAACTAATTAAGTACACTGCTGGACAATAACCAATCATTTATATATCCTAAATTATTTTTTAACACTTTAGAATGATAAACACATATTCACTATTAACTATGGCTTTTGCATCAATAATCTCTTCATTTACTACTTATTAATAGCTTGTAAGGTAGTCGCTGTAGTTGTTAAGTTTAGGATTATGGGATGCAGAATATGATCATGAAGAATACAGAATTAATTATGTGCTTAAGTGCTAATAAACAACCAATATGCAAGCTAATAATTACATACTAGTTAAAAATGATAGCTGAGAAGTTGTTCATCATTTTTTATTTTTCTAATTTGGCTAATTATGTGTTTTTTATGATTGGTCCATGTATAATCCTACAAACGCTTGTGTATTAATAGATTTTAATAATTTTTAGCCAGGTGTTAAAAGCCACTCTTCTCACCTGTCACTGTGTGTCGTCCTGATTCTGTCCTAACAAACCAGGCTGACTGTTTCTTGTTCATTCTTGACAACACATAAAAACGTCAAATTAGTGCAATAATGACAGAGCAGCCCTAAATGAAGATCGGTCCTGTATCAGATCAGTGCTACACTTGATTGAAATACATCATTTAGAATTGGCAGAGTGTCACAATGCTGTAAACGCTGTAAAATCTCAGTTCAACATTATCTTTATTCTTATTTGAAGGGTTCTGATAACATACATATGTGTTAAAATAAAAGACGTTACAAAAGAGTTACGGAAAAATACACTGAAAATAAATAAGTGCATGTTTGTCCAGGCAGCTTTTTTTTCTCCATATAATGAACATCAAACTTGCTAATTATTCAACAAGAGCAATAGGCGGAGTCACTGAACATTGTGCAACACTATTCGGATACCACATGACAACTTACGCTGCTTGACTTCTTCGTAAAAAAGGAGTGAAGAGTTTCTTGCCGCTTTGAACTCATCTCGACCTCTAATGAATGACGGATACAGCGCGGGACCGCGGGCGCGAGCCTGGGCATGTCGTGACGTCACAAACTGAGTGACTGATTGCCATGGAAACGTAAACGTCATGTATAAATTCTTTTGTCTCTTTGAATTTTAAATTATTCTGCATTTATATACATTGCTCCATTAAAACCTCAACATGAACACAAGAACACAACTGTCCAATGAAAAAGTGCGGGGGACGAATTTACTTTTTCTAAAAAGTGGGGGGGACACGTCCCCCGCGTAATCTACGCCCCTGACTTAAACTACATTAAATTATCATTTTTTGTACTTTTGTATCATTTTGTAAAAAAAAAAAAAAAAAGAACGAAATGTATTTATTGCAACTTACATTTTATTTCGTATAGGCTACAGCTTATATATATATATTCTTTCTCAGTCAAGAATGTCTCTTAAAATGTTTAATTAATTCAGTGTATTCAGTATTCAGTAACTGAGTTTATTCTAAGGGATATAATCTATTAATGATCTGTTAATAATTAATCTCTTATATATCTTATTTTTCCCGCCAGAATTAAAAACAACATATAAAGTAATCAATTATAACATTCTTTGTAATAGATTTTGTATTTATATATTGTATCTCTAAACATGTTTTGTTTTCTTACCTGTCTGGATTTTTGCTGTGGATCTAGAGAAACTATTTTCACTGTTTTTTAGAATGTGCAAGGCTTCAAGTGCTTTTTAACTTGCTGGATTTGTTATGTGGTTAAATAAAATAAAATAAAATAAATAAATAACAAATAAAATAATAATGTTTTATAGAAGTGGCTCTGGGCATATAGTGAGTGTGTTGTAGTTCTGTCCCGCTGGAGGCTCTCTGGTCGTGACAGGACCTCACACACCTGGCGGCCAGGTTTCAGCTTGCTGGGCTTTCTCCAGCAGGTATGGGAGTCTGTCCATATTTGGTTTCTGAAGGAAGTCTTTGTGGCGAGTTGTGAAATGGGGATAGAAAGTGTCCCTAATTTGTGTTATTTAGGGCAGGATGTCAGGAAGTGCAGTTCTGTTTCCACATCATTTCCTGTGCAGTGGGGACACAGCCGGTCTTCTTCTGGTAGCCAGGTCTGTCTGTGTCTGCCGGTCTCTATGGTGAGATTGTGTTGACTGAGTCTGGACATGCTCAGGACTTTCCTCAGTTTAGGGTCACTCACTGTACGCAGGTATTTATGCACTGTAAAAAAATTTAAGCCAGTACAACAAAAAAAATCTTAGTACCAATTTCCTTCTGCTTTTTTTTGTTCACTCAACTTTTGTAAATAACAGTTATACTGACTAAAATTAATTTGTCAGTCATACAAAAAATATTTAATTGGGTCAACTTAAGATTGTTAGTTTTGTGGAGAGGTGCAACTATTTTTTAACAAACCTTTTTAAGTTGCGCCAATTCAACATTTTTGGTCTGTAGAACTCAATGTCTGAAGTTGAGTGAACAAAAAAATCCTATTGGAAATTGGTACTAAGTAATAATACGTTACGACTGGAAACTACAATAACATTGCCCAAGTCAAAAACTGAAAACAGTGAGTCAATGTTAACAAAACATTTATTTTTGTTGGAGGCAAAAGTTGGTTGGTAAGTGTAATTTGCAACACTGCAATACAGTAAAACAGTTTTACAAAACACTGCCAATGCACATGAGAAACAAACTTTACAAATACTTTTCAAATTATACAGTAAGTAGCTTATTCTTCAGGGACTGAACTCTGTTGGTGCACTTTTCACCCAATCCCACAAAGATGTTCTGCACTGCCTCAAATGTGTATTTTAGTCCTTTTGAATACTCAATGTTCAGTGCATAGAGAAGTCCAAAGAGTACCATGAAAGCAGAAGGAAAGTCAGGTAGGTCCTGCATGACCAGTTTCCTCCAGAATGATGTCTTTGTTGTCTGTGAGATATCGTCCTCCATGACTTCAAAGATGCACAGTTTCACTCCTCTTGTGTAGGTCTCCTCCAAATCACTGTCCTAAGAATTATATAAATTTCATGAAAAATTGTTGTGCATATGTATAAATAAAAAAATAAATCAAAGCTCAAACTCTAGCAAAAAAAAAAAAAAAAAGCACTGTGACAAGCAGGACAAGGATAAGAACCATGGGAAAAACGCACCCTGCCTCGTGACTCACAAAAGAGGCCCGAATGACTAAAAGGAACAGCGACAACAATGCAAGACGAGTGAAGACCAGGCCTGGACTATTTTTGGTATGTTTTATTTATGTGTGTGTTGCTGTCGTCCGTGAGGGGCTGCTGTTTCAATTTTATTTTGTATTTATTTTATATGATCCGTTTGAACGATCGCTGGTTTCTGACTTCTCCTTCCCTGATCCTTTAACTGTGTTGGAGCTGAACCCCAGGAAGGAGGAGGCAGGAACCCGGCAAATGTTCACAACTTTAATTATAAATAAACACAAAACTAAAGTAAAAGCGGCAGCTCCCCACAGAGGACTGTCGCTCAAACATAATCAAAACATAATGTAAATAGTCCAAGCCTTTATCCTTCACTGTCGTCACTCCTCCTTTTATCAATCCAAAGCTCTTCTGTGAGACAATCGAAACCGGTGCTGCACACAGGTGAATTGCCTTATCAATCACACCACCGGCCTTGCACCATTCTCACGGCTCTCAGCCTCGTACTGCTTGCCACAGACACAGTACGTGTTAACCTGATGTAAATACTTGGTGAAAACAAGCCACATGGAAACTGTCAGCACCTTTATTAAATATAACCACACATTTCATAAAATAACAGTGATCAATGAAAATATGACATGAACAAAAGCTAAAAACTTACCAGACAAGTCTTTGATATTGCATCGTGCTCCCTGAGGTACAAGGGGAGACCCCGTAAAGCTGTAGCGTGTCTGTGTGATAGGATGTCTGTTGTCTAGAGGGAGATAAATAATTTTAATTATGATTTACTTCTGCATGAATCCTTAAAGATCGTTTAAAGAGACTTTAACTTAGACTTGGGATACTCCACTTTAAAATGAAAATTCTGTCATTATACTCACCCTCATGTTTCAAATCTGTATGAATTTCTTTCTTCTGCTGAACAGAAAGGAAGATATTTAAAAGAATGTCAGTAACTAGACAGTTTTTGGTACCATTGACTTCCATAGTAGGAAAAAAAATATATACTATGGAAGTCAATGGTACCAAAAACTGTCTGGTTACTGACATTCTTCTAAATATCTCCCTTTTTGTTCAGCAGAAGAAAGAAATTCATACAGGTTTGAAACAACATTTCTGTGGATGGTTTAGACAGGTATAGCATTTCATTCAGACTTTGAAAAATGTGCTGTGTAGCACTTCTAGATACACAGCTTCTTTGTTCCTTTGTATGCAGACAGAACTATAACTTCTCAAGAATTGTGTCAATATCTTCAACATCAGCAGCTTCTACATGTATATCATGCAATGTATCCTCAAAGCATTCTGAAGCAGAATCTAACCAATTATCAGAGTCTGTGCGATCGACAGTTACAACTGATGAACTATAATCACTTATTTTGCATTTTTGGTGATGTTTGCACTTGTGGCTATGAAATGTTACATAGACATTAGTTTTAAAATTACAGTGCAAAAATGGGCATTGCACTGTCTCATTCCTTTTCAGATGTGTACCCAGATGCAAGTTTTTTTCAGTACAAACATTGTGATAATCACATAGGTCACATTTAAATGTAGCTTGTACTGTTGTTTTATCAGAATTTGTGTGGACCCTATATAAATGAGTTTTCAACCCACCTGGTGTTTTGAAAGAGCAGACACACTCAGGGTACAGGCACAACAATGGTTCACATCGGCCTGGGCTCCAGTGCTTTAGCCTGTAGTGTCTCAGCAGCAGATTTTGACTGGCACAATTGTATTTACAGCATCTACACTGCATGAAGTTTGCTCTCAAGGTAGATCTGTTTAAGAAAAAAAGAACACGAAGTGAATGATCAGTTTCATATAAGGCAAATAAATGAATGAACAATGAAATAGACGATGAATTTATACTTATGCTTTTTATTTTTTAGTGTATGACAACTGCTGCACAGAGATTTTTAAAAATCATTATCTCTTCAGAACGTTATCAATTAATCTAACTTACTACTGTTGTAGCAATTAATCAGAATTCTTAGCTGCCCTTCAGTACTGTAACGTTATTAGCAGATGGAGAACCATGTAGCCTAATATAGCTGAAGTCAACAGAATGTGCACCACTTCAAAAATATTACTGTGCAGCAAAATCCATCGCAACAAAAGATAAAAACTTAAATATTTCACTTAATTCAGTAATGTTTATAACTTACAAAGTAAAGTTAGCTGCTAGTGGTGTTTCTATTTTTCTAACGAACTAATATCAACTAATTCAGAAGTAAAGTACAACAAAAACAAAATAAAATCACTCACCATATATATTCCTCTGGATTATTATCGCCACGTGCTGCCTTGTCTTTAATAAAGATTTTTCTCCGACCGCTTGATGAACACGCCTTGTCTTCTCAAGTTGTTTCTCCCGCATTAAAAAGTGAACGTTGACGTTGACTCGCATCAAGGTTGTGCAAAGGTCACGTACTGAGGGGCGTGGTTTGGCCCGATTGGAAAAGATCATTTTTATCGTAAAACATGCTGCTAATTATTTTTAAATGTATGTATTATTCAAATGTAACATTTCAATAAAAAAAAAAAACTCCTAATTAGGCTAATTGTGTTCTGTTCTGTCTTTGAGGGTATTATGCAAACTACTGAGATGAAGCGCCCGCTAACGAACTTCACAGTAAAAGTCTTCCTCCGCCAATTTAATGCTGCCTCACTTAAATTTCCTCCCGCTTTTGAAAGACTTGAGTTCAATTTTGACTTCGTTTCCTGTGTGTGTGTGTGTGTGTGTGTGTGTGTGTGTGTGATGAAACTAGTATTTATCAGAATTACAATAGCACGTGAAGGCAGCATAATTTCCTGAGTTCACAATATACTGCTGTGCACAATATACTATACAATATATTATAATTTATACAGTGGGCATGATTTAATTTATTAATATTATTCACTAATACTTTATTTCCAGACTCAAAAAAAAAAAAAAAATATATATATATATATATATATATATATATATATATATATATACATATTACTATTATTAACACTATTACATTTGGCACAATGAAGTTATTAAAAAAAATAACCAAACAACCATTTTTCTTCAATGTCCCATAAACAAATGGTATTAGTATTTGCTAGTGGGAGGGCAGTTCCTAACTTAACTTAATAAATTGGCCGAATTTTTTTGGATGAACTTGCAAAATCTTGTTCACAAAACTAAACTTTTTAAGTTTATGGAAAGAAACTTGGTTTAGGTTGAATAAATGTATTAAACATAGTTTTACTGACTTTTCCATAGAAATTTGCTGAGCCAACAAAACAAAAACAGTAATTTGAACCTTTTTCGAGTTGGATTTTTTACAGTGTGTATATATTGAACAGTGTAGGACTTCAGCTGCAGTCCTGTCTCACTCCACGACACTGAGGGAGGAATTCTGTGTGTTTGTTACCAATCTTAACAGCACATTTGTTTTTGTACATTGATTTGATGATGTCATATGTTTTTCCTCCGATGCCGCACTGAATTAATTGAAGAAAAAGACCTTCATGCCAAATGGCGTCAAAAGCTTTTTTGAAGTCAATAAAGCATGAGAAGATTGTGCTTTTGTTTTGGTTGATTTGCTTATGGATTAAGGTATGGAGAGTGTATATATGGTCTGATGTGCAACACTTGCTCACTTCTAAGAATATGGGCTAGTCTGCTGTTTAGGATGTTGCAGAAAAGTTGACCTAGGTTGCTGTTTACACATATGCCACGGTAGTTATTGGGTCAAATCTGCCTCTGTTTTTATGGATTGGGGTGATTGATTAGGCCTTTGTTCCAAATGTTGGGGAATATACCTGAACTAAGGATGATATTGAAGAGCTTGAGGATGGCTAATCTGAATTTGTGCTCCGTGTATTTGATCATTTCCTTTAGGATGCCATCGACACCACAGGCGTTTTGGGTTTCCAGGGTTTGTATTTTGTCTAATAGTTCAGCTCGTGTAACTGGAGAGTCTAAAGGCTTCTGGTAGTTTTTGATGGTCGACTCTAATACCCTTAGTTTTTCACACAGTGCATGTTGTTCCTGGTTGTTTTCTATATTACTAAAAAGGCTGGAGAAGTGGTTTATCCAAACATCTCCATTCTGGACGGCTAGTTCTTGATGGTAAGATGTGTTTAGTGTATTCCAATGTTTCCAGAAGTGGTTGGATTCTAAGGATTCTTCAATTTCTTTGAGTTGACTTTTTGTGTTTTGCTCTGTTTTCTTTCTTACAGTATTCCTATATTGTTTAAGTTTTTCATGATTGAGATGACGGATGTTCTCATTGTCAGCATCTCTGTGTTTCTGGTTTGATAGGATTCTTACTTCTTTCCCAAGTCTCTTGCAGTCATTGTCAAACCATTTCTCAGTGGCATGTGCTCTTTTTGCTTTTCTTTTTGTGGTTTTTAAATGTGATAATGTTTCTGAGACCTCAAATATTCTGTTCAGCTCGTCTGCTGCTAGGTTTGTACCTTCACTGTTGAGCGGGAAAGGAGTGGAGAGGAATTGATCTAATAGGACTTGAATTTTTGTTTGACCAGTTGTACTTAGATATGTATCTTTACTGTTTTGTTTCCATCTATACGTGTTTCTCAGTGAGTGGAGCTGGGTTTGTTTAGATGTTTCTTGGTTAAGTAGAGGGTTATTATGGTCTGATAGTGGGTTTAGTTGGCTGACTGTGAACGCTCTGAGGGAATTTGGGTTAAGGTCTGTAAGAAAATAGTGGACTGTACTGCTACCAAAAGGTGAGCTGTAGGTGTATCTACCGTAGGAATCTCCTCTTAGTCTGCCATTGACTACATACCTAGTGTGCGACACAGATGAAGACTCTCTCTCTCTCTCTCTCAGTAGGGGTTGATTATGTCATGTGTTTTGATAATTGTAATAAAGATGTATTGAAATTCAGTTCTCTCAGTCAGGAGGAATGTGATGCAGCTCAGCGCGGAGGAGAAGCGTTTCTTGGTGAACGCTCTGGATCAGGCCAAGCGCACTCCTCACCCGGACATCGTGATCGCCACCCGCCGGTACGCAGAGATCCTGGGGCCGGACAACAGCACGACACGGTTTGAGAACATCAGCATCTATAACCTGTTCGTGTGGACGCATTATTACTCGGTCAGCAAGACGTTCCTGGGGGCCGGGCAGGGCAGCTTCGGGGGAGTGGACTTCAGTCACGAGGGGCCCGGGTTCCTCACCTGGCACCGCTACCATCTGCTGCAGCTGGAGCGAGACATGCAGGTGCCCTTCTCTTCACATTCTATCAACCTTCTCTTTCAAGTGTTTGTTTTGATTTGTTCCAAATATGATTTAAAAATTCCATTCTTGTGAGTGTAGATTGTTTGACAAAGCATGCCATCAATCCATGACTGGAGATCAATGCTCAGATACACAGCAGCATTTGTGCAGGATGATTCATGATCATCACACTTTATAACCATCATATGTGATTATAATCAGAGGAATGGAAAGGAAGACACAAATTCCACCCTTTTTATACAGAAAATGTCATTGTGTAACGAGCCTCGTTTAGCATCTCACACAAAGACTCGTCTGTCTCCAGAGCCAAAGCTTTCACTGTGTGTTCTTCGAGTGGGTTTCCAATTCTGTCTGTTTCTAAAGAAATAGTACACTAATAAATTAAGATTTGCTGAAAATGTCCTCTCTCTCGATTTGTCGAGTGTGTTTCTTCATCAGGTTTGTAGAAATGTGTCTCTGCATCAGTGTCTCAGCAATGGATGCTCTGCAGTGAATGGGTGCCGTCAGAATGAGAGTCCAAACAGCTGATAAAAACATCACAATAATCCACACCACTCCAGTCCATCAGTTAACATCTGGAGAACACAAAAGATGAGACAAATCCAGCATTAAGATGTTTTTAACTAAAATACGAATCCATAATCCATAATAACGCTTCCTCCAGTGAAAAAGTGTTCTGGTCTGAATCAGGAGAGAAATCTGCAGATCAAGCAGCGTTTACAAGACAAAACAGCTCTAAACACATATGTGGCTGGATTTTGATGTGAGAGACAACAGCAGATGCACTTTCTCACTGGAGGAAGAGTTATTTTAGTTAAAAACATCTTAATGCTGGATTTGTTTCAGCTTTTGTCTTCTCCAGATGTTAACTGATGGACTGGAGTGGAGTGGATTATTGTGATGTTTTTATCAGCTGTTTGGACTCTCATTCTGACGGCACCCATTCACTGCAGAGCATCCATTGCTGAGACACTGATGCAGAGACACATTTCTCCAAACCTGATGAAGAAACAAACTCATACTGATCTCAGATGAACTGAGGGTGAGCACATAATCTGCAAATTAAACTTTTGAGTGAACTATTGCTTAAAGGTTTAGCAGTGGACAGTATGGATTTACACACTTTTTTACACATGATCGCCTAAAATGTATTTTTCTCAGGCTGAATGAGATGGAAGCTGTTTGTGCTTCAGGATTTCTCCGCTGTAAATCTCTGTGACGTGTGTCTATCAGGACATGTTAGGAGACCCGAGCTTCGCTCTGCCGTACTGGGACTTCGCCATCGGCGGCAGCGAGTGCGACATCTGCACAGACGATCTGATGGGCGCCCGCAGCTCCTTCGACAGCAGCTCCATCAGCTCCAACTCCGTCTTCTCTCGCTGGAGGGTCATCTGTGAGAGCGTGGAGGAGTACGACACGCTGGGGACCGTCTGCAACAGTAATACAGCCGCCTTGCATTAGAGCTGCTACTGCAGGATCCTTACAGTAAAACATCTGAGACGAGACATGACAGGCAAAACCAGTGTGTTAGAATCCATCAAAGAGCAACAATTCTTCAAATGTGTTTGCTATGTAGCCAAATACAAGGATTACATCCAATCTTTTATTCTTATAAAGTGCAAAACGTGCCAGGGGCATATTGATATTTAATATGCACTGAGCACATTTTTGCATGCAATCCTTGTATTTGGATACATAGCAAACACATTTGAAGAACTGAGTTTTTTTGCTCTTAGATGGATTCTGTTATTGACTTGAATCTGTGTTACATGTGAATGAAACCAAGTGTAAGATCCTCCTTTTTTCATTTTTAAAACAAGTTTTGAGGACTATTTTGCTTCCATAACATATCTTTTTTTTCAGACTGGAAATAAAACACATATACCTGTTTCTTTAATTGTACTTTATCTATTTGCGTCTGTAGATTTTAATCTTTAAAGAGTTTCTCTCTCTCTCTCTCTCTTACAAACACAAATGATGAACCTACACAATAAGTCCAGGAACATAGATTATATTACATGCATAGCATCAGTATGTTTAGTGAATGTTGAGAATATATCAGTATTTGTCTGATTGTACAAAAGAGCTGCACGATTCTGAACTAAACAAAAGAATGTGCGACAAATTATTAATTGCTGCAGTCTATTTAAAAGTGTTTAATTAATTAGAATTAATTATTAAAAATTTTAATATATGTATTTAAAATGTAATATATCCCATGTTTAATATTAAAGTGGTTTGAATGAATGATTCAATACTTCACTTGTTTCATTACTGGATGAATCAACATGTTTGAACGAATCTCTTGAATGAATGAGTCAATGACAAACACATTTTTACAGTCACGTCACCACCTAGTGCTGAAACGATGCAATCGACACAGACATTATTTGAAACACCAGTTACTTTTTAAGTTGAAAATGAACTTGCTCTATTTTGATCGCTACCTTAGGCATAAATGCTTTTATCTGAACGTAACTATACCGGATGATTTTTCAAAGGTTTAATAGACACGGGCGAATCGTTGTCTTTCAGAAATCAGATCGCATGGGTGTTTGAATCGAGGTCGCGATCTTCTAATGATTAATCGTGCAGCTCTACTGTACAGTGATCGGTGAGTCTTGTAACGTGTGATCGGTGTGTCTGCGAGGTTCGGAGAGCAGTCCCATCCGCAGAAACCCCGCCGGTAACGTGGCTCGTTCCTTGGTGCAGCGGCTGCCCGAGCCACAGGACGTAGTGGCGTGTTTGGAGCTGAAGACCTTCGACTCTCCGCCCTTCTACTCCACCTCCTCCAACAGCTTCAGGAACTCCATCGAGGGTGAGTCGCGTTCAGCTGCTGCCACGCTATGGAAGGCCACATGGTTCAAAAACGTGAATTTTAACATGTCAACAACACGTATTTAACGTGTATTATACATGCATTTCACGTGTTAAATAAGTGTCATTTATGCATTAAAAATCAGTGCGTTACATATTAGGGCTGGTTTAACTAATTGATGCACTGCGAATCAAAAAAACGATTCCGCATCGATTCCGAGATTTTCCAAATGCATTGCGATTCTTTCTCGAGTCGATTCGGAGCTTAGTTTTGAACACTGCATGCTTTAGAAACAGCCGTACTCTGCTTGTTTCCAAATCCTTACACACACTCGAACCTAAAATAGTCATTCATAAGATTCAAAAAGTGCTCTTCAGCGCTCTTCTTCATCAGCATTTGAGTGTGTGGATAAACACTAGAGTAGAGCGCCATCTGCTGTTAAAATACAAGCTCAGAATCCATTCCAGAGAGAATCGCCATGCATTCGGAAGATCTCAGAAAACATCCACAAATCCATTCTGCATTGATTTTTACAATATGTGTTAAAGCTGCACTAAGCAATATTTGAAAAAAGTGTTGTACCTAGATGGCAGATTCAAAAAGAAAAAGAGGAAAATATCAGAGAAACGATACACTAAAAAGAAGGGTTACGATCAGGCAAGAGGTAGGACCCGCGTAAATATCGAAGCGACGTCATCTTCCACGTGAAACAGAGCTAAATGATTCAAGTGTTAAATCACTCACTACTACCAAACACATTAGACCTGAATTACCAAAGTAACACACATCGCTTTCACCTATTACTGACTTCCGCCGTTGTCGTTGCCGGGGTTATGTATGTACGTGTGGGGCGGAGATATCAACATAGGGGCGAGGTCCTGTCGGGGTATGGCTGTGTTTGCTTTCAAATAGCAACATCCTTTGGCAAAATTGGCTTACTGCACCTTTAAATATGCATATTTTACATGTTGTGGACTAGTTTAAATTCAGGTGTTTTTGAACCATTTGGCCTTCCGTACGCGCCGGATTTCTGTGGTCTGATCGCGTTTGCTGTTGTCTCTTCAGGTTACAGCGCTCCTCAGGGGAACGACGACCCTGCAGTCCGCAGCCTGCACAACCTGGCACACCTGTTCCTGAACGGGACAGGCGGACAGACGCACCTGTCACCAAACGACCCCATATTCGTGCTGCTGCACACCTTCACCGACGCTGTGTTTGACGAGTGGCTGCGCAGACACACTCCCGGTAACCCGCCTCCACTCAGTGTGTTTAATGCGATTGTATATTCTATTCTGTTCTGTTCTGTTCTGTTCTATTCTGTTCTATTGTGTCTCTCCAGATGCTTCCGTCTATCCGCTGGAAAACACGCCCATCGGGCACAACCGAGAGTATAACATGGTGCCCTTCTGGCCGCCGGTGACCAACGCAGAGATGTTCGTGACGGCAGCCGAAACCCTGGGATACTCCTATGAGGCCGAGTGGCCAGGTTCCTCTTCTTTATTATTATGACTACTGTTGTTAAATAAATAAATACATACATAAATAATAGTAAAATTATTATTTTTATTACTACTAATTATAGCATTTAATAGAAATTAGTACTGTGATTATCATAATCATCATAATCATAATTTTGTATAATTATTAATATTGTTATTATCATTATAACAGCTGTTATTGTTATCATTAATAATATTTTATCATAACATTTTGATTCATATTCACATTATTATTATATTCTCTGGTAGTGTGATAATCTGAACAATATAAATAGGATTTTGTGAACTTTGAGTGTTGCTGAATAACATTAACAACCATCAAAAATCAGCCAGAACAACAGCACTAGTTAACACTGCTCAGCACTAGTTAACACTGCTCAGCACTAGTTAACACTGCTCAGCACTAGTTAACACTGCTCAGTACTAGTTAACACTGCTCAGTACTAGTTAGCATTGCTCAGCACTAGTTAACACGCACTAGTTAACACTGCTCAGCACTAGTTAACACTGCTCAGTACTAGTTAACACTGCTCAGCACTAGTTAACACTGCTCAGTACTAGTTAACAGTGCTCAGCACTAGTTAACACTGCTCAGCACTAGTTAACACTGCTCAGCACTAGTTAACACTACTCAGTACTAGTTAACACTGCTCAGCACTAGTTAACACTGCTCAGTACTAGTTAACACGCACTAGTTAACACTGCTCAGTACTAGTGAACAATTGTTAACACCAGTTAACACTAGTTAAAACTGGTCAAGGTCAGCACTATTTAATACAGGTCAATGCTAGTTAACACCGGTCCACACTAGTTAAAACCAGTCAATATTAGTTAACACTGGTAGTGTTTGGTAGTTTTAGAGCTGCTGATGTGATTCTCTCTCTCTCTCGCAGCTCGTCCACTCACACTGACGCAGATCGTCGCCGTTGCCGTGGTAACCGCGCTTGTCGCTGTGGCGATTATTTTCGTGGCTCGTTCGCGCGTGCACAGACCTGAGGGACTGCAGCCGTTGCTAGGAGACCAGCATCAGCGCTATGACGAGCACTACTCGCAGTCTGTCGTATAAATACTAATACAGCATAAAACATGTCATATTATCATATACTCCTTTCTGAGCAACAGGTGCAAACTACATTATAATCATATGAATGTGTAAAGGTGCTGTTTTGAATATGACAGATATTGTTTAGTTAGAAATGGGTTTGACATCAGTATCTCATTACAGCTGTTTCAAAATATATTTGGATTATTTTCAAGTTTCTTTGTAAAGATTAAAATAAACCAACAAACTGTTTCCCATGTATTTCCAAACGGCGCTGAAATATGAATATGATGCATTTATATAACACTTTAAGTAAATGTAAACACTTTATTATGTATCTCTGTACACCCAAAGCTCTTTAAAATCACACGAGGAATCTTCACTTTTAACATGTTTATAAAACACGCCTGGCCTGTGTTTCTGACGGTAATGAAGCAGTTTGGAGGGTCTCCGGTAGATGGCAGGTGAGAAACACCCCATTCACGCGCATCAGAGCCTCTAGCTCCATTACAGCAGAGCGCATGCGCACGAGGGCGTGTGTCACCTGTGCGTGCGCGCGCCCGCCCCGTGCGTCAGATCCGAGGAGCACCGAGGAACGGATCCCGCGACTCAGAGGGTCTGACGCCATGCTCCGGTAGGATCCGGGTTACTGAGGAGAAGGATGATGGAGGATCTGCCGGACTTCAGAGACGTGGAGAACAAACTGGGCCGGAAAGTCCCGGAGAGTTTGATTCGTTCCTTCACGAGCGAACCGGTCAGAGGCTCGGAAACCCGCGAGAGAACCGATGATCTACAGACGCTCCGCGACAAAACCAGCTTCCTGCGGCAACAGATGGTGAGTGACGCGATCAGAAGAGTCGCTTAGACCGATTCAAAAGAGTCGTTTGTTCTGATTCAAAAGAGTCGTTTGGACCGATGCAGCGACTCGTTGTGTTTGCTTCGCTCGTTCTGTTTAAACTCCATGCGCGCGTTCAGTGTCATTACCAGACATTTATAACGCATTTCTGTCTGTCTGTAATCACAAAGTACATCTGTACTATAATGCAGTGAGATTTTGAAGTCTGGCTAATGATTCACCTCGCGGATTACTGGGTTTATAGTCACATGAGCGAGATGAATTATGATCTGGATGCTGTGTGTTTATGGTTGAGCTTGTCATTCACGCGCTGGTCTGTCGTGCACTTTCTCTGAGCGCGTGCACCTGAAGCGCGCGCACTGTCTAACAGCGCCTGATTACTCAACTAAGTTATCTTTTGAGTTAATACTGTCAAAACGCACAAGGTTTATGTATAGACTCAGTTGGTTATGTTTAAAATGAAAGTAAACGGATGCGTGCCTGTATATTAGATGCGTGCAGCTCTTAAAGGGACAGGACACTAAACATGCAGCCGACTGTCATTAAAGGGATATATCACCCTAAAATTAAATTTCTGTCATTATTTACTCACATGTTGTCCCAAACCTGTATTAATTTGTTTCATGTGCTGAACACAAAAGAAGATATTTTGAAGAATGAGGAAAACCAATCAGTTGCTGGTCTTGACTTTAATAGAAGAAGAGAAATCCAGTGGAAGTCACTGAGGACCAGCAACTGATTGGTTTTCCTCATTCTTCAAAATATCTTCTTTGTGTTCAGCAGAAGAAACAAACTCATTCGGGTTTAATACTAATTTTGAGTGAGTAAATGATGGTATAAATATGACACAATCAACAGATAACATTTTTTATTCTTTAATGTTAAAACAATAAAACACAAAGATAAAAAAAACTCGCTACTCGTAAACTGAAAAAAATAATACAGTTGCTTTAATAGAAATCAATCTATATAGTGTTTTATTTTTATATTTGTTCATTCAGTTTCATTGAATGCTGCTGCTAAATATGCCTACTGTACCTGAAAATAAACACTGTTTTATTTGTATTATTATTATTATTAATGTGTATCTTTGTTCTTATGTTTTAATAACAAAGATAAAATGACAAAGATTTTCATCATCGCCCACTTTGGCCTAAATATCCACCATTATTTGTTGTATTTTACCTTGAAAGGCTTTGTCTTTATAACAGGGGAATTATTTTGGCTGTACTGCTCAGACAAAACACTGAAACATGACAGAATCGTGATGAAATCCTGATATTTCTAAAAAAGTGGTGATATGATATTTTTGGCATATCGCCCACTGCTAGTGTACAGCAGTTCTGGATGAGTCCGAGGTGTTTTGGTCACGAGTTCCTCAGGTCTAGTCTCGCTCGAGGACTGGTTTGGAGCGGGTTAACGGGTCGGTTTAGTGTGATTAACAGCGGAGCAGCTGGTCAGATCCACCGCCTGCTGCTCACAAACACTGACCCTAGATCAGTTCCTCCAGGAGCTCCTGACGGAGTCCACCTGCTCTCTGTCCAGACAACTGCTTCTGAGCTAAACACCACACACACACACACACACACACACACACACACACACACACACAACTGCTTCTGAGCTAAACAACACACACACACACACACACACACACACACACAACTGCTCCTGAGCTAAACAACACACACACACACACACACACACACACAACTGCTTCTGAGCTAAACAACACACACACACACACACACACAACTGCTTCTGAGCTAAACAACACACACACACACACACACACACACACACACAACTGCTCCTGAGCTAAACAACACACACACACACACACACACACACACACACAACTGCTCCTGAGCTAAACAACACACACACACACACACAACTGCTTCTGAGCTAAACAACACACACACACACAACTGCTCCTGAGCTAAACAACACACACACCACACACACACACACACACACACACACACACACACACACACACACACACAACTGCTCCTGAGCTAAACAACACACACACACCACACACACACACACACACACACACACAACTGCTCCTGAGCTAAACAACACACACACACACCACACACACACACACACACACAACTGCTCCTGATCACTCAGAACTGAACAACACACACTACACACTACACACACTCTCACTCACACACACCACACACACACTCACACAAAACTTATTTATTTTTTTTGTATTGCAGTTATTTTATTTCAGTCGGGGTTCTTATTTAAAGTTTTTCATCTAACATTTGCATTTTATTTAATTTGATGAAAACTATTTCCAGTAGTTCTAGTATCTTGAGTGATTTATTGTATCTCAGATAGTTGCCAAGGCAACATTTCTAATCTTCATTAATGTTGAAAGTTTGGTATTCCTGTTTCTGTTGTTTCTGCTTGATTTGTCGGGGATGTGTGATTTTAGTGTAGATGTGTGTTGTGTCGAGGTCGTTGACCCCTGCAGGCCTGACCGCACATTTAAAGAGACAGACACTGTTTATCTGACCGTTGTGAGAGACTGGAGGGGCATGTTCAGGTCAAAGCAAACCCAGGAGCACATAAACACACACACACACACACACACACAGACAGCTGTTGCCTTTCAAGGCTGTAAACCTTTGAACATCCCATCTGAACAAGCTCCCAGTGTTCATCAGATGCTGAAGTGTGTCAGTATTGATTGCTCTTAAAGGGACAGTTCACTCAAACTGATCCTCCTGTAAGTTAATGCCGGTCCAGTCCATACGGACTGCATCTGTGACCGCAGCGTGAGCGTCGTCTGGGTCTGACACCAGAGCTAATGAATTGCCAGACTGTTCCTGTAACACACAGCGGACCTTTATTTGGATAATGACGGCGTGTGTTGCCGTGGGGAACAGTGGCAGTATTATGGTCTGTCTGATTCACGATGAACACAGAGCTCAGGGTTCGTGTTTCAGTCGCTCGTGTTCGCGTCTGATGCAGATCTCATGCAAACCAGCCGCTTTGTTTGCCTTGCTGAGATGTTTTGCCTGTATTGTGTCACCAACTGCTGCGAAACGAAACAAAGCCGGTTCATCCGAGAGGATCTTGAGTTGAATGGCCTTAAATGATTCAGTGTGTTGTTTTAGTTTGACTCCTTTGAGTCTCCAGCGTTTCTTCACTGCTGGGTATCGTGCTCATCTCTTCCTCTATTGTCTCGAGCAGACGAGGCGTCTCAGATAATGAGATTATTACTGAGGAATGAGTCTCGGGGGGGCGTTTGGGTTAATTAGACTGACGAGGGATTGTTTTTCCATTAGTGTGTGTGTGTGTGTGTTCAGCAGCTGCAGAATTACACTGTTGACTTCAATGCTGTTAATTTTACAGGAAAGCTCAAGGTTCAGATCAAGTTTAGCTGAATCAACAGCATTTGCGGTTATAAACCACAGAAAATAGTTTAATTTCCTCAGTTTAAACCAAAAGAGAGCCTGTGAGGTCATTAACGTGAATGGAAATGTAGAAAGTTTGGAAGCAGAAATGTGAAATTTGTTTGTATTAAAGCATGACTTTGAATTGTTCTGCACAAAAGTGTGCATTATTTCTGCTTTCACTGCATGATTCGGTATTAAAATGCTTTTAGCATGATCACACAATTCAAGACACGGGGCTGTAAATGTATATATTTATGTAATGCTATATAATTAATCAATGTCACACGAAGAGTGCTGGGTTTTTTCCTCCAAAAATCAGCATGAATACAAATATGATATTGATTTTATTCAACAGTTCAATAAACAGAAAGTTAATATTAAGATACTTACAGCATATTGCCTGTTTTTGCTCTTATTTCACCAACAAAAATACAGCTTATTATTCTAATTGATTGATTGAATGTAAGACATCTACTCAAAACATAATGCACACTTTTAGAAAAAAAGGCTTTATAAAGGTAAACTTGCTCCTAAAAGCTACAAATCAATTTAAACTTGTTGGAAAAGAGTAATTTCTATCACTGATGTGAACTGATCACCACAGAATATGAAGAATATCAAACACTTTGCAAAATACACTCAACAAAATATCATCTAATTACTGTAAAATCCCAGAAAATATCGAGAGATTTGTGTCAATATCGCAGACTCCTAATTGACAAACTACTCTACCTTGACATGAAGACATGACGTTTATTCATTAAAGACACATTCAGTTAATCAATAGTGAGAGTAAAGACATGTATAACGTTACTAAATATTTCTGTTTCAAATAAATGCTGGTCTTTTGAAGTTTCTGTTCATCTGTGAATCCTGAGAAATAAAGTGCATCACGGTTTCTACAAAAATGATGCTGAAAATACAGCTTTGATCACAGAAATAAATTAGAGTTTAACAGATATTCACATAGAAACAGCTGCTTTAGATGTAATATCTAGCTGTTTTAGGTTTATAAGTTGTGCGGACAGATCTGTAGTGTTTCTGACGTGTTTCTCGCTCGCAGGCTCATCTGCGCTCCATCGACGTCAGACTGATGCATCAGCTGCTGTCCATCAACGAGGGCATCGAGTCGATCCGCTGGGTGCTGGAGGAGCGCGGGGGCGGGGCCAGCCGCGAGGGCAGCGTGACGGACAGCCTGTGCAGCCTATCAGACGGCGTGGAATCTGAGTGCAGCGACGGGCTGGATGGGATCTCGCTGGGCAGCTATCTGGACACGCTCGGGGACGAGGAGCCCGACCGCCACTCGCCCGCTAGCCTCTCGGACGGCCCCAGACCCCCCGCGGACCAGGAGATGCTCAGCAAACCTCCGCGGCGTCCGTGCGTGGAAACCGACGAGTACTACTGCTTCGGATAACAAACACATCCAGATGGAGAGCTACACTCTTACCAACCGTTTTGGGAGATTCTTAATCGGATCTGACTGATTTAGCCCACACTTCTCGTTCTAAAGTTTTTTTCTGTAAGTTATTGACGTTTGGGTTTGACTTTCTGAACATTTCTTAAGAGAAACATCCTTGAAAACGGAGTAAACCAAGAGAATCTGTTCCACCCGTTGTCTTAAATGTTTGATTCAGGCGTGAGAATCTGGCTCTAGTCGATGGATTGGCTGCGTTCACACTCGTTCAGTCCAGATTGAAAACTGAATTCAGTTCAGTTTAGTGTGGAAGAACGTGACTATCCACATTATCCAGTAGTATCTCCAGAAACAGTTATCTGCAAGTCTTAAGAAGGCTTAATTGATGTTTTCACAAATGAAGGCCTTGAAAGAAAAATGACATAAATGTCTTAGGTTTTTTTTACTTTTTAAAAATTATTGGAATTTCAAACTTTGAAGCATTTCAAAAGTCTTTAATAACGTTTATAAGTCTTAAATTATGATTCAAACCTGCAGGAAAGCCTGTTAAAGGCACTTGTGCTTGACTTCAGATATAAGTGCCTGTTAATTATGAGCGCTCGGCCGTTTTTGTCACCTGCTGCTTTAAATGCTTGCACCCTTTAAAGCAGGATGGATTCTGATTGGCTGTCAGTGTTTCGTTTAACGACTGAATAACTAATCATTCTGGAGTCGTCTGGTCAGGGTTTCAAAGACAGCGGTTGATCCGTACGATTGTGAAACTACTGTAGCGCTAACTAATGCTGTCTTTGGTGTTTTGTGAGAAAGAGCAGATGGGATCAGACTGAACACATCCTCTTCTCAAACACAATCACTGACATGACGACCGAAACATGATCATTTTATCTGCTGTTATTAATGAAAACAGCAACACGTGGAACGAATCTGAGATTTGAGCACAAACCTACTCTTCTCTTTATTTAATCAACATATGATCACTCGGTGCTCCTTAAACCACCTCAGGCCAACTCTGGTGCTTGCGTTAAAATATATTAAATATATTCGCAAAAACCCACCCTGCTTAGTTACTGTTGCTATGTCCGACAAGCCATGCCGCTCTCACACTACACTCATGTTCTCGCGCAGTAAAAAATACATCACAGACCGAAGAGAAACCTGAGAACACGCCGACAGACAAGACTTCTGGTTACTTCTGTTATGACACAAGGTCTCAGCTTTCAAATTGTAATTTTTTTTAAGAAATTCAAACAATAAATACTGTTTTGTGGCTCTTTTCATATTTACGTAAAGCACGACATAAACATGAATGAACATCAGAAGGTGTTTTATTTCAACCGTGGAAAGACATTCTCAAGTTTCAGTCCACTGAGGTTCATCCTCTCTCCTGTCTGATTGTTTGTTGGGCAAGATGGCGGATTCTGCGTCATGATTGGCCAGATCGCCTGTCAATCAAACTGAACAGTCGATTGCATCTTTAACGGGAAATATTTGTTCAGTGTTGGACAGAAAGAAACGTGTGCCTGTTTTAGAGTCTGAAGCAGTGAGCGTGAACGCAGCAGATCATCACCTCTGGCTCACGCTAGTGCTAATGCTAATGTGGTAAACTCGCACGTTTACACTGAAGGCTCTCGGTGCTAATGATTCACAGTCGCTCTGTGAGTTTCGAGGGCTTTTGCGTTGAAGTGCAGTTCCTGCTCATGCCACAGCTAGCTAGCGACTCTGACTCGTTCAGGGCTTCACTGCAGTAATCAGATTCTCACACTTTCAAGTCAGTTTAGTAGCTTTGTAGCACTGATCTCTTGAGAACTGTAGAGTCACAGCAGGTTGAGGTTGTTTTGTGTCAATGTTTGAAATGTAGTTGTTTGTGCTGCTATTTCATTCGTTTATTGTTGTGTGCTTGATTGATCGAATGCTCCTAATTTATAATATTAATTTTCAACTTTGTTTTTGGGGAAATGTCATAATACATTGTGACTTATTTTGTCTGTGTTTTCTGAAGCACAAAGTCTTTTAACGAAATATTTTAATGTAAAATAAAACTGCATAATTACAAGCTGGAAATGAGCTTCTCTTTACTTCTGAAGAACAAATAAATGATCAAGATGAAGCGCGAAAGTCAAAAGTGAGCAAAGAATTGGAAGTGCGATGATCGCTGTGGTCTCAAGCTATCTTGATCAGATAACGGCGTTCAGTTCATCCGTGCACAGAGTCTGATTGATTCAGTGCACAGAGTGGAGTTCATCTGATTCATGAGCGCTAACTGAGATAAAGCACGTTTGATGCTGCTTGCATGCGTTTCGTGGACAGATTGACTGGTAATAACCTGAGGAAACCTGACCAGACCCTTTGAAGAAGCTTGAAGGAGTTCAGAGTGAAGCAGTTTCAATAGCTTTAGTTTAAAGCTGAAGAATGAAGATGTCTTATCATTGCTAGCATGTATGTTTTAAAGCATTGCTAGCATCTTTTTATCTTGTTGCTAACATGATTTAATGCATTGTTAGCATGTTTTAGCACATTAACATGTTGACATTTTAGAACATTGCTGGCACGTTTAATCACGTTGCTAATTTATTGTAACATGTTGCTAGCATGTTTAGCACACTGCTAGCCTGTTTTAACAGCATGTTTTATCACATTGCTATCCCATTTTAGCACAATGCTAACGTGTTTTAGCGCATCCCTTACATGTATATTAGATAGCCCTGCTAGGAAAAACAAACAAATAGACAGCATCACAGGATTAGTAATGGTTCTACTGGTTATGATGGGACTCTATTGGTTTTAATGGAAACTGTAATGAACTGTAATTGGTCTCTGCTGGTAATTGGTCACCTTCTATTGGTGGCTTGTTAAAACCAATAAATCCTAATGGAATATGTCCCAAAACACTGCAGGAAACCATGTTTAATAGTTTTAATGGTGTTTGTAGTGGAAACCATTATAATGTTCTGTGATGGTTCTATTGTTATTTCAGCATGAACATTAGATGGGAAGGAAGCTCGGGATTCTGGGAGTTTAAGCTCTAATTTAGACTGCTGGAGTTTGATCACATGGCTCATTTGCACATTCGATGGGGTTTTTATCATCAGGTCTGAGTTTGGTGGTCGTAGCGTTGGAGCTCTAGGATCATTTATTCTCAGAAATCTCTGGAGAATGACAGCTTTAAATCCAGATAGCACAACAGTGTTCCTCAATGCTCTGAGGCAGTCAGTCATCATTAATCCCTGAAACAGGTTGGTTGGGTTGTTCTGCTGTGTGTCAGAGACCGTGAGCTCCGCTGCTGCCAGATGAGGATTTCCACACAAATAAAGAGCTGCATTCATACAGCAGGAGTGAGTCTGAGCGCGCTGAGACATGTTCATTCACACAGTGCCTTCCGATCGCAGGCCTTCAGCAAAGAACAGACATCATCAGAGTCAGACTACGCCTCAGAAATCACCATATATTTACAACACTTCATATACGCTGAGCCTGACCCAGATCGTCCGTATCATGTGGAGAGATGCTGTCAGATACAGGATGAATGTGATGGAGAATCTGTGGTTTATCAGAGAACTGTACCTGCTCCTGCCTTCAGTTTTACTGTAGTTGCTACACATAAGACCTATATAGAGTGGACAGAAACAGCTTATTATTACCCAGCAAATAAACCGCGTGTAAGAGTCCATCTGCAGGCACACATGACTTCAATCGACTGTTCAGCTGCCAGAGTTTAATGTTTTGTGACAGATTTCATGTCTTCTGAAGGAAGAATAAAGGCTTTTCATTCTTCAGGCACTGATTTAGAAGAGACCAAAATAGTTTGAAAAAAGAGTATTTTTACTGTGTGTCAGTAGCTGTGTTTCCATCCAAAGATGCAAATTTAACTTATGCACATAAAACATTTGTGAATAAAGCAGCGTTTCTGTCGAGTCAAAGACAACAAAATCATCACTTTCTGATGCTATGGAGACGAACTAGTGGCGGGAACATGGGAACAAAGGAAACATTGCAGAATAAGTTGTTCATAGTGGAGGAAGGTTCTTCTGATTATGAAACGCTCTAAGAATCACACTAAAGAATTTAGTGATTTCTTTAAGAACTGCCACTGAAAGGGTTTTTTTAGGGAATCAAAACTGGTTCTTCTAAGGCAAAGCACCCTTTTAAACCCTTTATTTCTAAGCCTGAGTAAATCAGAAGGACATCTTAATCCGTCTTAAGTTTTCTCCATCATCTTACGTCATGAGCAGCATGTTTGATGGACGACGTGTCGCCTAGAAACCCGTTTTTGAGACGGACCTGGGCTGTGAAGCATGGATGCTTATGGAGCTGTTATAAGAGTCAGAGTCCAGCAGCGCTGACCTTCATGTGTTTGTTGTGCGGTTGGTTTCAGTGGTCCTGCAGTCTGAGGAGAATCTGCAGTCAAACTGCTGCTGCTTTAAAGGTTTGCTTTGAATTTCCATGAGGATCATGAGACTCTGGGAATGTTTTTAGGAAAATGCTTCTGTTCTCCCGTATTTTGCATATGAACACACATGATTATGATGATGATGAGATACTCATCACAAGCTGCTTTGCATTACTTTGCTGTTCGTTTCTCTCTCTGTCGGCACAAACACGCAAGGAGCTGCTTTGAAAATCAAATGCCTTCAGATACAGAATCACAAGAACATGGCAATCAGACTCCTGCATGAACTGGTCAAACAACACAATCATCCGGAAGCTTGTTGAACTGGATCTGAGTATCTCTGAATCAGTAGTCCCTTTCACACTGCACGTTGGTCTCGGAAAATTGCCGGAGTGCCTTCTGTGTGAACGCAACCACGTCCCGGGATGGATTCCGGGTTGGGGACCTAGTAACATTGCCGGGTTCAGTCCCGGAACGAGTGCTGTGTGAACAATGCCGGATCAATGCCGTAAAGGCTGATGACGCGTGTTATCATGCGACTCTTTTTCCGGGTGTTTTGAAGGCAGATCAAAGTTCACACAACGAAAAATGTGTAAACTGGGATGAAGCAGCGATTGGAGCTCCTCACTATCCACACTGAAGCTGAAATCGTTCGCCAGTTTATGTTTTTTTTTGTTTTGTTTTCGTTCGCTAGTTCAGTGAAATGGTGCGCGGTGCATTATACACGTCATGTGTCTTTACGGGATCTTTACGGGTTGTGTGTGAACGCACGCACAGATTCCGGAAAATCACTGGCAGTGTGAATGAACCAAAATCAAACGATCCGGGAACAATTGCCGGAACACATTACCTGTGTATTTTCTGGAATCTCTGTGTGAAAGGGGCTAGTGACTCGCACACACACACACACACACACCTGAACACACACCTGAACACACACACACTCACACACACACACACCTGAACACACACTCTCACACACCTGAACACACACACACACACACACCTGAACACACACTCACACACACACTCTCACACACCTGAACACACACACACACACACACACACCTGAACACACACTCTCACACACACACACACACACACCTGAACACACACTCACACACACACACACACACCCCTGAACACACACACACACCAGAACAAACACTCACACACACACCTGAACACACACTCTCACACACACACACACACACACACACCTGAACACACACACACACCTGAACACACACTCTCACACACCTGAACACACACACACACTCACACACCTGAACACTCACACACACACACACCTGAACACACACTCTCACACACCTGAACACACACACACACTCACACACCTGAACACTCACACACACACACACACCTGAACACACACTCACACACCCTGTGCCCGGAGTGTGAATCTAGCTTCATAGGACTGGCTCAGTACTGCTGCTCCATAGTATAAACAGAGTATGTGGGATTGAAAATCTCAAAAGTTAGTGAAACTAAAAAAAATCTCAGCATCCACATGTGGCCTAGCCTACATACACAACCATGGCAACGACAATCACAGAAACACGCAAAGATGACACAAAAGCATATTCAAGCAAAAGCCAACAAGGATAAGTTGTGTGAGACAAAGCCAAATCAACGTTACTCTCCTATCAGAAAGAAACAACACAACCTCGGCGTCCTTGAGTTTCTCTGCACCGCTGGAAAGCTGCTCCGATCTATACTCACACGGGTCCTACCTCTTGCCTGATCGTAACCCTTCTTTTTAATGTTTTGTTTCTATGATATTTTCCTCTTTTTTTTTATCTGTCATCTCTCTCTATCTATAGTCGATCTGCTAATATCCGTCCTGTGCACTCAAATAGAGCGCTGTCTTCTCTCTATCAGTACAAGACACGCCCCCTTACTGCTGATTGGCTGCACGTGTTTTGGGACTCGGTCAGACACTGCGGTCAAAAGAGGTTTTCAAAAATGGCTTAATGCATGTGGCCTGGCCGCCACTACTTAGGCTAATGTACATAGCGGAAACCCTGATTTATCCTCTGTATACTGATGTTGCCTTTGGTAGAGACAGTGAGGGGGACGGATCGGGTCACTATGAATCTGGGGGGGGTCATGTCCCCCACGTCCCTAGTGCCATCTGCGCGCCTGGTGTCTTCTGTTCATCCGGCTGCTGCTCTGTTTTTCACTCTGAAAACTGTTTCGTGTCGGGTTTGAAGTGTCAGACAAAGCCAATCTATGATGTGAAGCTCTGATAATGTGTGTGTGTGAGTGTGTAGATGTAGGTGTAGGTGTGTGTTCAGGTGTGTTTGTTCAGTGATAGCCCCAGCGTGTTCATGAGTATCAGCCGCGTTAGCCAATCAGAGCGTCTGATCTTATCTGTGCTAATGTGTCATCGCTGACCTTTGACCTCACGAACAGTGAGATGCTTGAGATTCTCAAACCGGAGAACATGCAGCAGGATAAAGGGTTTTCGATTGTCCAGCTGTTTTTATTTCAATCTCGTTTCGCGCTCATTTTCAGTGCATGGAAACACTCAAGCAGTTAAGTGTGTTTATGTATTTACTCTCCTGTGATAATAAAGCTCAGGACTCAAAAGTGTGTGCTATTAACCCGAGCATCCAGCTGAGCTAAAGTTGCTCTGAGAGACTAGAAGATGTTTCCAGTGTTACAGAGACACACTGAGACACGTCTCCAAACACATGAAATCAAGCTTCTGTGTGAACCTGAGCTCTGATCACGAACATAATTACACTACAGCGAGAAGAGCCTGGGTCCTGCGATCATGAGATCAGTGAACTGATGAAATCCATCCTGGCTCAGACGACTGATGTTTGACAAACATCCAGTAAAACCAGTTCAGAGAAATTAACCAGTGCATTGATATTCTAATGCAATGTTGGTTTAAGATCAAAACTTGGATGTTTTTCAGTAAACACGCCTCATCCAGATCATCTCTGACTCGGTCACATGACCGGCGGGATCCCAGGGCTCCTCGGAAGCGTGTGGTCAGACTCCCGAGACGTGTCCACACCTGTCTTCAGTCTGTCTCTATTCCACCGGCTGCTGAACAAACATGAGAGAAATAAGCACTGTTAACAAGCGAGCAGAAACAAGCCGTATCTTGCGGGTGACACTGCAATGCATCGTGGGTAATCTCTGAGAATGTGTCATGGGTTCACAGGAACAATCTCTCCGTCATTCAGAGCTTCTGAACACCAGTGATGTGAAATAATGAGGGTCTGCTGTGATCGATCTTCAGGAGAACAGCGTCCTCTGCTGACTGTGTGTGTTATATAGAGAGCATCATTAAACGACACGATAAACTGTGTAGAGTGCTTGAGTCGAGCTGGACGCCGTTTGAATATGAAGATCAACAAGCTCTGGAGTTTTGCTACTGATCTACCTTCATACTTTAGCCTCTACCTTCTTTGCTTTAGCCAAAAAAAAAAAATGACCAGACTCCAAACAACTGCTTATAAATATCTCTTTATACTATATTATCACCAAATATTGGATTCATTCTTTTTGTCAACTTGTTTTATTTCATTTAGGACTGGTTTTGTGTTTCTGTGTGCATCTGATTAATCGTAGGCCTCATTTATCTGAGAGTAAGCACCTGTTTTTTTGAGTGGTCTTGTTTTATTATTTTTATCCGGGAACACCACAAGTGTAACTAGGTGAAATAAAACTCCCAGAAAAATATGGAAATTAAAAACAACAAAAAAAGTACTTATACCCTATGTGAACAAAGTCAGTAAGTTTGAGTCCAATGCAATAACATTAACTAGTATTTTCGGGGAAAAGAAAATCTTTACCTGGTCAATTTGACCCGAGCACAACCAGAGGGTTAAACTGATTTAGTCTTTATGTAAAGCTCCTACATTCGCCACATTTCACAACTCTTTATGGATTTTTGTCTACTTAAAGTCTGTTTTTTCCTCTTTAGGAAGACTTCTGATAGTCAGTTTGCTGGGAATCAACTGAACGCACTCCAGTCTCCAGAAATGAGTTATTCTATGATTTATGTTCTATTATTTCTATTCTATTTGCAGTGGATTTTCCCAGCATGCATCTGCGCGGGAGTTTGTGTTGCTGCCTCAACTCGGTCCAAACACAAATGTTATATTTGTTTAATATGAATTTGAATAAAATGGCTAAGAGTGATCTATATGGAAAAGCGATTACTTGGACAGTTTCTGTACGAGAGAGCATCAACTCTCACCAGATTCCTGTTAAATATAAATATGCTTCGATGTTCTTCCAGCTCTTCTTCAGGCCAGAGATCCGGGAGATGATTTAGCAGGACATTCGCTTTTGCCTTAAGTTGTTCAAGGTGTAATGAATCTTAATGATCTCTTACAAGAATCAAGACAACTTTATGACTAAATAAAATAAAAGGTATACAACTTATCACAATTCAGACATTTTTTTTTTTCTATTGATTCTGAGCAAAAAAAAAAAAAAGCAGAATTGTAAAACAAACTCAGCCACATTCACTTTTTTCTTTCTTGCAATTCTTAGATAAAATATAGAAAGATAAAAGTAATAGCAACTTTAAGAACAAAAAGCGATTAGAAGTTGCAATTACATTTATTTCTTTATTCTTCATATAAACGTGTTTCCATATAATACAGTCTTCCTCTTCTTCATCGCTGGTGAAGGACACATCGATCTGTCTGCAGACTAATGAAGACGCTTCAAAACATACTGGCACGCCACTAAGCTTTGTTAAACTTTATTTATTGCAAACCCAGATGTTATGAACCTGTTGGACTGGAACAGGCCTGAAGAGTGAAATGATGAGCTAGAAAAACAGCTAGTGTGTGAGAGAGCAAGAGTTCAAACACTGCGAAACGTGACGCTTACAGACGCTAAATCAAACCAAACCAAACTAAAATGCGCGTCAACAGAAACAATACGTGTGGTTTCTTTAACTACATCGTGTGTGTTTTCAAGACGGTCTTCATGCCGATGGTGGCTCCGCCCCTTCACCGCTTCTTAGGGGGTGTGGCCGTTCTGGGCGGAGTCACGGGTCGCCCGGAGTTCATCCCGCCGTACTGATACTTCGCCTTCTTCTCCGACGGCTTCAGGATCTGAGAAAACAGCAGCCAAACTTCAGCACTTTCACCTCTGACAACAATCACGAGTAGAGACCATTTACAAACGTACAGTTCTAGCATTTCAGTAACGAGAGCGGTCTTAACGGTCATGACATCTCGTCAAAATGCAAAAATCATAATGGGCCAAAAAAACCCAGCAACATTTATTTGATGCATTACAGCTTATATATGTCCCTGCAGCACAAAAGCAGTCATGAGTAACACAGGTATATCTGTAGCAATAGCCAACAATACATTGTATGGATCAAAATTATACATTTCTCTTTTATGACAAAAATCATTAGGATATTAAGATCATGTTCCATGAAGATATTTAGTGAATTTCCTACCGTAAGTGTATCAAAACTTCATTTTTGATTAGTAATATGCATTGCTAAGAACTTCATTTGAACAACTTTAAAGGAGATTTTCTCAATATTTAGATTTTTTTGCTCCCTCAGATTCCAGATTTTCAGATAGTTGTATCTCAGACAAATATTGTCCAATCATAACAAACCATACATCAATGAAAAGATTATTTATTCAGCTCTCAGATGATGCAGAAATCATAATTTGTCATGTGACGGTGGAGTCATGTGATTATGGAGGTGGAGTCATGTGACGCGGAGGTGGAGATTTGTGACCTGGAAGGAGCACATCAGGGTCTCGTCGACGCTCATCATTCCTCCAGCGTTGTCGAACTCTCCGCAGTAATTGGGCGCCGAGAACAACGTGACCAGCTGGCGTTTGGCAAAGAACTCGTAACCGTCCTCAACCACCTGCAGAACAACAGCAGAGCGCCTTAAACCAGCCCAAAACCACCGCAGTTACTCATAATATTACGAATGTTTCTCAGTAATACACATTTGACAGTGAAGCACCAAGCTTGAGGTGTGAAACACACAACATTTACTCTCATTAACAACAAGCGCAGAATCTAAGCTACTACTTGTGTCAAATGTACTATTAATCTTCTATAGTATTACACTGAACTGACCCACATCTTCTGAAAGGAGCTCTTCACTTGCGTGATTCAGTCGCAATGGAAAAGTTAGTTTTTCAAGGCATTTTGAGACTTTTCTTACTTCATACACAAAAAACGTACAAAACTTTGACAAAATTTGATTTCTTGATGATCTGATATTTTATAATCTCAAAATTAAGTGTATATGAGTGACTAGTAAGCTTATAGGTGCTCCTCTGCTGGTTACAGTGGTAATTTTAAGTCGTTTTTTTATTTTACACAAGTGTTTGTTTACCACAAAAAAAAAGTTAGTGGGATGACCAAAATTTACTTTAAGCATTTTAGTGCTTTACGGTGCTGGAAATACTAGTGTGAATACTTGAAAGTAATTGAAACGTGCTTGAACTTCTCTTGAAAGGCTGTAGAAACCCAGAAATGAATAATGTAATGACATTAAACTGCATCTGCCACAACATGGTGGCATCCTTACTGCTTCAGGTTTTCTGCGTCAGCGCTGTCTATAACAGAGTTCTCACGCTGCACTGATGCGTGTCGTTTCTGATCACAAACCTCTCAAGCTCAAACTAAACCTTACAGGTCTGACTTCTCAAACCCTGACAGAGGAGTTTAGTCACCTGATGCGCGCGGCAGATGAGATCCAGATCGTGACGGTTCAGGAATTTACTGACCACATCTGCTCCGAAGGTGAAGGACACTCCACGGTCATTCTCTCCCCAACCCTGAACATCCTTATCAGGATCTGACCACAGCAGATCACACAGCAGCCCTGGAACACAGACAGAGAGACGCGCGCGCACACACACACACACACACACACACACACACAGAGACGCACACACAGAGACACACACAGACACGTACATACATAGAGACGACACACAGAGACATGCACAGACACGTACACACACACGCACAGAGACGACACACACACACAGAGACACACACACACACACATCAGGACTGATCCAAGCTCAGCAGCGTGTGAGTGTGTGTGTGTGTGAGAGTGTGTGTGTCACCTGTGTCAGGTACGTCCGTGGGTCTCATGATGCGTCTGATCTGCTCCATCGACTGGAGATCTGGAGAAAGCCCTTCAGAAGAGAAACACAGGAGTGTTATGCCGAGTTCACACTGCATGATGTTCCACCGGATCAGCGTTGCTTTCACGCTGCAGGACTCTCTGGGACAGCAGTCAGCTGCTGCTGTGTAACACGATGGATCGGTGACAGGAGGTCACACTGCATGACTTTACAAGAGGAAGAATCGCCAACAACTCTGTCTGCTCCGCAAACTACAGCCAAACACACTCGAGAAGGTAATAACGCAAGATCACGCTGGTCTATGAGTCCTACCCAAACACACAATCATTAACAAAGACGACTTAACAAACATACCTCTGCTGGGAAATTTGTATATACACAACTCTGAGTAGCCTACTTGAAAGTGAAACCAATGTTTTGCGCATTTTATTTAAGTGAGTTTATTTCTTATAGCCTATAAAAGCCCTCAAAGTGATGACAAAGAATAATTATTTTGTCCTTTATAGAAGAATATTATTTACAGGAAAAACCCTAGCCCCTTCTTCATCTTCATCTAGCCTACCTGTTCTGTATATTCTAATGCAAATGTAGGCACGGTTTGTAAACGGCTAATCGCTTCGAAAAAAACAAAAAAAGTCCTCCCCGAACTTCCCGCTGCCCTGTATCTTGCGCTCTCATTGGCTGTAGGTCATCACCAATGCCTGTTTCAGTCAGAAGTCATTCACACAGCAGGATTGTGAATTCTCTTCAGATTGTCACTCGCGTGAACCAGCACTGATTTGCCTCTGATTTCAGGTATTTGTCGGTGATTTATCAACACCTGACTGCGAGTGAAAAATCGTGCTAAACTGGTGCAGTGTGACGGGTGTGATGCTCGTCTGCTAAACCTGCCTCCGTGGCAGCAGAAGATCTTCTCGTCCACGATAGCGGCGATCGGCAGACAGTTGAAGCAGTCGGTGAACGTCTTCCACAGCTTGATGTTGAACCTGCGCTTGCCTGCAGGAAAAACAACACATCACACACAGACACAGGACACCGTCGCATTACTGCAAGACATGAGCATTTATCAACAAACTTTAGAGACAGTAAGATTTCTTCTACTTTCTCATTATTGTCATGCGAAGCATACAATTTATATATACACAATTTCAATAAATACAATTTATCATTGTCTTGATTTATTCATTCACTCTTAAATGCCATGCCAGCATCAAGATCAATCTCTGAATTAATTATACAAGGTATACAATTAACAAAAAGTTATAAATGATATTTCAGATGCACACTAGACAAAACTTGTCGTCTTTATCATCATCATCATTACGGTCAGTGCAGCAAATACTGCCATTATGAATAAACACGATTTACAAATCACTTTTTTTACATTTCAGTGATGATTATGCTCTTAATTGTCATGAAGATAATGTCGAAATGCAAAAATCAGTTTTCTTTATGAAAGTGTCATTTGTTTTTCTGTCGATGCTGTGATGAAATACGACACATTCAGGCCAGGCTGTTTCTTACAGGAACCAGATTTTCTGGTAATAATGTGAATTTGGAGAGTTTAAATGCGCTTATTTGTCATTAAGTTATGTGAGAAAGAAAAAGCGATTCTAAAAATAGCCTTAGTTTTCCTTAAGCAAAATATATTTCTTTCTTATTTTTATTTTGTAGGGAAATCCATGCCACATTTATTCCCACAACAAAGCACTGGAAAAGCTCTTCATGCTGCAGAAGAGTTGTTCATAGCAGAAGTCAGTGCAGCGGTGTGTATTCTGTGCTTCTGACTCACACTCGTCGTAGAAGCCGTAGATGCGGTTGATGGAGGCGCACTCGTGGTTCCCGCGGAGCAGGAAGAAGTTCTCGGGGTACTTGATCTTGTAGGCCAGCAGCAGGCAGATGGTCTCCAGCGACTGCTTCCCTCGGTCCACGTAATCGCCCAGGAACAGATAGTTGGCCTCCGGAGGGAAGCCGCCGTACTCGAAGAGCCGCAGCAGGTCCGTGTACTGGCCGTGGATGTCGCCTGAGGACGAGGAGCGCGTTAGCATTGCTGTTTCTCACTCATAGAAACCTGACCCTGGAGCACCAATGCATTTAGACTGCACAGTTATAACAGCATAAATAATATTGTGAGCTTGGTGTTGAGAGCAGATTTGACGCTGTAGTGGAAACACCATTAGAGACAAACGCGGCGGGCTTCATTGCTCAGAATATGTGCTGAGACACATGTGCACTGCTAGCGCTTCCACTCGCTGTTATATTAGTCTTTTACTTCACATATGCGTTCATTTCTGCCGTTTGGAGTGCAGTACGGATTAGAAAATCTCACATACTGACAGACTTTCGCGTGCACTTTGTGTTTGTTTGTCCTGAAGCTCGATCGCTGCTGCGGTTAAATGCACTTGCATCTATTTCTATGATATGAAATTGATGTAAACAGTGTTTTCAGAACAAGACAAAACATGTTGAAATAGATCTGTGCATTAGTGTGAATGCAGTCTATATTAAAGCTATGATCTCATCAATAATAATCAAACGGCAATAATGTTGAGGAAAAAAAGAAAAACAACTGATTATCTATAAACTTTCTATACTTAAAGCACTCCCAGATACTGAAAGTGCTCTTTGTTTATCACTTGAAATTGTCTTTGCCCCCCTTTATTACTTTATATTTGCTAGTATGTTTTGAAGCTATATCTACTTATAATCATTATAATTAATGATAATTAGTGCTCAGGTATCCCGAAGAGAGGAGCATAACCTCGGCTAGTCCTTCTGACATTTGCCGCTGGCTCTGATGTCTCTGTAGTGGATAAACATAAGATATAATTAGTTTTGGGTAAATCTAACAGGTAATCTTTGTTCTATGGTACAGCTCCAGGTATCCACATACAGGACGATGATTTTGTCCTCTATTGCTGTTTTGATTTCTGCCTCCGCTCGTAATCACGTCACTACTAGAGCAAGCTCCTGATTGGTTAACGAGGCGCGAATATCCACCAAAGTTCATATTTTTCAACTTTCGTGAATCGCGCGAATCACTTGTTACACACATCAAACGCCCGAAACACTCGATTCACGCAAATCACGCCGCAGGATGTCTTTTCACATCTTTGCATTGACTTTACATGTAAATCACTCAAGCTTAATGCTTCATTCGCGTCTGGTGTGAACGCACCGTAAGGATTACCTGTCACGATGATCGAAGAGGAGGACTTTATCTTAATGATGGAAACAGTAGATAGGAGGCTGACTGTACCAAAGAAAAGTAAAATAAGCAATGATTGACAAACAATATGAAGATGAGTTTCTGCTGTCAGGAACATATCTATAGGCATTGACTTGTGGACAAAAAAAGGACTATCTGCTTCATTCCTTGCTATAAGTTCATGCTACTTTGTGTACTGAACAAAATAAACCTGAACACATATTATTATTATAACGGAGGTGTTCTCACTCTGTTGTTAGTGAGACTGTCACTCAAGGCTGGCAGTCGTGCATATGCTCTGGAACAGAGTAATATCACATCCACATCGCAGGCTTTGCGATTAGCAAAACGCAACGTCTCAAATCGCGACTGCGATTCGATTAATCGCACAGCCCTACTGGTGTGTGTGAGAGAGAGTGTGTGTGTTATGAGTGTGTGTGTGTGTGAGACTCACCGCAGATCTTGAGCGGAGCCTCCAGCTCCAGCAGGATTGGCTGGCTGAGGAAGATCTCGCGTGATTTAATGCACAAACCCCGAACCTCTGCCTCCGTCATCTGCACGATCTTCCCTGGACGGCATCCTCGCACTGAAACACAGCAGCGTTCACATTCACTCAGTCCACGGCTGTGAAACACTTCGGCAATGCAAAAGTTATTTTACTTGTTTATAAGTCACTCAATGGCCCAGGACCTAAATACATGGCAGATATGCTCACTGAATATAAACCGAACAGACCACTCAGATCATTAGGATCGAGTCAGTTAGAAACACCAAGGGTTCACACAAAACAAGGGGAGTCTGCTTTTAGCTATTATGCCGCCCGCAAGAGATCAGATGTGCTAAAACATTAGCCACATTTAAACCAAGACTCAAAACTCATCTGTTTAACTGTGCATTTGTTGAATGAGCTCTGTGCTCCGTCCCAACTGACTGCACTGTTTTATGTACAATCTTTCTCTATCCTTAACTGTTTTAAATTCATTTTAAATCAATTTCTATATCATTTTAAAATCCCTTGTTTTTATTATTATTTTTTAAATTCCTTGTTTTTATTGCTGTGATTATTATTTTTAATGACTATTTCACTTCCTTTTATGTAAAGCACTTTGAATTACCACGGTGTATGAGATGTCCTATAAATAACCTTGCCTTGCCAAGATCCACCTCACCACACAAATAATGCTCTGAACCTGAGTGTTTGTGTCACTTTAACTGTTATTATGCTGTGCTTCTCTGTATTGCAGCCCTTTAGTCAATCAAATATTTTATTGCAATTTAAGCAAATGTTATATTTTCTGTTTAAATAAACCGCTATTAAATTGTTAATGCTGTATGAACTCAACTGCAATGCCTTTTAATAAAACAGCAGAATAGTGATTTAAAAGAAATGACTCAAAATAATTAAGCAACATCACAAATGATATTATAATAATTATTATAAATAATAGCAAAGCAAAAGAAGAAAATGAAAAAGACATTAAAAGATGCTGCTGATCTCGAAATATCAGCTGACAGATCGATCTCTCAATATAGAAACACAGAAGAGCTTCAGACGCTCAAACACACACATCTGGAGGAGCCAGTCGGACCAGAAACACACACACAACCTGTTTGAGAACAGCCTGTGTGTGTGTGTGTGTGTGTGTGACTGAACAGATAACTCCTCAGACTCACACTCATGACTTTATATGGGCGCGACACACACACACAAGCCCTTATATGGGCACGACACACAGCCCTGACCATCTGATGTTTATTACACACACGCTGCATTCTGATTGGCTGCTTCACACGCCTCAAACCAGACACAAGAAACCGCATCTTTACTGTTTTAATCTGGGTTTTCTTCCGATCTCGCCATGACTCAGAGACACGGACTGGATTTAGGTTTCATGTGACTAGTAAAATGTTAAAAGGGTTTAATTTGAGTTTGATTATCATTGTGCATGACTTTAATATCCATATTGAAAGAAACAATTTACCTCAGATCCTAAAAATCAAAGCAAGCAAGAACACACACACACTGTAAACAAACCAGAGTTTAACTGTAGGTTTCATTACTTTTTATAGTTATGCGTAACATACTAAATGCATTATAGAAATATAATTATAAGCTAAGGCAATATGATGAAAAGTATGATGTGAGGAGCAACAGTAACGCTTAGGCTAATAAAATAAAATATATAAAGCAGAATCAAGAGCTGTAGAGCCGAAACTCATTCAGAATATTTAAACACAGGCCAAAATCCCTTGATCTTTTGACATATAAGAGGTTATTGTAAGTTTCAGAGTAGGGGTCAACCGATATGTGTTTTTCAGGGCCGATGCCGATTATTACAGACCAAGTAGACCGATAACCGATATATTGAACCGATATACATGTCTGGTGTAAACATTAAAACGAATGTCAAAATTAAGAATAACAAGGGCTCTGATAAAAATGGCCTTCCCTAGTGTTGGTTGCACTTCTTACTCTTGTCTTCCTCCGTGCATCCATCTACAATAAGGGTAATATATAAAGAGAGAGTTAAAAGTGGGGCCACTGTATGCTTCATGATTAAGCCTATGAATACTAAATACTAAAGCTAAACAGCTTGGGGAAATGTAAGTATTTGGCTTCAATAATTTACATGTTAGAAATGTATGTGTAATAGCATAACCTCTCATAATTCTTCATTAATTATTTTCGGTTGACTAAATCATAACCTACAAGAGGTGACTATTCAATTCATCATCTAATGCACATCACTTGATTAATTTAAAAAGCGCAATGTATATAATAAGTGTAAATAATTTAATTGTCTTCATAGCTCCATTGTAGAAGTTGCGAAGAAGACCGCAACTATTTTAATGAAACTATAACACTAATAGCCTGTTATAGGCTCACTTGGTTCAATAGCCTATTGAAATGTCCCAATTTCCGTCATCCTAATCTTGGCCTATGTGACAGTAACTTAATCTTGGCCTATGTGACAGTATCTTAATCTTGGCCTATGTGACTAATTTCCATTAGTTTTCATTTACAGTGCAGTGCAAATGAAGGCATAAAACATTAATTTAATTGATCTTTTAATCAAATGAGAGTTGAACTCCATTTTTTGGCAAACAAATGTGTTTACTATTAAAATTAAATCATGGAAGAAATAGCGTATTGTGTGATTGTTCTTTTAAGCAAAAGTTGTAATAATTGTAGTAGCATTAGTAAATAAACCGAACTTTTATTTTGACGGGTTGCCATGAGGACCTCTTAAGTTTCTGTAGCCTATTTATGATATGACGATCGTTTTACTCAAATGAAACAGTCAAATGCTCATGAAGTAACCCTCAGAGCAGTTCTGGGGATGATGTTCATGTATTTATGTCCTCATTTAGTGACATGGCAGATGCTGCCTTTGATAACTGATGCGTGATGAAGCAGCACCAGTTAGCAAGCGCTTTCGGTGTGAGAGCGGCTTTAGTCTTCCACGTTGATTGGTCGGACTCCTGACTCTCAACAAATCAGATGCGCGGTGGGCGGAGACTGCTCTAGGCCACAGAGTGGTGAGTTCCCACAGGCTGCATCAGAGCCAAATAGCGCGTTTCAAAATTAAATAATTTTATCGGCACATCGGTTTTGAAAATGACCGATACCGATTATCATAAAAATGCTTGATATCGGTGCCAATAATCGGCCAGGTCGATAATCGGTCGACTCCTATTTCAGAACTCAACACTTTCTCGTTAGTCTAAAAACTGTTTTTTGATCCACTTCAAATGTTGACTACACTATGATGTAATAGTGTGAATAAGCGCCGCCTCCACAGAAGATCAACGCCTGCTTCTACAGCACTGCCGTTTAGCCCCGCCCACCAATTCTACAGGTCTATACAGAAGCAGGTCTATACAGAAACCTAACGATAAAGACGCCTCCAAAGACAACAAGACGCTGTGCAACGCCATTTTGTCTTTGCATCACCTTCCCTCTGATCCCAACATTAGGAACGATTAGATTAACTTTATTTTTAATGAAGATCCAGACCGTGTCAGTAAGAACTCGGTCCTTCGTTCACTTTATTTTACCATGGATTCATTTACAAACAAGGCACAGATCACCACAGGCTTTTCAGAAAGATTGAAGCTAAGGGTGTATTCGCACCAGGAAAGTCCGCTAGTTCACTCGCTTTGGTCCAGACCAAATACAATGTTGATTTAGTTTTTTTGTTTGGTGCAGTTCGCTTTCACATTGCCCTTTTTAGTTTTGTAAACAAAACCACACGTGTGCTAAGCTCATCCGTTCATTGGACAGAAACTCTCAAGCAGGGAAAACAGGAAGTGCACAAACAGGCTAATCATGGAGATCTTTCGTAGTGCAATTTTTATTCTTTTACTGATTTGGTTTTATCAGATACTAACGCAATATGAAGAAACTTATGAGCATCAAATGAGACAATAGCCCCTTTCACACAGTAATAC
Organism: Barbus barbus; assembly: GCF_936440315.1. Classification (NCBI taxonomy): domain Eukaryota; kingdom Metazoa; phylum Chordata; class Actinopteri; order Cypriniformes; family Cyprinidae; genus Barbus; species Barbus barbus. The sequence goes on along the minus strand of NC_136730.1, from coordinate 45,341,233 downwards.
CAGTAAATTGCTGGCCGACTTTTACCGGTAAATTCAAAAATGCGCTGTTCACACAGGCAACGACATTCCGTCTTTTTTCCGGAAAAGCACCATTCACACATCCATTCAAAATGCTGGTAAATTCTGTGACATCATTAACCTCCAACGGCTGCGCTTGTATTTGTAAACATGGAGGGGTATATGCGGTCAGTCTTTTTGTTGACGTTTCATTTTTGTTTCAAACTTTTGCATTCATGCAGCTGCTTTTGTCCCAGAGACATCGTAACAGTCGACTGCTTAATTTGAACATGTCGAGGTCCCGGAACAAAGCGGGGTGATGGATCCAGCATGTGATTAGAGGAGGGAGAGGTATCGCAGCATTCAGCCGATCACACTGGTGGCCAGCTTAAGTGATTAACAGCCTGCATCAGTCGCTTTTATTACATTTTGAAAACAGCGATTTCCAGGCCAGGGGGAAAAAAACACTAAAAAATAATGACATTTTATTTCTAATTTTAGTTATAATTAATCATGTCCAGACTTTCGTGGGGGATTGTGTGTATATTACATAGTTTTACTCATCCCCGCAGCTTTCAAGTTTATAATGAGGGAAATTCCTGCAAACATTTATTCAAGATAGCAAGTAGGTTATATGAGTAAATAAATCCACACACACTAGCAGATTAAATCAGTCATTTGAAAACAGCGTGAGTGATTCAGCTGGACGCTCTCTCTTTCACTCTCAAAGCAGCTTCACATCACATCTCGTCTGCAACGAGCTGCTGCACACCGACCCAAGACTTGCGCTCGCATTTCAGGACAGAATTGTAACTTGCTTAATCGGGTCATTGTTGCATCGTCACAAAAATGTATAAAGTGCATGTCTTTTTAAGCCAATCAGTACTCGCACGCTCCAGAGGCTGAGCGCTCACAGTCACATCTAAAGCCGCCTATAGCCAGCATCATATGGAGTTATTTTACGTAGTTTGATGTTGAACTTAAGTGGCCAAATACACACAAAATGGCTGTCCTGGCGAGTATCCAGGTTTTTTCTTAAGTAAATGTGAACAGTTGAAAAAAAAAAACAACTTATGTTTACACAAATGCAGAGGTCTGAGCGACGGACATGTGCGGATACATGGGGAAGTGTGGAGTGAACGCATCATCTGTGTCAGAAGGTGATGATTGGCCCGGAGTAGAGTCTTACGTCAGCGCGTTCTGAACGCGTACGTGCTCATACCGGTCATTTTCCTTCTGCATTCACACACATCCAGCAATTTACTGGTAATGTTACAACTTCTCATACCGGTAAACTGCTGGAACGAATTTACCGGTATTTTTGAAAAGGTCCTGTTCGCACATGATCTCTTTACGGCAATTTCCCGGTAATTTTCTGGAAAAGTCTGTATGTGTGAAAGGGCTAAATGTCATACAATGTTGTAATTACGACTTGCCGAAAATAAAATCTATAGACATAAAATACTTAAAGCATATCACAATGTTACATTTAAGCTAGATAAATGTGTGCTATTAGGCGCATATCCAATCGTTTATGCGGAGAGCGGAAGCGTGCTTCAGGACATCAGGGGAAACAAATTAAATACGCCATCATTTTTGCAATAATACATCGGGCGCTTTCAGGGCTTTATTAGGGCGCTTTCAGGGCTTTATTAGGGCGCTTTCAGGGCTTTATTAGGGCGCTTTCAGGGCTTTATTAGGGCGCTTTCAGGGCTTTATTAGGGTGCTTTCAGAGTGTTATTAGGGCGCTTTCAGGGCTTTATTAGGGCGCTTTCAGGGCTTTATTAGGGCGCTTTCAGGGCTTTATTAGGGCGCTTTCAGGGCTTTATTAGGGCGCTTTCAGGGCTTTATTAGGGTGCTTTCAGAGTGTTATTAGGGCGCTTTCAGGGCTTTATTAGGGCGCTTTCAGGGCTTTATTAGGGCGCTTTCAGGGCTTTATTAGGGCGCTTTCAGGGCTTTATTAGGGCGCTTTCAGGGCTTTATTAGGGCGCTTTCAGGGCTTTATTAGGGCGCTTTCAGGGCTTTATTAGGGCGCTTTCAGAGCTTTATTAGGGCGCTTTCAGGGCTTTATTAGGGCGCTTTCAGGGCTTTATTAGGGCGCTTTCAGAGCTTTATTAGGGCGCTTTCAGGGCTTTATTAGGGCGCTTTCAGGGCTTTATTAGGGCGCTTTCAGGGCTTTATTAGGGCGCTTTCAGGGCTTTATTAGGGCGCTTTCAGGGCTTTATTAGGGCGCTTTCAGGGCTTTATTAGGGCGCTTTCAGGGCTTTATTAGGGCGCTTTCAGAGTGTTATTAGGGCGCTTTCAGGGCTTTATTAGGGCGCTTTCAGGGCTTTATTAGGGCGCTTTCAGGGCTTTATTAGGGCGCTTTCAGGGCTTTATTAGGGCGCTTTCAGAGCTTTATTAGGGCGCTTTCAGGGCTTTATTAGGGCGCTTTCAGGGCTTTATTAGGGCGCTTTCAGGGCTTTATTAGGGCGCTTTCAGGGCTTTATTAGGGCGCTTTCAGGGCTTTATTAGGGCGCTTTCAGGGCTTTATTAGGGCGCTTTCAGGGCTTTATTAGGGCGCTTTCAGGGCTTTATTAGGGCGCTTTCAGGGCTTTATTAGGGCGCTTTCAGGGCTTTATTAGGGCGCTTTCAGAGCTTTATTAGGGCGCTTTCAGAGCGTTATTAGGGCGCTTTCAGGGCTTTATTAGGGCGCTTTCAGAGCTTTATTAGGGCGCTTTCAGAGCTTTATTAGGGTGCTTTCAGAGCGTTATTAGGGCGCTTTCAGAGCTTTATTAGGGCGCTTTCAGGGCTTTATTAGGGCGCTTTCAGAGCTTTATTAGGGCGCTTTCAGGGCTTTATTAGGGCGCTTTCAGAGCTTTATTAGGGCGCTTTCAGGGCTTTATTAGGGTGCTTTCAGGGCTGTAGATCGTTTGCTTTGTTCCGAAACAGGGATTAATTTGTTACATTTTCTTCTTGGTTCGGTTTGCTTTCACACAGCAACATTGCAAAGCGTACTAAACTGTGTTTATGCAAGTCACATGTGAGTAAAGCTGTCCTCTTATTGGTCAGAGTTCACTTGTTTACGTTCCTCTGCAGCATTCATCAAGATGGATTGACAAGTTTGCTCCACGCTTTATAGCTGTCCTGCTTATTCCTCTCTAATATACCTATCTATATATAATTATATTTTCACAGATATATATTTATATATCTGTGAATGCAAGTGAGATATTCATTTCTGTAGTTGTCTCGAGGTGCATCTCGCGCAGTGGAGCACCTAACTCAGATCTCACTGAACTAACAGCGGGTGGGTCTCTGTCTGGATTAGAAATTGGATTATAGGGAAACACAGATATAGTTTATGTACGACCTGGAAGTATTTCTTCAGCGATCGGCGCTAAAACGGCATCTGTACGGAACATGGTAAGTACGTTATTTACACTCGGCTCGCGCATCTTCACCGATATTATCCGCTTCCTCGCGACGCTGAATGACCGGATATAACGGACTAGTATCTGGTCTGTTTTCACAGTGACCGCGGTTTCCTCAGAAATGTCGCTCGTGCTTGTTTTCGTCGGTTTGTTGTCGCAGGCCGCGCGCAAACACAGGCCAGAAACCGCGCGAACGATCGAGTAAAAACCCGCCAAACTCGACGCTCAGAGTCAGCGCGAACATGAAGAAGAGGATGAAGATGAAGATGAAGGCCACTCACTCACCCTCCAGCAGTCTGGAGATCAGAGAATCCACGTCCAGCTCCCCCTCCGCCATGATGACTGAGACCCGCCTCGCAGCGCGCTCCCGACACGCGCGCGCACGGACTCACGGGCACGAGCAGCTCGACGGACACACCGGTGTCACGAGTTTCATTTATTCGTTAATTCAGAGTAAAATTATTCTATTAAAACATTTTAAAAGGTGTGTAGAGACATTTTCAACATCAGATACATAAACTTTATAAGAAAAAACAAGTTATTTATTTAAAAAATAACAGTAAACTGTGCTTTTTTAAATTTGCCAACCAGTTGTACAATACTTTTGTAAATTCATAACATTTTCTGAATGTTTTCTGTATTTGTGTGTCTCTTCTGCTCAGGCTGCATTTATTTGATCCAAAATACAGAAGAACAGTAATATTGTGAAATACATACATCAGACTGTAAATGTAGCACAGTCTAATATTAATATTATTACATTATCTGTTCTTATATTACTATATTTATCATATAAACATAATGACATGTCAAAATATATTTGAAATAATGATGATATATATATCAGGAGGGTCAGCTTTCATAATGATTTGACACACTTTACAACGTCTGGAGTGTTCAGATGTGAAAGATGCATTACTCTTGTCTGTATGAGCAATAATGAGCGAGTATTTTAAGAGCAAGAGAGCGGCGACTATACGCACATTTCTCCAGGTTAACATTAGATTGAGTGGCCATGTAAAGATGCTAATATGTGCATATTTCAGATGATAAGCCATGTTTGAGGTTGATGGACGTAGACTGCGTGATTCACCAATGTGGATTTGATTTGTTTATTTATTTTTTTGCGACTAAGCAGCCACACAATGCATCAAAATAAAGACTGTATTTGTGTATTTTACTAAGAAAATACTTTTACAAAGGATCATGAAATTTCGTCTCAAACCGTCCATCAGTCCTTCAGTGTTACAGCGACTGCTGAAGTAAACAGTGTTTGACAGCAGCATGCAATAAATCTGACATAAAATGCTCGCTCATTATTGCTCATACAGACAAGAGTAATGCATCTTTCACATCTGTAAAGACTCGACGTGTATGTGTGTGCGCTCACAATAACAACACAACACTGCGCTGTGGCCAGCTTCGTGTGTGTGCTTGAGCACTTATTAGGCTATGTAGGCAATTAAAGGCCCATAATAATGATTTAAATGCTTTATTAATAAACGTGCAATTAGTCGACTAATTCTTCAACGACTCCTATTCGACCAGAAAATCCCTCAGTCGAGGGCAGTGTCCTCTCCCGTTGTGGTGCCGTGTGAAGCTAAGTTTATCAGCTCCTGTTGAAGTTCAGAGTCTCTGATCGTTCTGCTAAAGATCAGCTGATCTGTGCTTTCATCCGGCGCGAGAGAAAAGCATCTGCTATTGTTGATTGTGTGTTTCAGCTTCTCTCTTGCCAAATGCTTTAGCACTGCTTTACATTTTCACCCTCTGATAAGGTCTTTTTCGCTTTTAGTGAAACCGCATAAGATACGTTTACTCGTGATTGCTGCACCGTCATGCATTTTGCAAAAAGGCTTTGCTGAAGATGTAATTTACCTTTTAAGTCTGAGATGAGAGCAACTCTGGCATCACCGGTGTATTGTTCATACTTCTCTTTGTTTGCATGGAGTAATGGTGACTTTCATTACAGATTTTGTTTCCAGACAAACTAAGCATATCGGTGCCCCCTTGAACTCAGTAAAAGGATCATGTTTCCCATTTTGACGGGAAAACACACTTTCTGTAGTCAATTTTTCCTCTAATTTTTGTTATCGTTCAAATTATAGCACTCATCCTGCTATGCTGCAATACGGTGATGATAACAGATGGCAGATGGCCATTGGTTGTAAATCACAAATCTAGATTGGAACTAGTTAACATGTATTGCCCAAACCCACAGAAGAGGATTTTAACCCTTGTGCGTCAATTGGACGAAAATGTTCATGTCAGAAAAACTGTCATAAAAATGTGACGCTTGTTAGCACAGAGTTAGGGTTGGTTTCAAGTTATAGAGCTTTAAGTTTATGAAAATGATTTATGAATGATATTTTACATAAAATATATATTTTATGAAACCTGCTAGAAAATCAAAGCCATAAATCTAAACAATTGTTCCAAATTTGATGCTGATATCTCAAAAAATTAGCTCTCAGTAAGATTTTGTTTGGGCGAAACTCTGCTGGTGCTCACAGCGGCTGGGCTTTCTCTCTCAAATATTACTCGAATATTACACACACAGAGGTACTCAGTGCTCAAATACTCAAGCATGTTACTCAGTGCTCAAATACTCAAACAAATACTCAGTGCTCAAATACTCAAGCATGTTACTCAGTGCTCAAATACTCAAGCATGGTACTCAGTGCTCAAATACTCAAACATGGTACTCAGTGCTCAAATACTCAAGCATGGTACTCAGTGCTCAAATACTCAAACATGTTACTCAGTGCTCAAATACTCAAACATGTTACTCAGTGCTCAAATACTCAAACATGTTACTCAGTGCTCAAATACTCAAACAAATACTCAGTGCTCAAATACTCAAGCATGTTACTCAGTGCTCAAATACTCAAGCATGTTACTCAGTGCTCAAATACTCAAGCATGTTACTCAGTGCTCAAATACTCAAACATGTTACTCAGTGCTCAAATACTCAAGCATGTTACTCAGTGCTCAAATACTCAAGCATGCTACTCAGTGCTCAAATACTCAAACATGTTACTCAGTGCTCAAATACTCAAACATGTTACTCAGTGCTCAAATACTCAAACATGTTACTCAGTGCTCAAATACTCAAACATGTTACTCAGTGCTCAAATACTCAAGCATGTTACTCAGTGCTCAAATACTCAAGCATGCTACTCAGTGCTCAAATACTCAAACATGTTACTCAGTGCTCAAATACTCAAACATGTTACTCAGTGCTCAAATACTCAAACATGTTACTCAGTGCTCAAATACTCAAGCATGTTACTCAGTGCTCAAATACTCAAGCATGTTACTCAGTGCTCAAATACTCAAACATGTTACTCAGTGCTCAAATACTCAAGCATGTTTCTCAGTGCTCAAATACTCAAGCATGTTACTCAGTGCTCAAATACTCAAACATGTTACTCAGTGCTCAAATACTCAAACATGTTACTCAGTGCTCAAATACTCAAGCATGCTACTCAGTGCTCAAATACTCAAACATGTTACTCAGTGCTCAAATACTCAAACATGTTACTCAGTGCTCAAATACTCAAGCATGTTACTCAGTGCTCAAATACTCAAGCATGTTACTCAGTGCTCAAATACTCAAGCATGCTACTCAGTGCTCAAATACTCAAACATGTTACTCAGTGCTCAAATACTCAAACATGTTACTCAGTGCTCAAATACTCAAACATGTTACTCAGTGCTCAAATACTCAAGCATGTTACTCAGTGCTCAAATACTCAAGCATGTTACTCAGTGCTCAAATACTCAAACATGTTACTCAGTGCTCAAATACTCAAGCATGTTACTCAGTGCTCAAATACTCAAACATGTTACTCAAGTGAAATACAAATATCTGGCCAAAAACATTGTTCTCAATTTTTTTTTCTAACAGATATACAGAAGTTTTGTTGAATGGAGAAAACAAAACAAAATACACAGGTGAAAAACATACATCTAGTGCAACACTAAGATTTAAGATGCAGCTCAGTGGAACACACACAAATACAGGGAAAGAGATTGATATTAAACTGTGTCCTGTATCATATACATATATATATACACTCACCTAAAGGATTATTAGGAACACCATACTAATACTGTGTTTGACCCCCTTTCGCCTTCAGAACTGCCTTAATTCTACGTGGCATTGATTCAACAAGGTGCTGAAAGCATTCTTTAGAAATGTTGGCCCATATTGATAGGATAGCATCTTGCAGTTGATGGAGATTTGTGGGATGCACATCCAGGGCACGAAGCTCCCGTTCCACCACATCCCAAAGATGCTCTATTGGGTTGAGATCTGGTGACTGTGGGGGCCATTTTAGTACAGTGAACTCATTGTCATGTTCAAGAAACCAATTTGAAATGATTCGAGCTTTGTGACATGGTGCATTATCCTGCTGGAAGTAGCCATCAGAGGATGGGTACATGGTGGTCATAAAGGGATGGACATGGTCAGAAACAATGCTCAGGTAGGCCGTGGCATTTAAACGATGCCCAATTGGCACTAAGGGGCCTAAAGTGTGCCAAGAAAACATCCCCCACACCATTACACCACCACCACCAGCCTGCACAGTGGTAACAAGGCATGATGGATCCATGTTCTCATTCTGTTTACGCCAAATTCTGACTCTACCATCTGAATGTCTCAACAGAAATCGAGACTCATCAGACCAGGCAACATTTTTCCAGTCTTCAACCGTCCAATTTTGGTGAGCTCGTGCAAATTGTAGCCTCTTTTTCCTATTTGTAGTGGAGATGAGTGGTACCCGGTGGGGTCTTCTGCTGTTGTAGCCCATCCGCCTCAAGGTTGTGCGTGTTGTGGCTTCACAAATGCTTTGCTGCATACCTCGGTTGTAACGAGTGGTTATTTCAGTCAAAGTTGCTCTTCTATCAGCTTGAATCAGTCGGCCCATTCTCCTCTGACCTCTAGCATCAACAAGGCATTTTCGCCCACAGGACTGCCGCATACTGGATGTTTTTCCCTTTTCACACCATTCTTTGTAAACCCTAGAAATGGTTGTGCGTGAAAATCCCAGTAACTGAGCAGATTGTGAAATACTCAATATTGCGTGACTATGAGTGTAGTATTAACGTGTAGATTTCAATTTCTGTACAGTGTAATCTCTAATTGTCATACCATTGGAATTTCATATTAATCAATTATTTTAACCCAAAAAGCAAACTATGGTCATGTAATGAAGCAGAGCCTCGAATCTCGTGCGGAAACCCACCCCTAACTCTCAAATCAGAAAACATTATTATAAGATAATCGTTGTGAGGAGATAGTTTTGAACACTGGCTGGTTATGTACTTGCTCAAATATTGATTTCGGATTATTTTTAACCAAAAAATGTTATGTAGTGCAGCCTTAAGTGAAACGATAAATACAGAAAATACCTATATTCGTGTTGACTTTGTGTGGTTTCTGAAGTGGTTCTGTCCTCTTGCATTATCGTCAGAAACATCTGGGATGACATGAGGGTCAGTAAATCATGAGAGAATTTAATTTTAGGGTGAACTATTCCTTTGAAGAGCAAGATGTGATGCAGAGGCTAAAACATATCGCAGGCAGATTACAGGAATGTGCTGCATTAATGAGGAGAGTCATAGAATTAAAACATACAACATTAACGGTTTGAAACGCCACTTTTTTTGTGTTGTCTATTATTCAACATCTCCGTCTAAAACAGGGAGAGTTTAGCTCCAGCTTTAATCAAACACACCTGAACAAGCCTGAGCTAATCAAGGTGTTCAGGATACAGTAGGTTTGTGTGTGTTTCTCAGGATTGGAGCTAAACTCTTCAGGACAGCCCTCCTCTGAAAGCACAATTCAACTTTTAATTGTTTATTTGGGGCATTTAGACTTTTTTTTTTTCCTCAGCAAATATTGATAATTGACTAATTAGATTAATGAGTAAATCATGTAATTATTAAAATATATATATATAAATTGACAACCTAATTTTTACTCAGTGGCATATAATTACATATTATAAATACAACTTATCCACAAGAACATCACTAAGCATAAATAACACTTTTTTTAATTATCTTTTCTAGAGATGCGTAACATTTAATAATAAAAAAACAATCGTTCACAAAAAAAAAAAAAAAAATTGCATTTAAATTCCCATCACTGATTGATTTGCTCTCAATCTTTAGCTAATGGCTCTATCAAAACAGAAAGAATAATGAAGACCTTTTTTTGGGGTGGGGGGGCATTTTTGCGACCTCAATACATTTCCTCAGATCTGATAGTGAAAGAAGAAATGTGTGCTTGATGCATGAAAACAGTGATCATTGGTTCTCACAGCAAGCATCTTTTGAACTTCTGTTTACCATATTTATTGTGCATAAGATAAAATACAAATGTAATGCACTTTTAATGAGAATTAACTTTTACTCTTTATCCAGGCTAAATAATTGCATAATTTCCATCTGTTTGACAGAACCACTGACCGATTTTAAAGTTATGAATCTACACGGAGCATAATTTGAGTTTTTCCTGCAGCACATTTGCATCGATCAGCAGTCTTTATTCTGCATTAAAAGCCTTGAGAAATGAACCGCTTCACATCTGGCTGCACCACCACTAAACTAATCAAGCGCTTCAGGATTATCTGCAAACAGTGGTGTGTTGGAGCAGAACTCGAGTCAGCATCAATTATTATACTTTAAGACAAATCTGAACACAAGCACATTAATTCAGTTCCTGTATGAAAACCAATGTGACCACAAGTGTGCAGCTTAAAAAAAAAAAAAAAAAAAAAGACTCCATAGTCTTGCCGAAAACAATTAACAAAAACAGTGAATAAATAAATAAAGAAAAAAAAATAAAGCACTGCTTGAACTTTATCAACACGAAGCCATCAGTTAAGCACCGTAAACGCCCTTTCAGAGAGTAGATGGGTGGCTCTTAAAAGAGCCTTTGTGGTGTGAGAGTGTCGGGCTGCTCTACTTGGAGCTGGTGTACTTGGTGACGGCCTTGGTGCCCTCAGACACGGCGTGTTTGGCCAGCTCCCCGGGCAGCAGCAGACGCACGGCGGTCTGGATCTCTCTGGAAGTGATAGTGGAGCGCTTGTTGTAGTGAGCGAGACGAGACGCTTCACCGGCGATGCGCTCGAAGATGTCGTTGACGAAAGAGTTCATGATCCCCATCGCCTTGGAAGAGATCCCGGTGTCAGGATGAACCTGCTTCATCACCTTGTAGATGTAGATAGCATAGCTCTCCTTCCTGGTCTTTCTGCGCTTCTTTCCTCCCTTCGCCGCGGTCTTTGTGACGGCTTTCTTGGAGCCCTTCTTAGGCGCTGACTTCGCTGGTTCAGGCATGATGATGCTGATGAGTCAATGATTAGAAGGAGCCGGACAGAGGCGTTTATTCACAAACCTATGCTAATTTACACAGAGATGCGGAGCCTTCTGATTGCGTGTTTACACAGACCACACCCAGTAACTCCACTGTGATTGGACAACTCCAAGTACCACGAGCCGGACGAGGGCCAATCACAGGAGGCGAATTTATAGCCCCGCCCTCCGCTCCATGATTGAGTGACATCAGCCCACGTGACTAATCTTCCTTTGTTTTAATTCCCGCTCTTTTTGTTAGACTCAAATATCAGTGTATTTTTTAACGCTTATAAACCCATTGAGAGAATCTGGAGAAAAGAGAGCAATAATGATTAGACACTTTATTTTCCTCTGCTGTCCCGCCAGTTTTACTTCTGCTTCAACTACCAGTTGATTGTTTTATAAATGACTTAAAGCTCATCAAAGCGCAGGATCAGACAAAACAACAAGCATATGCTCCAACTTTGAGGATCAGTATCAAATTCAGAATGAAATTACTTAGATGTTTCTAGATACGAGTTTATTAAAGACTCAAAATATTAGTTTTGGTCTGAAATTCGTGAAAAGGGATATATTCTCTGTGCAACACGCATCAAGTAATTTCATCACTTTCGGTGTTTATTCAGAAGCATGATCCTTTAACTCTTTATCTGGAGTATAACGCATGAACATGGTCTCTTTCTCTGAGAGTGTGTGTGGCTCTGAAAAGAGCCGTTGGGTTTGTTCTCCGGATTGAAGGCGTTTATCCTCCGAAGCCGTACAAGGTGCGTCCCTGTCGTTTGAGCGCGTACACCACGTCCATGGCGGTGACGGTCTTTCTCTTGGCGTGCTCGGTGTAGGTGACGGCGTCGCGGATAACGTTCTCCAGGAACACCTTCAACACACCGCGGGTCTCCTCGTAGATCAGACCGGAGATGCGCTTGACGCCGCCGCGGCGCGCGAGACGACGAATGGCGGGTTTGGTGATTCCCTGGATGTTATCCCGGAGCACTTTGCGGTGCCGCTTAGCGCCTCCTTTCCCGAGCCCTTTACCGCCTTTACCTCTTCCAGACATGATTAAGCTGATTTCTGCTTCAGTCAAACGACGAATACGAATGTTTGGTGAGTGCTCCAGAGAGCCGTTTTACATTTGTCTACAGGACCTAACTGAAACCAGCTCCGGGTCACGTGACACATTCCCTCCCCGCCAGCAGTTCGATCAGGAAACAATGTGGTTTAAAGCTAATCTAAGGATGTCTGTCCTTTGTTTCTTTTCATAATCCATGTTTTATCAAATTTATCTGACAATGATTTATATAAGATCAGTATAAGATTTATATAAGATTTTTGTATATATATATATATATATATATATATATATATGTATGTATGTATATGTGTATATAAATAAATATACCAACACTGAATGACATTTGCAGGAGACAAAATAAACATCAGTAGTGGTATGTTACTGCAGTTTTGTGAAAAGTTGTCCAATTTAATTTACAGTTTCTTAATCTTCATTTAACATGATTGACAACTACACACAGTATATTGCATCTAACAGGATAGATCAGCAGCATTTTCAAGCAATTGAAAGTTACTGCTTCACAACATTGTTCTGTTCTGTTAAAAATCTTGAATTGGAGAAATTGTCTCTTACTCATGAAGACAAATGTCCCTTGGAAGCACACAATTATAAGATTAAACAACATCTTTGTTTTCAGGACATTTTTGAACTGAAACTTCTTATGTTTTACTTAATGTACTCAGTTTTAAATGTGCTTTGTTCAGATCAAAGCTGCAGATGAGAATATAAAAAGCTGTAATCTGTCAGTATTACATTTATGAACATTTTGTAAAACATTAAGTGGAAAGGTAATGAAACAATCCTGTCTGAGAAAGCGATGTAAATATGCTGCCTGTCACTGGCTATACGTCACGTGTCAATGACTGAAGATAATGACATAAAACCATTAGATTCGGTAAAATGACAAATTAAAAGATAATCAAATTACTTGTGAACTGTTTTATTACAAACCTATAACTGTGATACATCCAGAGGATTAAAAAAAACAACCTTGTCACAAACAACTGTTTGTACTAGGAGCCAGTTTGTACTGTTAAGTCCAAAGTTTACTGTTTTGTTTTCTTCAGAACAAAGCTATATATCACATGTGAATGACTGAAGATAGCCAAATAAAACGATCACATTTAGTGCCATTCTGATAAAAACATCAGCATACAGCACAGTAATCTCTGACACTTCAGCTTAAGCTAAGCATTAAGAATGAGAAAAACAATAGCTGTTCTTCTTCTGTACAAAAGTCATATGTTCGCTCAGAGTGCTGCAGGTTTGAACTTCATTAGAACAGTAACAAGAGAAAGCAGGTGGAGCAAATGACAGGGTAAACAGGGGACAGGGCCAAGACAAAGAAACCAACATGTGCTCACATCAAACATGACAAAACAAGTGCACATGGCAAACAAACACTCATAAGCCATGTGCTCCTAAAGAGACCCAGCAAACCAGACTGCTAGTAGCAATGCAAGGAAACCGACAACAAATGCCACATGCTCACAACAAAAGACACAGCATGGAGAATGAGTAACTCAGAACTTAACGAGGAGATTATGGGACACGGCTGAAACAAATGGAACTAATGCTGCATTCACGTTATCGGAATTATCATAGATACCAGTTTCCTAGTCGGAAATTGGTTATATAAGGCCTCTCTAAGGCTGTTCATGTCCAATTTCTGACTAAGAAGCTCATATTTAAGATAATTCCTATAACACATGAATGCAGCATAACGAGATCAGGAACACCAAATATGGACATGGAGGGAGAAACTAGGTCAAGGGAGGCTCATAGTCTGACAAATAGTAGGAACTAGTTTCTATTGTTAAGTACAAAGTTTAGTGCTTTGTTCAGATCAAAGCTGCCAGTGAGACTGTAAAAAACTGTAATCTGTCAGTATTGCATTTATGAACATTTTGTAAAACATTAGGCACAAAGGTAATGAAACAATCCTGTCTGAGAAACAGTCATATAAATATGCTGCCTGTCATTGGCTATAGATCACGTGTCAATGATTGAAGATAATGGCATATAACCATCAGATTTAGTGTAATTCTGATAAAAACATCAGCATACAGCACAGTAATCTGACACGATTAAGATAAAGCATTAAGAGAGAGAAAAACAACAGCTTTTCTTCAAGTTTTACAGATTTGAACTTCACCGCAACAGAACCGGTCGCCTCTGAAATGACTAGTAAAGAAGGAACTTTTCTTCAAAATGAAGTCGAACAGCTGTCCTGTCCTTTCAAAAACCTGTGCACAGACCTGCTGAAGAAGCTTGGAGCATCAGAGGAGAAATTACAAGCCACAGAAACACGACTCAAAGCTCTTGAAAACACCGTGCAAGAGCTGATGTCCAGGCTTGCTAACAGTGAAGCTCAGATTGAGAAAGTACAAATGGAAGGTGAGACTACTGATTTTTTTAAAGACCTACATGCTTTAATATTGTATATTAAAAAGCTGTACAATTTATACTTAGAAATTGCTAGTAAATCTCATGAATAATTATAAAAAATGTCTATTAACACACTGACTTATTAAATTTTGGTGTAAAAAGATTGAATTTGTATTTTCTTGAAAAACAATGTACTCCAAAATATTTTTTAGTAAGTAAGGCTTTATTTATATAGCATCTTTTAAAAACGTGTTTATTAAGTGTTTTACAGAAGACAATTTGTTTTATTTACAACTTTAACTTTTTATAGTGTAGGAGTGTTATTTAACAGTTGTTTGCATGGCTTCTGAGCCAATTTTCAACATTTTAAGAAAGTTATATGCTCTCTTCAGACAGACCAAAGGTGGCATTTTCAGCTTCAGCAGGGCCCGTTGGTTTCGCTGGACCGTACAACACAGACGTAACACTGGTTTACAAGAATGTCATCATGAATGTTGGTGATGCCTACAACCAGGCCACAGGTATTGTTAATCCACTCGTTTTATATTTCTGAAAACACACTTCCATAACTCATGTGTACAACTGTTAACAGGAGAATTGTCTGACTCTTTAACAGGGATTTTCACAGCACCGGTCCGGGGAGTATACTATTTCAGCTTCTTCTACCATTGTCAAGCTGATCAACCGACACTGTTGGCCTTGCATAGAAATGGAAAACAAGTGGCAAAAACACAACATCACAAGAGTAGCTGTAACACAGAGAATGGAGGCTGCGGTGTAACTCTGCTGTTAGAGAAAGCGGAGCAGGTCTATATTGTGCTCCAGAAGAACACAAGGATCTGGGATGACAGTCATTTCTCAATGTTTAGTGGTTTTCTTATCAATGCCATGTAAATAAAACACGCCATAACAGTTATGCAGTGAGTTTACAGGTTAAGGTGAAATATCAGGTTACTTTATCCAGTCTTTGTTTGATGAAAATACAACATTGCAACATCAAAACAATCAGCATTCAGCATAAAATCCCCATAAAAAGGTAATTTACTCTTTTTGACCAATACAACAAAATAATCAGTTAAAAAAAATATATATATATCTATTTTTTCTTTGTTTTTTGGTACCGCTGCATGTCTTTCAGATTAATTTTCAAATTGTTCCTTTCTTCTTTAGAAATGATTCCTTCAGACACAGACTTTGAACTAATGTGCTGTTATAATAAGAACCATCACTCTGGATGATGAACTTAGATCATGGATCTTGATTATTAGTCCAAATATCATTATATATTCAAATGCTAAACAACTGTAAAATCAGCTGCTGTTAATTTGAGCTAAAATATAATCAAATCATAGTTGAAATAATCAGAAAATAATGATTTTTAAGTTTTTGCATTAAACACACTGAAATGAGAACATCTCTACTGTCTCTTGTTTTTAAAAGTCAATTAAAAAGTTAAGAAAAGTGTTCACTTTAAAAGGTACGTGAATACCTTTTATTTGCACTCAAGATTTTTTTTGGCAGGCACTTTTAATTGAGTAATATTTTTGACATTGTATCTGTACTTCAATGTAAGTACAATTTCTCAGTGCATTTTACACAGGAGTCTCTGGAGCATAACAAACAGAAATACGGATACAGCCCTGTATATATAAGACTAGGGATATGTAAGCAATAAGGCCTGTATTGTGAATAGCCCTACTTGTTAGCGGAGACCATGACAATTGGATGACCCTAGAGACAGATCCCCTACGAAGACCTCATCAACTAGACACCCATCGACACAAATAAGTATAATATATTGTATTATATGTTTTGTCACCCTTATATAAAGTTACCTTTATAAAAATAAAGGTGACTTCAACCCTTCAGTCGTGACTTATGCTGCCTTCGCATGCTATCGGAAATCTTTCAAATGATTTGTTGTTGAAACTGCACTAAGATTGCATCAGATTGCTGATAAAATACAATTCTGGAATTTCGTTATATATCAGTGACGTGGCACACACATTTATGCCATGTATTGAGGGAGGAGAAAGCGCTGGTTCCCCCACCTAATTCCTGCCAGACTCTTTGGGTTGCACGTCTGACTCTCTTTCCATTAGGCCACGACTTCCCCCAAGTTTTGTTATATATATTTTTTCCTCTGCATTTCTCCCATCCTAAGTGAACATACACCCGGAGCAGTGGGCAGCATTTCACGAGTTCACACTTACATATAATAATAACGGAGCAAGTTTATGCGTATTTGGCGTGCTGTCCAGGGGGAGGGCTCCGAGCTCGGTAATCATTCCCGAGCCCGGGGTACTCCCCTCGACCGGGGAGAGGGTACGAGCTCGGCATTTAGCCCGGACCCAAAGTGCTCCCCCCCCCGAGTGCTCCCCCCCGTGCTGGGGTAGGACCGGCTGTGGTGAGGAGTCGGGGTGGTGGAGGGATGTCGGAAGACGAGAGATAATGACGGTAAGACTGCTTGGTTATTTATAGGGATTCTCTCTCGTGCTGATTGGATAAGTGGTGTGATTGCTGATGATGAATTGGCCGTGTTAATTATCTGCGCGTGCTCCTCCCGAAATTTGTTAATAAAACATCACTTCACGAGTTCACACTTACATATAATAATAACGGAGCAAGTTTATGCGTATTTGGCGTGCTGTCCAGGGGGAGGGCTCCGAGCTCGGTAATCATTCCCGAGCCCGGGGTACTCCCCTCGACCGGGGAGAGGGTACGAGCTCGGCATTTAGCCCGGACCCAAAGTGCTCCCCCAAAATGCTATTATTGCAGGACAGCAGCCGAAGAGGGGCTTGATAACCCCCCAAAAACTTGCATGACTTAGGCTGAAGGGATGCTGGATACTGCTGTGGTAGTGGTATTTCTGTGGAATCTGGAAGTAGAGATGAGAGGGAGGTAGAGATGCAGGCTCCTGCGGGAGCAGTCACTGCTGCGGCAGTGGAGAAATATAGAAAAGGCTCCTGCGGGAGCAGTCACTGCTGCGGCAGTGGAGAAATATAGAAAAGGCTCCTGCGGGAGCAGTCACTGCTGCGGCAGTGGAGAAATATAGAAAGGCTCCTGCGGGAGCAGTCACTGCAGCGGCAGTGGAGAAATACGGATAGGGCTCCTGCGGGAGCAGTCACTGCTGCGGCAGTGGAGAAATATAGAAAAGGCTCCTACGGGAGCAGTCACTGCAGCGGCAGTGGGGAAATACAGATAGGCTCCTGCGGGAGCAGTCACTGCGGCGGCAGTGGGGAAATACAGATAGGCTCCTGCGGGAGCAGTCACTGCTGTGGCAGTGGAAAAAAAAATATAGAAAAGGCTCCTGCGGGAGCAGTCACTGCTGCGGCAGTGGAAAAAATAGAAAAGGCTCCTGCGGGAGCAGTCACTGCAGCGGCAGTGGAGAAATATAGAAAAGGCTCCTGCGGGAGCAGTCACTGCGGCGGCAGTGGGGAAATACAGATAGGGCTCCTGCGGGAGCAGTCACTGCTGCGGCAGTGGAGAAATATAGAAAAGGCTCCTGCGGGAGCAGACACTGCAGCTGCAGTGGGGAAATACAGATAGGCTCCTGCGGGAGCAGTCAGTGCTGCGGCAGTGGAGAAATATAGAAAAGGCTCCTGCGGGAGCAGTCACTGCTGCGGCAGTGGAGAAAATATAGAAAAGGCTCCTGCGGGAGCAGTCACTGCAGCGGCAGTGGAGAAATATAGAAAAGGCTCCTGCGGGAGCAGTCACTGCAGCGGCAGTGGGGAAATACAGATAGGGCTCCTGCGGGAGCAGTCACTGCTGCGGCAGTGGAGAAATATAGAAAAGGCTCCTGCGGGAGCAGTCACTGCAGCGGCAGTGGGGAAATTACAGATAGGGCTCCTGCGGGAGCAGTTACTGCTGCGGCAGTGGAGAAATATAGAAAAGGCTCCTGCGGGAGCAGTCACTGCAGCGGCAGTGGGGAAATACAGATAGGGCTCCTGCGGGAGCAGTCACTGCTGCGGCAGTGGAGAAATATAGAAAAGGCTCCTGCGGGAGCAGTCACTGCAGCGGCAGTGGAGGAATATAGGAAAAGGCTCCTGCGGGAGCAGACACTGCAGCGGCAGTGGAGAAATATAGAAAGGCTCCTGCGGGAGCAGACACTGCAGCGGCAGTGGAGGAATATAGAAAAAGGCTCCTGCGGGAGCAGACACTGCAGCGGCAGTGGAGAAATACAGCTGGGCTCCTGCGGGAGCAGTCACTGCTGCGGCAGTGGAGGAGTACAGACAAGGCTGAATGTAGTGCTGTTGGAATGAATGGAGTGGGGATGGGCCGTTGAAGGTGGATATAGGTGATGTTAAGAGGGGTTGGCTATGGAGGGTCTGAAGTTCGGGTTCCCAGGGACGTATATCATTAAAGGGGTTGGCCGATTAGTGTTTGGTGAGCTTCCTTGATCGAATATAGCTTTTGAAAGCTTCTGACGACCAGCGACCAAGTGCTTGAATCTGCTGCTGGAAAAGGCCTTTATGGGCCGCTGTGGTTGCTGCGCCTATTCGGAACGAATGGCTGGAAAAGTTTTCGGCTGGGGTACCAGACAGGAGCAGGACTGACTTAAGGTGCTTTTGGAACCAGAAGCGAGTGACGGGGCGGTTGGAGTCGTCTGTAAACAGGGGGTCGGATGGGAGTTTGGCCTGTGATTTCCTGAGGTGGAGGAAAGCTAGGAGGGCTTGGTATGGGCGATAGGAGGTTGAAGATGTAAACAAAGTGGCCTTCTTTGACTGGTCTGTTTTACTTGCTTAATGAAGTAAGAGATAGTTTCATCGTCCAGCACCGCTAGATCAGAAATGGTGGGGTGACTTTTTTACTAGACAATCAAGCGGGCGTGAGCTGGTGGATTTGGACGGAGATGATTCTGGGCAGGGGGGGAATGGATGGGTTGGTGAAGGGGCATGAAGTGGTGGAGTGGGAATTGGATCGGCGGACCGCACATGTAATGTTACGGCGGCCTAAAAATATTCTGTTATGGAGTTCGGTGTCCAGGGCTCCCCAGTAAGGGGCTTGATTCCGCTGGGCTACTCGAATGGCGCATTTAGCTGCAAATAGTTTATGGTACGTATAGAAGTGGGAGCCTCCGTATGATAATGCGAGTTCGGCAACTATCGCGAGATAGTTGCCGAGCTCGCGTCTTCTGTGGGGAAATTCGGTGCAAATAACTTCCGTTTAGCAGTTGGAAGTGATCGTGAATTCGGTGAATGATAAGATACGTGACGGGTTGTTAGCGGTGTTCTTTAAAGTGACGGAAGATTCATCAATTCGGCGATCAGCGGACGGAGGTGAAATTGGTGACAAAAAGGAAAAAGGTCTATATCCGCACCTGACGAGATCTGTGTCCTGATGGAGTTGGCTACGGGGCTGGTTCCAGTGCGAGCACATTGGCGGGATGGGTAGGGGTGTGGCTGAAGAAAGTGAGAATGGACCTCGGGAGGAAGGAAGGGAAAGTTAGCCGCCAAGCAGCTAGCGGAGGCATGCTTGTGCTTGGGAAACTTCGAGGATTGGAGGAAAGGGAGGGGAAGGGGGAAAGGTGGGCGCTGGGGCTTGCGCTGTTAGCGGCTGCGTGCTTGCGCTTGGGTAAGCTCGGTGAGTGGAGGAAAGGGAGGGGAAGAGAGGGGGAATGGCGGGCGCCGGGGCTTGCACCGTGGTTAGCGGAGGCATGCTCGCGCTTGGGTAAGCTCGGTGAGCAGAGGGAGGGGAGGAGAGGGGGAATGGCGGGCGCCGGGGCTTGCGCCGTGGTTAGCGGAGGCGTGCTTGCGCTTGGGTAAGCGCGGTGAGCGGAGGAAAGGGAGGGGAAGAGAGGGGGAATGGCGGGCGCCGGGGCTTGCACCGTGGTTAGCGGAGGCATGCTCGCGCTTGGGTAAGCTCGGTGAGCAGAGGAAAGGGAGGGGAGGAGAGGGGGAATGGCGGGCGCCGGGGCTTGCACCGTGGTTAGCGGAGGCATGCTCGCGCTTGGGTAAGCTTGGTGGGCAGAGGAAAGGGAGGGGAAGAGAGGGGGAATGGCGGGCGCCGGGGCTTGCGCCGATTGCGGAGGCATGCTCGCGCTATACGTGTGTGGTGGGGCTGCTCAGTGTTGCCAACTTCTTTCGATGGAAAGTAGCTAAGCCAGTTTGTAAGTCGCTAAATGTCGCCAGATGACGTCATGCGCTAATTAGCATATTCGTGACGTCATCACGTCATATTGCCTTTACATTTGTTTGTCTCTCTGTGCTCATACTGTATTTTAATGCAGCCAAATTCTGAATAAACTGTTTTTCTTTATATATATTTTACTGTTTATGTTGTCAGTCAACGGGATAAATATGAAATAGTGACTGAAACGCAGCCCTTTAAGGATACATAACCATATGTATGGTTATGTAGCTCTCCCTCCTAAGAAGTTAGTCTGCACAAAAATCCTGATTTATAATTGGGCCGTCGTCTGATGAAATCAAATAATACACACAAGATAAGACGAGACAATGCCTGTGCTGTGATTTCGGCTATATTTGTATGTAAAATTAGAGAAGCAACATAATATCTATTTGAACTGAACGCGCTACTTACTGAACAGAGCAGATACAGAGAAAGAGGTGCGTGCGCGCTGACCTCGCGCTGTTGCGGCAGTACCAGCGATCGCGGAGACTCGCTAAGTTAGTCAAAGTTGCTAAATTGGCAACACTGGGGCTGCTGGCCATGGGTAGGGGAGGGGATTTGGAGTGGGGCGGGGCGGGGCCGGGGCTTTGGGTGGTTCCTTGCCGCTGGCGGAGGTGTGCTCGCTCTGACGCGGCGGCTTGTGCTAGCTCGGTGGCTCGAGGTGGAGGGTGGGGGCTGGTGGTAGCGGCATCCGAGGTGCGGCCTAAACTTGCTGAAGGCCTTCTGGTGCGGCCTAGTGGCCGGAGGCCCGTCCCAGAGGGAGTGGTTCTGGTCGTGAATAGGGAACGCCGCGGCCCTGGCTTGTTTTAGTCACTGCTTGGACAGAGGTGAAGAGTTTGGAGGCTCCCCGGACTGAAGAGAAGCGTAGAGGGCGAGGAGATCCGCTTTGTAGAACGACTTGAAATGATGATGCTGGCGCTGGTGAGTACCTGGCGAAGTCCTGCCACGGTCCAATTTCCGCGGCTGGGGCGTAAGAAATGGCTGACGTGATGGAGGATGCTGGAGAAGGTGGATGATGCCTTGAAGATGCAGGTGATGGCGTGCCTCGACGCCTGGATGTATGAGCGGGTGCTGCGCGGGAAAGCCGGCGGCCCAGTGTTACAGCCGTGGGCTCGAATGTGATGTCCTGCGAAGCGCTGGTGCAGAGGACGGCTGCTGGTGGTGCAGGAGGATCCGTGGTTTCCAAGGAATTTTGTTTGCGAAAAGTTCTGTCTCTGACATGATTTCTTCGAATGGGTGTGCCAATGTCGGAAGACGAGAGATAATGACGGTAAGACTGCTTGGTTATTTATAGGGATTCTCTCTCGTGCTGATTGGATAAGTGGTGTGATTGCTGATGATGAATTGGCCGTGTTAATTATCTGCGCGTGCTCCTCCCGAAATTTGTTAATAAAACATCACTTATGCTGCGGCGCCCGGGGAGCAGTTGTGGGTTCTGTGTCTTGCTCAAGGGCACCTCAGTCGTGGTATTGAGGGTGGAGAGAGTGCTGGACATTCACTCCCCCCACCTACAATCCCTGCCGGCCGGAGACTCTAACCCACAACCTTTGGATTACGAGTCCGACACTAACCATTAGGCCCATCACAAATAAGAGTTTCAGTCAAATACATGCTTATTTCACTGTTTATAAAACATATACTTCGAATGGTTGTTCATATATACAGTATAAATGCAGTATGCACTACTTTAATGACAAGACAAGTTGATGTGTTTGTTGTGGAAAGAACTAATAAAGAATAGCACTGAAATTAATGACTACCTCTGGCTATCGTCGATACGAGATCATGGCCTGATATATATATATATATCTCAGGCCATGATCTCGTAAAGACACTTTCATTTTTCAGATGAACAAACTAAGAGTTTCAGAAAAAATAAAAATCTCTTTGTATAATACAAGTGTATGGGACATCTAAAGATGAATATTACAGTAAGTCATACAACCCGTTAATGAATCAATGTCTTCTTAAAGATGCAGTGAACTAATCAAGTGCTTCCGAATGATCGGTTCTCAGTCAACAGTTGTGTGTTGGAGTAGAATGCGAAGCAGTACAAATGATATATTTTAAGACAAATTTGAACGCAAGCACATCAATTCACTGTTCCTGTATTATAACGAATGTGGCCACAAATGTGGATAAAAAAAAAAAATAAGGCTACTTGTTAGTTTACCATAACACAAAGCTGTATCAATCACACACATTAGAAGCTCTTTCATCGAGTAGATGGGTGGCTCTTAAAAGAGCCTTTGTGGTGTGGGAGTGTCGGGCTGCTCTACTTGGAGCTGGTGTACTTGGTGACGGCCTTGGTGCCCTCAGACACGGCGTGTTTGGCCAGCTCCCCGGGCAGCAGCAGACGCACGGCGGTCTGGATCTCTCTGGAAGTGATGGTGGAGCGCTTGTTGTAGTGAGCGAGACGAGACGCTTCACCGGCGATCCGCTCGAAGATGTCGTTGACGAAAGAGTTCATGATCCCCATCGCCTTGGAAGAGATCCCGGTATCAGGATGAACCTGCTTCATCACCTTGTAGATGTAGATAGCGTAGCTCTCCTTCCTGGTCTTTCTGCGCTTCTTTCCTCCCTTCGCCGCGGTCTTTGTGACTGCTTTCTTGGAGCCCTTCTTAGGCGCGGACTTCGCTGGTTCAGGCATGATGATGCTGACGAGTCAATGATTAGAAAGAGCCGGACAGAGGCGTTTATCCACGAACCTATGCTAATTTACACAGAGATGCGGAGCTTTCTGATTGCGTGTTTACACAGACCACACCCAGTAACTCCACTGTGATTGGACAACTCCAAGTACCACGAGCCGGACGAGGGCCAATCACAGGCGGTGAAATGATAGTCCCGCCCACCGCTCAATGTTTGAGCGACATCAGCCCACGTGACTAATCTTCCTTTGTTTCAATTCCCTCTTTTTGTTAGACTCAAATATCAGTGTATTTTTTCACGCTTATAAACCCATTGAGAGAATCTGGAGAAAAGAGAGCAATAATGATTAGACACTTTATTTTTATCTGCTGTCCCGCCGGTTTTACTTCTGCCTCAACTACCACTTGATTGTTTTATAAATGACTTAAAGCTCATAAAAGCGCAGGATCAGACAAAAAGACAAGCATATGCTCCAACTTTGAGGATCAGTATCAAACTCAGAATTAAATTACTTTGACAGATGTTTCCAGATACGACAAATTTATTAAAGACTCAAAAAAACAGTTGTGGTCAAACTTATGAAAAGGGATATATTCTCTGTGCAACACACAAGTATCTTCACTTTCAGTGTTTATTCAGAAGCATGATGCTGCAACTCTTTATCTGGAGTATAATGCATGAACATGGTCTCTTTCTCTGAGAGTGTGTGTGGCTCTGAAAAGAGCCGTTGGGTTTGTTCTCCGGATTGAAGGCGTTTATCCTCCGAAGCCGTACAAGGTGCGTCCCTGTCGTTTGAGCGCGTACACCACGTCCATGGCGGTGACGGTCTTTCTCTTGGCGTGCTCGGTGTAAGTGACGGCATCGCGGATAACGTTCTCCAGGAACACCTTCAACACGCCGCGGGTCTCCTCGTAGATCAGACCGGAGATGCGCTTGACGCCGCCGCGGCGCGCGAGACGACGAATGGCGGGTTTGGTGATTCCCTGGATGTTATCCCGGAGCACTTTCCGGTGCCGCTTAGCGCCTCCTTTCCCGAGCCCTTTACCGCCTTTACCTCTTCCAGACATGATCGAGATGCTTTCTGCTTCAATCAAACGATGAATACGAATGTTCGGTGAGCACTCCACAGGACCTAACTGAAACCATCCCCGGGTCACAGCCCCTCCTCGCCAGCAGTTCGATCAGGAAACAATGTGGTTTAAAGCTAATCTAAGGATGTCTGTCCTTTGTTTCTTTTTATAATCCATGTTTTATCAAATTTATCTGACAGTAATTTATATAACATCAGTAGGTTTGCATGTATCTGACAGACGCTTTTACCTCCTTACCTCATTTAACCAGTGGTTCTCAATTCCCTTTAAATATACACATATGATAAAATGTGTATTTTCACATTAAACATCGCAACAGACATTTATGATGCACTTTAAACATGTCAATTTATAATTACATATTTATTTTATTAACCCTATAAATAATTGCACTTGACTGTATACACATGCATATTACAAGCAGGATCATTTCAATTGTATCTACAGAAGTGTGTTAATAAGAGTTAATTAATTAAGGCATATCCACATTTTTCCCCTCATGTGTTTGCTTGTGTAAACTCTTTTGTAGTAAAATGGGAAATAGGAATGAAGAAAAGAGTTGATTAAAGACTTGGGAACATTGTTAATCTCTATGGTTTATACTCAGTATTACAGTGAAACGGTCTCGTTCAGTGCAGTGTTGGTGGCTCTTAAAAGAGCCTTTGGGGTGTCGCTGCAGCGGCGGGTTTAAGCGCGCTCTCCGCGGATGCGGCGCGCCAGCTGGATGTCTTTGGGCATGATGGTGACTCTCTTGGCGTGGATGGCGCACAGGTTGGTGTCCTCAAACAGACCGACCAAATAAGCCTCGCTGGCCTCCTGCAGGGCCATGACAGCGGAGCTCTGGAAGCGCAGGTCCGTCTTGAAATCCTGCGCGATTTCTCGCACCAAGCGCTGGAAAGGCAGTTTGCGGATCAGCAGCTCGGTGGACTTCTGATAACGGCGGATCTCTCGGAGAGCCACGGTCCCGGGCCTGTAACGGTGGGGCTTCTTGACGCCACCGGTGGCTGGAGCGCTCTTCCGGGCGGCTTTAGTAGCGAGCTGCTTCCTCGGGGCTTTGCCGCCGGTGGACTTACGAGCCGTCTGCTTGGTTCTTGCCATCGCAAAGATTAACTTCTTTCTCCGTTAGAAGTACGTAGAAAACATATACTGCTCTCTGTTACACGCTGCTTTTAAAGCATGAAATGGCCACGAGTTGATGATGTCATGAATGTGCAGAGGCTTGTGATTGGCTGATGTGTGACGTCTGCTCATGACTGCTAGCCAATGACTGAGCAGCTTCTGTTTTCAAACGGGGATGTTTTGTGTTTCCCGCTCAAAATTGCTTTGTTCTGTTTATTACGTTATGCATCATTCATTCATTCAACTTTATTTCCAGAATCAAGGTCCTTTAGCAAAACACACAACAGTACAATGACATTAAAAAAAAAAACACTTTTTCTTTGTTGACTAAGCTTAGGATTCAACAACAGCATTATAGTAGCATGCAGTGAATCATCCAACCAGCAAGTAAACTTACATTAAATGTCTCATTAAAGTCTGAAAGCATTGTTCTTTAGTCTTACAGAACAGATCACATGCACTGCTCCATCTTAGTGTTTTCAGCAGGATCCTCATACAGTCTCTGTAAGCAACCTAAAGCTTACACAGACTCTCTCTTTTAAACTTAATCCACAAGGCAGCAGTATAAAAACATGCACAATATGGTATATAAATCTTTGCCTGATCCATCCAAAAAAATTATCATAGCTCATTTGAGCATAAAATACATAGGCTATAGGCTCATATGTGTGCATGATCTATTAAAAGATTGTGATCTCGACTCAAACACAATCTTATTCCTAAATGATGACTGTCTATTAAAACATTTGCAATCACAATCACATCAGAATACATCAACCTGCTTTCACAGCCTCTGATCAGAGAGAGATCATGCAGCTTTACGTCTGAAACAGCTTCACAAACATCTACACAGGATTGCAAACATCAAACAATAATGAAAGCATAAAACTGTAAAGGATAAAAAGTGTATTGTCGGGAATACACTGATGTTGCAGCAGCCGCCATCAAAAAGAGTGATTGACCTTCATAACTAATGTTACGCTTATAATACAGATTATATACGTCACATGCCATTATGTATTTGATGTCAGAAACTTTGGATGACAATAAGTCTTCATTCACTTATTTCAACTGATTTTCACAATTTAAATCAAACGTTTTAAAGACTAATTGACAACATTTTAGACACTTACAAATATATCCTTTTATAACATTAAATAAAACTTTGTCATGAACAAGTAAATTGGGCTACATATTTTGTTTGGTTGTCTAGTGTTTTGTTTTCAGAATCGAGGCCCAAACCTCAGACGCTTATATTAGCAAAACATCAATAAACTTCAATTAATATTTATCATTTAATTAAAATGTTACTCCACATGAACCGCACACTAATACACCTTTTTTAGATTTCCCGCTAACATTTTTCTTAATGAAAATGTATTGTGTAAAGATAATCTCCAGCTGTGGATTATATTTGGAGCTCCCTTATTATCATTAATTATTCAGCAGATCTGTCACTTATTTTGAAGAACGTCATTAATACAATAGACTAGAAAACCGCTCTCTATCATATTAAGTGTGTGGCTCTGAAAAGAGCCTTGTTATTGGAGAAACAGGCCGGACTCGGTTTACTTGGCTTTGGCGGGTTTCTCGGTCTTCTTGGGCAGCAGCACGGCCTGGATGTTGGGCAGCACGCCGCCCTGAGCGATGGTCACTCCGCCCAGGAGTTTGTTCAGCTCCTCGTCGTTGCGCACCGCCAGCTGCAGGTGACGGGGAATGATGCGGGTCTTCTTGTTGTCCCTCGCGGCGTTTCCAGCCAGCTCCAGGATCTCAGCGGTCAGATACTCGAGCACAGCCGCCAGATAGACGGGAGCACCGGCACCGACGCGCTCTCCGTAGTTACCTTTGCGGAGAAGCCTATGAACACGACCGACGGGGAACTGCAGACCTGCCCTGGACGACCGAGTCTTGGCCTTCGCTCTCGCTTTGCCGCCAGTTTTGCCTCTGCCGCTCATTGTGGGTTGTTGAAACTTCTGAGTTTGATTAACTGACAAAAATCATGAAGCTGTGAATCCCGCTGTTCTGTTTTTAAAGGAGCGTGCCAGTCGCCCATTGGTTTAGAGCCTTGTAAGATTTTAAACCAATCACTGAGCTTTCCTCTAACACTCACCGCCAAGGCCACGCCTCCACAGCTGGCGGCCAATTGTGCTGCATTTAGACTAAACACACGACAGAAAGCATTAAATAAACTGTTTAAAATAAGTTTAAAATATGTAAATCAATGCAAAAGAACATTAGTAAATATGTGACCCTAGACCACAAAACCAGTCATAAGGGTCAATTTTTTGAAATTGAGATGTGATCTGAATAAATGATCTTTCCATTGATGTCTGGTGTGTTAGGATAGGACAATATTTGGCTGAGATACAACTCTTTGAAAATCTGGAATCTGAGGGTGCAAAAAAATCTAAATATCCTCCTGAGTCCCAACTATGCAGTTTTTGAGACCTCACATGTCCACTGTAGAGGACACGTGAGCTAAAAGCATGTTTATTATGCATTTTAAGAGACAACAATTGAATAGTAAAATTAATTATATATCTATTTTGTTATGAAATATTAGATATTATTATGAAAATCTGGCCATTTATTACTAACAATATGACAATTCATTTTCAACACACTGTCCCAACAGCAACACATTAATATGCTAATTAGATACAGTATACATACACTGTGTTTAATGGAAAAAACAGTTTATGGATTTTTTTACAACATATTGCATGAAACAAAATGGTATATCAAATAATTTTGTTATATATTTTATAACATAGTTGAGAATCATCCTTAAAAAAAATCCTGAAACCTAAAAATCGATTGGTGATTTAAACAAAAATCCCATTGTTTTTGCCTTTTTGATGTCTATTCATGCCATTTTATTTTTAGAAAAAACTTAGTCCTAGTGTCTTCTACAGAGGACATAGAATAAAACGTGAATATATATTTTTCAAAAATGTTAATTTTCCATTTTTTTTCTAATGCTCTAAATAATGACATGAAAAAATACTAAGTAAACAAAACTTTTTTTTTTTTTTTGCGAGGGGGGTCTCCGGGGGATATTAAGAAAAAGTTGTTCAAATTAAGTTTTTAGCAACACATTTTACTAATCTGAAAATGAAGTTTTGA
The DNA here is from genome assembly GCF_936440315.1 of Barbus barbus. Lineage (NCBI taxonomy): Eukaryota > Metazoa > Chordata > Actinopteri > Cypriniformes > Cyprinidae > Barbus > Barbus barbus. The sequence goes on along the minus strand of NC_136730.1, from coordinate 45,312,881 downwards.
TATATTTACAGTAGAAAATGTACAAAATGTCTTCATGGAACATGATCTTAATATCCTTATGGTTTTGTCATAAAATAAAAATGTATAATTTTGAGCCATACAATGTATTGTTGGCTATTGCTACAGATATACCTGTGCTACTGATGACTGCTTTTGTGCTGCAGGGACAGATATTGTTTTTAAACTAAATTTAGATGATGATCCATTCAATCGATGTTCATAATACAAGTGAATAACAGTTTTTTTTCTAAATGCAGTCAATCTGTAAAACATTGTGAGTCGAGGTAAACTCATATACAATCTAATAATTGACTTGTAAAGAGTCTAAATGCAGGTGTTTTGCTCTTTCTCTGGAGTCAGTGGGTGGCTCTGAAAAGAGCCTTTGGGGAATAAAACAGAAGATTTATTTCTTCTTGGGAGCTGCCTTTTTAGGCTTTGCAGCTTTAGGTTTAGCAGCTTTAGGCTTAGCCGTCTTGGGTTTGGCGGCCTTGGTCTTTTTGGGGCTCTTGGCTGCTTTCTTGGGCGCCGCTGGCTTCTTCGTCTTCTTGGGGCTCTTGGTCACTTTCTTAGCGGCCGCGGCGGCGGGTTTCTTGGCCTTCTTGGGTGATTTCTTAGCGGCGGGCTTCTTTGCCGCTGCGCTCTTGGGCTTCTTGGCAGCAGCGGGTTTCTTGGCCGCGGGCTTCTTGGCTTTAGGAGCAGCTTTCTTGGCCGGCTTCTTCTTGGTCTCGGCTTGCTTCTTGCTGATCTTGAAGGAGCCGGAGGCGCCGGTCCCTTTGACCTGCAGCAGGGTGCCTTTAGTCACCAGGCTCTTGATGGCGATCTTGACGCGGGAGTTGTTCTTCTCCACGTCGTAGCCGCCGGCGGCGAGAGCTTTCTTCAGCGCGGCGAGGGACACGCCGCTCCTCTCCTTGGACGCGCACACGGCTTTGACGATCAGCTCACCGACGCCTGGACCTGATTTCTTGGCTTTGGCGGCGGATTTCTTCTTGGGCGCTTTGGCCGGCGGAGCTGCAGCTGGGGCGGTTTCTGCCATTTCTCGGAGCGGATTAACAATCTTTCAAACACGGAGTTCAATGAGTGGCGCTAGAGCGGTGCTGCGCTCTTAAACAACACATGAGAACCTCATAGACTCAACCCGCCGCTCGGTGTCCGCGCGCCTCCGCGAGCCCCTCGCTTGTGTTTTCTTCTCCTATATTTAAGGACAAAACTCGAGTGATGAAATGGTTTAGCGCAGTAGAAACACAGTGAACACCAAGCAGAGGTTCTCGGCTTTCTGTGGAGAGTAAAATACTCGGCGAGGAAATGTTTGTTTTGTTCCGGTCAGATCAAACTGACCGGAATCAGCCCCGGAACACAGCCGCGTGTGAATCTAATGCCTTGTTTAAGTGTAAAAGTTGATAACAGATTAAAATCATCCTCTGTGTGTTTCAGAAACAGTCTGGAAGTGAATATAATGAAATGATCTTCAGTGAAGGGCGTGTGCAGTGTTTCATACAGCTGCTGTTTTGGGCGGCTTGAAGCACAAACATCTGGAGGCTTCTGAACTTTGTTCACATTCAACATTAACAAATAAAGATATTACAAAGTACCGAAGGATTGAAGATTGTATCATAACATTTTAAAGATGTAACATAATTTTTATTTTTATTGACGAAATAATCAATCAAAGAAGTCAATATCAGAACAAAACAAATTTAACAGGAGATGAATTAAGACAATTTTGTTCTTGTATGTGAAATTTTGCTAATAAAATACATTTTAGATCTTCATTGCTTTTGTTTTCATAATACTATACAATATATTTTAAATCAATAATTAATATTCATTAAACTAAATATAAACTTCTAATTATAAAATCCTTCCAAAACCTTCTGTTTATGACCGAGTCAGCATATCTTTCACACTATTACAAAACAGCACACATCATCAATATCAGTGAATCTTGATATTAAAAACTAAGAAGGGTAAATAATATGTAGAATTTTGAAATGCATTTATTTTATTTTATTATTAATGCAGTATTAATACAGTATTCACAGACCGTGGGAAAGTATGACATACTATATTTGTTATTGTATTTTTTTCTCAGTTAGCTTAACACCTTCTAAAATAAATTTTGGGTTTATCACAGAGAATTATAACAAATATGACACTGACAAAGTGTTACAGGAATAGCTTTAATAACTTCCCTACAGTTATTAAGACCTGTTTGCTCTGTAGGCAAACTGCAGGGGGTCCAGTAAGAGACCAGTGATGTTCTTCAGATAAGCCAAAACCAGTCTTTCAAATGATTTCATGGCCACAGATGTTAAAGCCAAAGGTCTGTATTCATTAAATCCAGTAATCTTGGGTTTCTTTGGGACGGGGATGATGGTGGAGCGTTTGAAGCATGAGGGGACTTCACACAGCTCCAGTGATCTGTTGAAGATCTGTGTGAAGATGGGGGCCAGCTGATCAGAATCAGCTGATGCCAAACATTTTTATGAAATTATTAATGTCTCTGTTAAACCGATAGGGTATCAGAGCGAATAAGACAATTTAAGATTCGATCCGAACATTGTTGAAACATGAGGAGCCGAATTCCACAATATATAGGCCCAAGCCAACAGGATTTTCATAAATCAGATCCTAGCGTCAAGCTGTTTTATTTGCAGTGCGTTTCTTTATTTGTTTGTGTTGTGAGTATTTGCAGCATGTGCGTTGTAAAATTGAGGAAGTTGTTTTCTTTATTTGCAGGTGTTTTATCTATTTGCAGCGCGTTGAGCTCTCTCGACCACCGTACATTCTTTTTATATGACTAAATGTAAATGTAAATGTTATAGAAATCATGTCCAAATTACACTCTGCAAGAGCAGGAAAATTCAGATCATGTGACTGATAAGATAAAATGTGGATTTATGTATTGGGAGGGAATTTGTGCCCTGCATTTAACCCGACTGACAAAGGGAATCCTTTACCACAAAGGCAATGCAAGGACAACCCCAGATTCTAGCTGAGCTGGTGCTTTTAAGATAAAGTTTATAGCCTCATTGAGAAACTCAAAGCGAGGGTTAAATAAGTGATTGATGGTTGTTCAGGTTGATGCAATAGCACATATTGCTGTAAACTTGGGATTTCGCATTTCCATTCTCTTAACCTCATCCTTTCCTCACTTTCTGTCTTTGTGCAAAGTGTATGAATGTGTTAGATTAGTTTACATGTCTTAGATTTATCAAATAAAGTCTTATTTATATTAAAAAGAGAAGTATCTTGTGTTTTGTACTTACAAGTTAATGTCTTAAACTGCCGATCTTGTTATGTGCTTATTAATAATGTTTTCACAATATTTTGGATTTTAATATCCAATGCAGAATTGATGTTATACGGCTTGTTCAGTGAATCGCTGCCGAATCAGTGATCAGCTGTGAATCAGATTGCTGATGAAATTTCTAATAGTATGATGTACTATATTTCCTTCATTTGATAAAAGGTGCATTCTGTTATGCTTAAGCAATGTTTGGACAGGATGCCGGAAACTTAATCTCTGCAAAAATATTTAAGGATGTTTGCTAAATTTGTCTTCTATTTTTATGACACTAGATGTTCTTTTACAAGAGCTGGTATTTTCAAGAAAATTGCTTAACTCTCTTGTTTCTGATAGAAGGATGTAAAACCACAACCCATGTCTTTATTCTTACTTTTACCTACTGCATTTCATAGATCATGTCAATGTAACCTAGTCCTGAACTAAATTTACCTTAGGTATGGGAAATATTTGACGACATGTAGATAATAATATAATGGATAAAAACAGTTTGACATTTGTTGATCAGACACAAAAACATTCCATGATGTAAGAGGATGCAAGTCTCTAGTGCAGTGCTTCCCAAACCTGTCCTGGAGGACCCTTAGCCCTGCACATGTTGTATGTCTCCCTTATCTGATACACCTGATTCAACTCAACAGCTCGTTAGAGACTGCAATACATGAATCAGGTGTGTTAGATAAGGGAGACATACAACATGTGCAGGGCTAAGGGTCCTCCAGGGGCCCGTTTCAGAAAGGAGGTTAAGTGAAAACTCTGAGTATGTTAACCCTGAAATGAGGGAAACTCTGGGTTTTCGGTTTCAGAATGGGAGGTATGTTAAACCTGAGAAAGCAGAGTAAGTCAAGCCCGTTTCTGAAAGAGAGGTAACTTATACTCAGAGTCAGTTACCATGGCAACTTACTCTGTGAACCTAACCTGGTCGGGAGCAGGTTTTCTTTCTTTTTGAGTCTATGAGGTTCTCATGTGTTGTTTAAGAGCGCAGCACCGCTCCAGCGTCACTGATTGAACTCCGTTTTTGAAAGATTGTTAATCCGTTCCGAGAAATGGCAGAAACCGCTCCAGCTGCCGCCGCTCCGCCGGCCAAAGCGCCCAAGAAGAAGTCCGCCGCCAAAGCCAAGAAAGCAGGTCCAGGCGTCGGTGAGCTGATCGTCAAAGCCGTGTGCGCGTCCAAGGAGAGGAGCGGCGTGTCCCTCGCCGCGCTGAAGAAAGCTCTCGCCGCCGGCGGCTACGACGTGGAGAAGAACAACTCCCGCGTCAAGATCGCCATCAAGAGCCTGGTGACTAAAGGCACCCTGCTGCAGGTCAAAGGGACCGGCGCCTCCGGCTCCTTCAAGATCAGCAAGAAGCAAGCCGAGACCAAGAAGAAACCGGCCAAGAAAGCGGCTCCTAAAGCCAAGAAGCCTGCGGCCAAGAAACCCGCTGCTGCCAAGAAGCCCAAGAGCGCAGCGGCAAAGAAGCCCGCCGCTAAGAAATCGCCCAAGAAGGCCAAGAAACCCGCCGCCGCGGCCGCTAAGAAAGTGACCAAGAGCCCCAAGAAGACGAAGAAGCCAGCGGCGCCCAAGAAAGCAGCCAAGAGCCCCAAAAAGACCAAGGCCGCCAAACCCAAGACGGCTAAGCCTAAAGCTGCTAAACCTAAAGCTGCAAAGCCTAAAAAGGCAGCTCCCAAGAAGAAATAAATCTTCTGTTTTATTCCCCAAAGGCTCTTTTCAGAGCCACCCACTGACTCCAGAGAAAGAGCAAAACACCTGCATTTAGACTCTTTACAAGTCAATTATTAGATTGTATATGAGTTTACCTCGACTCACAATGTTTTACAGATTGACTGCATTTAGAAAAAAAACTGTTATTCACTTGTATTATGAACATCGATTGAATGGATCATCATCTAAATTTAGTTTAAAAACAATATCTGTCCCTGCAGCACAAAAGCAGTCATCAGTAGCACAGGTATATCTGTAGCAATAGCCAACAATACATTGTATGGCTCAAAATTATACATTTTTATTTTATGACAAAACCATAAGGATATTAAGATCATGTTCCATGAAGACATTTTGTACATTTTCTACTGTAAATATATCAAAACTTAATTTTCAGATTAGTAAAATGTGTTGCTAAAAACTTAATTTGAACAACTTTTTCTTAATATCCCCCGGAGACCCCCCTCTCAAAAAAAAAAAAAAGTTTTGTTTACTTAGTATTTTTTCATGTCATTATTTAGAGCATTAGAAAAAAAATGGAAAATTAACATTTTTGAAAAATATATATTCACGTTTTATTCAATGTCCTCTGTAGAAGACACTAGGACTAAGTTTTTTCTAAAAATAAAATGGCATGAATAGACATCAAAAAGGCAAAAACAATGGAATTTTTGTTTAAATCAACAATCGATTTTTAGGTTTTGGGATTTTTTTAAAGGATGATTCTCAACTCTGTTATACATATATAACAAAATTATTTGATATACCATTTTGTTTCATGCAATATGTTGTAAAAAAATTCCATAAACTGTTTTTTCCATTAAACACAGTGTATGTATACTGTATCTAATTTGCTTATTAATGTGTTGCTGTTGGGACAGTGTGATGAAAAATGAATTGTCATATTGTTAGTAATAAATGGCCAGATTTTCATAATATCTAATGTTTCATAACAAAATAGATATATAATTAATTTTACTATTCAATTGTTGTCTCTTAAAATGCATAATAAACATGCTTTTAGCTCACGTGTCCTCTACAGTGGACATGTGAGGTCTCAAAAACTGAATAGTTGGGACTCAGGAGGATATTTAGATTTTTTTGCACCCTCAGATTCCAGATTTTCAAAGAGTTGTATCTCAGCCAAATATTGCCAATCCTAACACACCAGACATCAATGGAAAGATCATTTATTCAGATCACATCTCAATTTCAAAAAATTGACCCTTATGACTGGTTTTGTGGTCTAGGGTCACATATTTACTAATATTCTTTTGCATTGATTTACATATTTTAAACTTATCCAGCACCCCATCACAGTTTCTTTAATGTTTTCTGTCGTGTGTTTAGTCTAAATGCAGCACAATTGGCCGCCAGCTGTGGAGGCGTGGCCTTGGCGGTGAGTGTTAGAGGAAAGCTCAGTGATTGGTTTAAAATCTTACAAGGCTCTAAACCAATGGACGACTGGCACGCTCCTTTAAAAACAGAACAGCGGCTTTCACGGCTTCATGATTTTTCTCTATTAATCAAACGCTGAAGTTTCAACAACCTACAATGAGCGGCAGAGGCAAAACCGGCGGCAAAGCGAGAGCGAAGGCCAAGACTCGGTCGTCCAGGGCAGGACTGCAGTTCCCAGTTGGTCGTGTTCATAGGCTTCTCCGCAAAGGTAACTATGGAGAGCGCGTCGGTGCCGGTGCTCCCGTCTATCTGGCGGCTGTGCTCGAGTATCTGACCGCTGAGATCCTGGAGCTGGCTGGAAACGCCGCGAGGGACAACAAGAAGACCCGCATCATTCCCCGTCACCTGCAGCTGGCGGTGCGTAACGACGAGGAGCTGAACAAACTCCTGGGCGGAGTGACCATCGCTCAGGGCGGCGTGCTGCCCAACATCCAGGCCGTGCTGCTGCCCAAGAAGACCGAGAAACCCGCCAAAGCCAAGTAAACCGAGTCCGGCCTGCTTCTCCAACACAAAGGCTCTTTTTAGAGCCACACACTTCATCTGAGAGAGAGAGTTTTTCTCTTAGTTTATTGTATTCATAATAACGTTCTTCAAAATAAGTGACAGATCAGCTGAATAATTACTAATAATGTGGGAGCTGGAAATATAATCCACAGCTGGAGATGATTTTAACACAAACTGTTTCATAAAGAATAAGAGAAGTTGATTATCATTAATGTATGCGAGGTTTGGGCCTCGATTCTGAAAACAAAACCCTACACAACTAAACCAAATATGTAGCCTAATTTACTTGTTCAACGTTTTATTTAATGTTATATAAGAATATATTTATAAATGTCTAAAATGTTGTCAATTTGTCTTTAAAACATTTGATTTAAATTAATTATTTGTGAAAATCAGTTGAAATAAGTGAATGAAGACCTGTTTTCATCCAAAGTTTCTGACATCAAATACATAATGGCATGTGACGTATATAATCTGTATTATAAGCGTAACATTAGTTATGAAGGTCAATCACTCTTTTTGATGGCGGCTGCTGCAACATCAGTGTATTCCCGACAATACACTTTTTATCCTTTACAGTTTTATGCTTTCATTATTGTTTGATGTTTGCAATACTGTGTAGATGTTTGTGAAGCTGTTTCAGACGTAAAGCTGCATGATCTCTCTCTGATCAGAGGCTGTGAAAGCAGGTTGATGTATTCTGATGTGATTGTGATTTCAAAGGTTTAAGTGAATAAGTGAAGTGACATTCAGCCAAGTATGGTGACCCATACTCGGAATTCATGCTCTGCATTTAACCCATCCAACGTGCACACACACAGCAGTGAACACACACACACCGTTGAACATACACCCGGAGCCATTTTATGCTGCAGCGCCCGGGGAGCAGTTGGGGGTTCGGTGTCTTGCTCAAGGGCACCTCAGTCGTGGTATTGAGGGTGGAGAGAGCGCTGGACATTCACTCCCCCCACCTACAATCCCTGCCGGCCGGAGACTCGAACCCGCAACCTTTGGATTACAAGTCCGACTCTCTAACCATTAGGCCACGACTTCCCTGTCTTTAATAGACAGAGTCGTCATCATTTAGGAATAAGATGTGTTTGAGTTGAGATCACAATCGTTTAATAGATCATGCACACATATGAGCCTATAGCCTATGTATTTTTGTAGCCTGTCGTATTTTTATAAGACCTCAAAAGTGACCCGGGCCCCGTTTCTGTGACCCATGTGCTCAAATGAGCTATGATATTTTTTTTGGATGGATCAGGCAAAGATTTATAGACCATATTGTGCATGTTTTTATACTGCTGCCTTGTGGATTAAGTTTAAAAGAGAGTCTGTGTAAGCTTTACAGAGACTGTATGAGGGTCCTGCTGAAAACACTAAGATGGAGCAGTGCATGTGATCTGTTCTGTAAGACTAAAGAACAATGCTTTCAGACTTTAATGAGACATTTAATGTAAGTTTACTTGCTGGTTGGATGATTCACTGCATGCTACTATAATGCTGTTGTTGAATCCTAAGCTTAGTCACCAATGAAAACGTGTTTTTTTATGTTATTGTACTGTTGTGTGTTTTGCTAAAGGACCTTGATTCTGGAAATAAAGTTGAATGAATGAAAGATGCATAAAGTAATAAACAGAACAAAGCAATTTTGAGCGGGAAACACAAAACATCCCCGTTTGAAAACAGAAGCTGCTCAGTCATTGGCTAGCAGTCATAAGCAGACGTCACACATCAGCCAATCACAAGCCTCTGCACATTCATGACATCATCAGCTCGTGGCCATTTCATGCTTTAAAAGCAGCGTGTAACAGAGAGCAGTATATGTTTTCTACGTACTTCTAACGGAGAAAGAAGTTAATCTTTGCGATGGCAAGAACCAAGCAGACGGCTCGTAAATCCACCGGCGGCAAAGCCCCGAGGAAGCAGCTCGCTACTAAAGCCGCCCGGAAGAGCGCTCCAGCCACCGGCGGCGTCAAGAAGCCCCACCGTTACAGGCCCGGGACCGTGGCTCTCAGAGAGATCCGCCGTTATCAGAAGTCCACCGAGCTGCTGATCCGCAAACTGCCTTTCCAGCGCTTGGTGCGAGAAATCGCGCAGGATTTCAAGACGGACCTGCGCTTCCAGAGCTCCGCTGTCATGGCCCTGCAGGAGGCCAGCGAGGCTTATTTGGTCGGTCTGTTTGAGGACACCAACCTGTGCGCCATCCACGCCAAGAGAGTCACCATCATGCCCAAAGACATCCAGCTGGCGCGCCGCATCCGCGGAGAGCGCGCTTAAACCCGCCGCTGCAGCGACACCCCAAAGGCTCTTTTAAGAGCCACCAACACTGCACTGAACGAGACCGTTTCACTGTAATACTGAGTATAAACCATAGAGATTAACGGTGTACTTGAGTCTCTGAATCAATTCTGTGTATACAGTCAAGTGCAATTATGTATAGGGTTAATATAAATATATAATTATAAACTGACATGTTTAAAGTGCATAATAAATGTGTGTTGCGATGTTTAATGCAAAAATACACATTTTATCATATGTGTATTTTTAAGGGGAGTTGAGAACCACTTGTTAAATGTTTAATATGAAATCTCCAGACAGACAACACATTTTTGGAGGTAAAAGCGTCTGTCAGATACATGCAAACCTACTGATGTTATAAAAATTACTGTCAGATAAATTTGATAAAACATGGATTATGAAACGAAACAAAGGACAGACATCCTTAGATTAGTTTTAAACCACATTGTTTCCTGATCTCACTGCTGGCGGGGGAGGGGCTGTGACGCGGAGCTGGTTTCAGTTAGGTCCTGTAGGCAAATGTAAAACTGCTCTCTGGAGCACTCATAAATCGTTAATATTCGTCGTTTGATTGAAGCAGAAAGCAGCTTGATCATGTCTGGAAGAGGTAAAGGCGGTAAAGGGCTCGGGAAAGGAGGCGCTAAGCGGCACCGTAAAGTGCTCCGGGATAATATCCAGGGAATCACCAAACCCGCCATTCGTCGTCTCGCGCGCCGCGGCGGCGTCAAGCGCATCTCCGGTCTGATCTACGAGGAGACCCGCGGGGTGTTGAAGGTGTTCCTGGAGAACGTTATCCGCGATGCCGTCACCTACACCGAGCACGCCAAGAGAAAGACCGTCACCGCCATGGACGTCGTGTACGCTCTGAAACGACAGGGACGCACCTTGTACGGCTTCGGAGGATAAACGCCTTCAATCCGGAGAACAAACCCAACGGCTCTTTTCAGAGCCACACACACTCTCAGAGAAAGAGACCATGTTCATGCATTATACTCCAGATAAAGCGTTAAAGGATCATGCTTCTGTATAAACACCGAAAGTGATGAAAATACTTGATGCGTGTTGCACAGAGAATATATCCCTTTTCATAAGTTTCAGACCTGAACTGTTTTTTTAGTCTTTAATAAACTCGTATCTGGAAACATCTGTCAAAGTAATTTAATTCTGAATTTGATACTGATCCTCAAAGTTGGAGCATAAGCTTGTCTTTTTGTTTGATCCTGCGCTTTGATGAGCTTTAAGTCATTTATAAAACAATCAAGTGGTAGTTGAAGCAGAAGTAAAACTGGCGGGACAGCAGATGAAAATAAAGTGTCTAATCATTATTGCTCTCTTTTCTCCAGATTCTCTCAATGGGTTTATAAGCGTTAAAAAATACACTGATATTTGAGTCAAAAACAAACAAAAAGAGCGGGAATTAAAACAAAGGAAGATTAGTCACGTGGGCTGATGTCGCTCACACATGGAGCGGTGGGCGGAGCTATAAATTCGCCTCCTGTGATTGACCCTCGTCCTGCTCGTGGTACTTGGAGTTGTCCAATCACAGTGAAGTTAATGGGTGTGGTCTGTGTAAACACGCAATCAGAAGAATCCGCGTCTCTGTGTAAATTAGCATAGGTTCGTGGATAAACGCCTCTGTCCGGCTCTTTCTAATCATTGACTCGTCAGCATCATCATGCCTGAACCAGCGAAGTCAGCGCCTAAGAAGGGCTCCAAGAAGGCCGTCACAAAGACCGCGGCGAAGGGAGGAAAGAAGCGCAGAAAGACCAGGAAGGAGAGCTACGCTATCTACATCTACAAGGTGATGAAGCAGGTTCATCCTGACACCGGGATCTCTTCCAAGGCGATGGGGATCATGAACTCTTTCGTCAACGACATCTTCGAGCGCATCGCCGGTGAAGCGTCTCGTCTCGCTCACTACAACAAGCGCTCCACCATCACTTCCAGAGAGATCCAGACCGCCGTGCGTCTGCTGCTGCCCGGGGAGCTGGCCAAACACGCCGTGTCTGAGGGCACCAAGGCCGTCACCAAGTACACCAGCTCCAAGTAGAGCAGCCCGACACTCTCACACCACAAAGGCTCTTTTAAGAGCCACCCATCTACTCTCTGAAAGAGCTTCTAATGCGTGTGTAGAATATAAAAAGGGGGAAAACATTTTGTTTTCGAGTAACTTGCAACATTTTTGTGCTTCGGAAACCTTTTTATTATTTTAATTTATTTATTTATTTTTTAACTCTTAAATTGTTTGTAAAAACACTAACGTTACTTTTTGTTTACCGGTTCAGGCTAATATTTGGCTAAATCAAGAACTGATAATTTTTCCAAGGGGCCACATGAGAAACTTGTTCGATTGCAGAGGGCCAGACCAATACACTACTCACTTCTGCCCAATATATTTTGTATCTATAAATTGAACACTACAATCATACAATGAAAATGTGGAGCACACAATTATACCAGTAGCTAATGTGCTTTCACAAAAGACTGTTTTTTTTTTTTTTTTTTTTAAGGTTTTTTTTTTTTTTTTGCAGTTTCAAAAACTACCATCACAAGTTTGAACAAAAAATCAAGTATTTTAAAGATCATGGACGTGACATTAGCAGTCAAATGAGAAAAAAAAAAAGACCTGAGTCTGGAAGACAACGGCCTATTTGTAGACTTTCTGTGATTTACAGAAGCAACAATATGTGCCCGATGTAAAGGGCTTGCTATTCACAACATGAAATATAGCCTACATAGGCTGTTTAAATAAATTTGTTCTTGTGTTTCAGAGGAAAAATCAATATTACGGACAACTATCCATTACAGACGAGACGGTTCTGAAAGCAGAATTTATCCAAAAATGGAAACGCGTAGCTAAAATGCTTTAACAGGACGTCTATAGGGTATTTAATAGGGCTGCCCCCAACAACTTAACTAGTCATTACTTTGTCATTTTTAAATCTCTTGTTTTGCCTCATTTTATTTGTAAAATGAAACATGCCTAATAATACACTCCTGAACATAAGAAGTCAATTTCATCCTTCCTGGACAATTATATATCGCTTATACTACGGGGCCGTTGAATGCTTGAATCTGATTGGCTGACGAACGTTCTGAGGTGTGCAATTATTTTCAGGGAAACGCACGGCGAACGTAGTTCCAGGCAGCTTTCTTGACCGCATTACAGTTCCATATCACTTCGCATCGTTGTCAGCGCTGCCCTGACGATTTTATCAGTTAGCCTAGTGTAGCAACTTAAAGGCTACACATGACATTTCTCACTAGCGAGGTAATAACAGCGCTGCATCTTAAAGCAGACTTACAGTTTAGAGACGGTGCTTCAGAACACTGTTGAGGGACACACAGAGGTAGCCTAATTCATACAAGCTCTCTCTCTCTCTCTCTCTCTCTCTCTCTCTCTGTTTCTCTTTCTCTGTGTCTCTGTCTCTCTCGCTCTCTTTCTAATAACTTCATTATTAACTGCATTAGTCTGCTATCAACGGCTCAAGCCTCCATTGCCAGCTTTAAAATGACGTTTTGGAACTAGCAAAAGAGTCGTTGGATGAGATGCGGAAGAAATAATCCTACTCACAATAGCGATTTAAGTAGAAAAACCGGACGAATCCCTTGAAATATATAATCTGATCGATGTCTTGAGGTGTGGCAACCGTAGTATAAGCGGAATAATTGACTCCGGACCGTTGAATTATTAGAAAAATAATGCACACCCGAGGTCAATCACCACCTCGGGTGTGCATTATTTTTCTAATAATTCAACGGCCCGTCGTCAATTATTCCTTACTTATAAAGGATTACAAACAAAATTGATGTTAGTTATTAAGATTGATGTGTTTTTGGAATTGGTAAAATATGCTTGGAAAAAAAAGATCAAAATATCATGTATGGCTAATGAACATAGGCGTAATTTACGGGTGGGACATGTCCCCACCACTTTTTACCAGGCTCGATATTGTCCCCACCACTTTTAAAAAGTAACTGAAAAATAGATTGCGTAAGGTATATATTAAAGGAAAAGCACCATCTACAAATCGTCACTCTTCATAATCTAATTCATTCACTTAACACATTTTTCCGCCGGTCAGAAGCTTTTCAACGTCCTCAAAGATGAATATTAAGTCTCGTTGTGAAACTATCGCGAGATACGCGATATGCGTCATGGGATATGTAGTCCTTCAACCACGCAGCTAGGTGAGTTCACTTGAGGCATTGTTAAAAAGTCACAAGTCACGGTTATTATTACAAGTCATGATTAAGTGTTATATGAAAAATTAAGTTATGTAAGAAGTAAATAATTAATTTTGGGATCTAAATGTTTACATTTGCAATCATAAGCAATATATTGGCATTTGAAGGCTGAATAATAGTTAAAGCACTTTTTTTTAGGCAACAGGACAATTCTATGTTATGACTGGGATTTTCACAATTAAAACAAAAAGTATACAAGTCTTTAGTTCATAGTCCTTTAATTCAGTTTTGTATTAAATCACAGCGCGCTCCAGTGGCTGCCAGAAAACATGATTAGCGACAGTATGTCTATATTCACGGAAGTTAAATATAATATGTTTTCGTTTTAAGCAAAATAACTTACTGTGCGTGGCTGCTTCACTAAAAAGCTTCTTATATCACTTCCACGCTTTATTTTGGACATTTTGTTGATGTTTTAACATTTATGCTATAGGTAGCAACATTTACCGTTAACTAGCCTTTACATGTGGGGTGGGGGAGGAAAAAATAGAGCTCTTATAAAAACGTCATAAAAAAGATTCGTTAAAACAATTTCATTTATTTAATTATTTAATTAATAAAGGTAGTTTAACCATTTTAAACACAAATTAACTCTCACTCATGTTTTACACAAGGTTTTGCGTAGTTCAGGATTGGTTAAATTATTTGATTGGATGAGGAAACATTTTGTGGGCTTGTCTTGACTCTTGACGTAATGTTGATCCATGTTCAGCGCGTGCATCGATCACACCTGCTTTTAGCAAGTTGTCCGGCTGGTATTAAGAGAAAATATGCAAGTAATTCAAAGTAGAATGAATCGTAATACACACACACACACACAATTGTGCAATTAATGAATAAGCTGCAGCTGAGCTGACCATGAAATGGTAAATTCACCATATTTATCTTGCGTATTTTGATTGATATTAGCTACCCTGGATGTGTTGTGATAAGCAAAACGTAACATTCGCATTGTGAATGTTACGTTTTGCTTATTCGGATGTTTATAGACATATTTGTGAATGTGATGCATGTACATCAAAGTGAAAATTAAGTGCATTTCCAACTCTGAACTCAGTCCCCAAGTAAATTCGGTTATTAAATAAACAAATAGCAAAACGAGTTGTGCGGTGTCCCCACCACTTTTCAAAGCAAAGTTACGCCACTGCTAATGAATATGAAAGTGAAAGTATGAACGCATTCTATCTATCTATCTAGAGTAATTACACAAAACCAGTACGATTTGAGTCCCTCTGACCTTTTTTAATTGTATTTTATCTATTGGGTCACCAAAATATATTTTTTTAAAACATGTTGTATTAATTGAAATGTCTCCTGCAATAAGTTTTAAAACATGACATACATTTTATCTATATATGTGACCTGGACCACAAAACCAGTCATAAGGGTAAATTTTTCAAAATTGAGATGTATACATAAGCTGAATAAATAATCGTTCCACTGATGTATGGTTTGTTAGGATAGCACGGTATTTGGCTGAGATACAACTATTTGAAAATCTGAGGGTGCAAAAACATCACAATATTGAGAAATTGACTGTTTCTCAAATGGAAGGCTGCATCCTCCGGAGTTCGCATTTGTAGGCTGCATATGTCATAAAGATCTTATTTTAGAAAATTAACAGTTATAAATGTAACCATTATTGTAAACCAGGCTTTATGACGTATGCAGCCTACAAATGCGAACTCTGGAGGATGCAGCCTTGCGTTTGAGAAATGGCCCAAGACTGCCAAACCCAAGACGGCAAAGCCTAAAGCTGCAAAGCCTAAAAAGGCAGCTCCCAAGAAGAAAGACAAATCTTCTGATATATTCCCCAATGGCTCTTTTAAGAGCCACCCACACACGCTTAGTGGAAGTAAATTATTATGTAGATTGTATAAGAGTTTACTTCGACTCACAATGTTTCACATGTTGACTTAGAAAGTTCATATAACCTCATATGTATATTTTTGAGGTTCTGTACCCAACAGAATACCATATGAATTTTTACCTTCTATTAACTTATATATAATAATTCACAGTATAAACGCCATGTTCACATTTAAACATCTCACATGCACGTGTGATTCAGTATGTGCGCACACACCACGTGTGGTATTACTCTATATCTTCATGTTATCCACAAGTTCACATCCCATTTTAAACACATATAACAATATAATCGATTAACAACAGGAAGCTAACTCACAGTAGAATCGCTAAATTTATATTCAATCGCCCAACATACACGTGAATCCTACAGTATTAGCCGCATGCTAACGTGGTGCGATTGTTTCATGTGGTTTTTAACTCACAAAAACAACTTACACGTTCCTTTAAACCATACAACATTAAGATGAACGCATTTAGAGACCAGTTTATACATTTGTGTGCAAATGTGCATTTTCAATACCTGTCAGGGAAGATATTATAACAGTGAATACACAACATGCAATGCTTCACATTCACAGCTTTACTTAGAATGAAGTGCATCGCGAGAACTCCCTGAGAATACACTCACGCTCACACCCACGACCAATCAGATGTGCCCACTTTAAACATTTCACTCCACAACATATACACTTTTCTGAACACCTTAGTTATTTCAAAACATAACATTTGAAAGTATTTTCCAACATTTGTATAATTAATATTTAAACTGAAGTCCTGTTCCATTTTTAACGATATTATAAAAATACAAATTTTGCATAAAAATAGCAATTTTGCGATTAACCTGAATAGAAACTGTAAAAGCACAAACACAACCTATATTCACAACATCACAAATGCCACGATTGCATTCACATAAAGGAGTCCTACATTATTAGACAAACGTAAGTCCATTATAATTAGCCTGCAAATAAACAGACTGTATATGAATGTTTTTATTTACTTGTTTCATTTGTCTTTTGCTCTGTTTAATCATTCTGAATGGATCTGTTTATTTGGGTACGGTGACTGGTTTAGTGGTCTGTTGGCATCTCCGTGTGGTCCTGGTTGGTATTGCAGCTTGATTTGTAGTTATAGAAAATGCTCTAAACAAATGTAACTTCTTTCCCTTACAGTTTTTGCTGTTGCACTGTATACATAAATTGTGAACAAAAAACATATATAAATACTTCACTGTTCATTTTTTGTTACTTTCACTGTTCATTTATTTATTTATTTTTTCATTGCTCTATGGTACATCATCTTTAATTTAATAGCATTAGAGCTGCTCCATTGCAGGAGCTCAGTACTGTAATCACACGTTTTACTGTAATAATGCAGGGAACCACTCCTTATAAATCTCCTAACAGTAAATACAAGTCGCGTTTTTCTTTTCATCTGAAACATGCTGCAATTCATATTCAAAAGCCAGTCATATAATGGAGAAACACTCATGAAGCAAGCAAAACACGCAGCGCGCGCAGGTGTTTGCACGAATGAGAGGGACTATATACATCCTAGCGCATTTCACACAGGCTGATACTTTCGCTTTCGCTTGTGTATGCTTAAGGTTGAAAATAAATGGTGTTTATAGTGAATGCCCCTATACATTTTCTTACATTTACGATTCAGTTTTAATCCAAATGATGCATGTGAGCGAACATCAATAAAGTTCACACAATAGAAGTGCGTGCTCTCTCTCTCTCTCTCTCTCTCTCTCTCTCTCTCTCTCTCTCCCTACCGTTAAGTAACTTGTGCATTGTTTTGCTTACTTGATTTTGCCATATCCGACCGAACTACAAACTTTCCAGTGACGTCTGTGAGAAAGGGAGACAAGCTCGCGCATCTGCACCAGTGCACGCTCAATCCACTCTTTTCAGCTCGCGCACATCGCGCTATAAAGGCATTGATACTGAATATTTAACATTATTCATTGCATGCATCTGCTTCATAAACATCCTTAAATATCTAATACACTGCAAATGCTTTATTTTTTTTCTTATTTTTTTTGTCTTGTTTCCAACCAAAATATCTAAAAATTATTTAATCACAAAATATTTTCTAGACAAGTAAAAATAATTGTCTTGTTTTCAGAAAAAAACAAGCAAAATAATCTGACAATTTGGTAAGAAAAATAATCTTATGTCAAACAGAAAACAAGATTATTTTTCTTACCCCATTTGCAGATTATTTTGCTTGTTTCAAGCAAAAACTCACTTAATTTTGACAATTTTTTTTTTTTTTCTGAAAACGGCAATTATTTTTACTTGTCTAGAAAATCCTTTGTGATTTAATTTTTTTTTAGATATTTTGGCTGGAATCAATACAAAAAATCGAAGAAAAGCATTTTTGCAGTGTAACTCCATTCTGCTGCCTGTTGTTCTGTTGTGTGTTTCTTTGTCTGATTATGGCACTGATCACATGCTGTGTGGTAAGCTGCAGTGTTATTAGATTTTTTTTTTTTTTTTTTTTTGCCAAATCTCAAAATTGTCCAGTGGTGTGACTGTCTCAACTATGGCTCAATAAATTACAACTTTTATAAATGAAAAAGAAAAACATAAAAATATTAATAAATACCTCCGGCATAATTGTACAAGTGTCTATTTTAGTAAATGGCAATCTTTTTTTTTTTTTATCCATATATTTCTGAAAGTGTAGGAACTTGATACATTTTATACAATTTTGTACTTGACTGTAAAATGTTGATACACTATATTTGTAATGGTGCACACACCAGGAGGATACAGCAACACGGAGACGAGGATATACACTCAAATAACAGTCTTTAATGACTCCAAACAAAGCAGGGCAAGACAAGGCAAGGCTGACACAGACAGGACCACCAGGGAGTAACGAGTAGACCAGACCGCATGAAACTGAACAGACAGGACTATAAATACATAGGATAATTATACCTAATGAGACACACAGCTGGACAAGAATGCACTAATAATCACGCTAAACGAGGACAGAAAACAAACCATATATGGAAACATGAGGGCGGGAAACAAGACACACGACACAAGGCTGACAATACTCTGAGTGGAAAACACAGTAGTAAAATGATTTGAAATGTTTTAATAAAATATTTATGAAAATATGCTTGTATTTCCTTTTGATTTGTAATGTTATTCTGAAGTATAGTACTATTATAATTTTACTAACTACATGTATACATGTATGTACTATTTCAACAGATTGCTAACAGTGTAGAAATTAAATTTAGCATTTATATACATTAAATAAAACAAGCCTTATATAATTTTATATTAATAGTTTTTATTAATGGAAATTAGTTTGTTCCTGCTTATTCTATTCATCAGTGTTTGAACCATTAAAGAAGAAATCACATTTTCTGTATTTCATTTCTGGGTTAAAAGTTTAAAAATGAATGGAGGCAAAAGTACATGGACTGGTAATTGCTCTTTCGTGCATCGTGGGCGTTATGTGAGGTGTGTACCTCTCCTGGAAGATGCATCAGGTAGTTGATCGACAGACACCAGAGAGGAATCATAACTGTGCCATCTTAGCAGACGAGTGTTAAGAAACTCTGCAGCTGTCATCATGTCCAGGGAAAAAAACACAGAGACCAACAGTGAAAAAAGGTCAGTGGGAACCAGATACTTTCTCTGAAAGTTTTGTTGCACTGTGGTCTTTTAATTGTGTCAGTTTTATGCCTGGTTTCAGCTGTAGGCTACTTAGGGAACATGTGTGTAGTCAAGGAGTGTAGGTCTATGTGTTGAATGATTACACTGACTGTAAATAGGTTCTGGTCTATATATAGACCCACATCACTTTGTGATGAGTAACTAGATAATCTTCAAACATCTTTTAGATCTGAGTCACTCCATGTGAGGAGTGCAGGTAAGACAGTCTAAGGTGACCCTGACAGGACTGAGTAAACTATTTTGTCAAATAGCAAAGTAGGTAGTTACTAGTTTTTCTGTTCTGAACAGAATAGAGACATAACTTTGAAATGCATATTAAATGAATACAGTAATTTAAATGTATTATTTCCTGTAATCGATTGATATTTTTATTATTATTGTTATTATTATCATTATGTAGTAATCAACATTTTATTGTTCTTATTGTATATAGTACTCAAGTTTACCTGTATCAGAACAGGCTACAGTCAAAATGCATAAGGAATATTTAAAGATAACTGAATGTTTATGGGGAGAAGTTTAATGGCGTGACAAGTTTAAACTTGTGATGGTATGAGAGATAAGACTCAAGACATGTTCTTTGTTTCAGCAAGATTTCACTAATGTTCTGTCGAGAGGATTTTACTCTAGGAATATAGTTTCAGTTTAGGTCAAAATTATTATATTGGTTAAAAAAAATCTAAACATAGTTTTCAGTTTAAGTCATCTTTTGGTGGTGTTTTAATGAGCTATGCATTCAGTGTCAAATGTACCAAGTTTTATGGCTTGTCTGTCTTCTTTTGACAGAAAGACATCACATAACTGTTTGCAGTAAGCTAAAAAGGACAAAACCTTAGATTATTTATTTGCACTGTACTTAAGATGTCCACTTTTTTTGGTTGTTTATGTTTTTGCATGTTTATGTTTTCGCCCGCTCCCGCGAACAATGTCAACAAAGCCTTTCCCGGCAACAAAGTCAAACGGTCTGATATCTTTACAGCAAAGTGCAACACATTTTTCTGTAGTTTTTAACGTGAGCAGGAAGTGCTGTATTGGGGAATGAGAGCTTGCTTTGAACAGAGAGAACTGTGCAGGTATGTCGCCTCAGGGCAGAGGTGCCAGATTTATGTCTGTTATAAACGAACACTTTTGCACATGTATCCCAACTAACGAAATTTAATTCTTTCCCATTTTTTTCCGTGACAATTGAAAATTGTTTCCAGATGTCTGACTTGCCTTGCTTTTGTCATGTAAACAGCCGCTTGAAATTTCTTCTCAACTTCATGTGTTGACTCCATTTTTATTGCACGCCAAATCCCACCGATTCCCGCAAAATTTTCTGACCACCCACTCCCGCCCGCAGCAAAGCTAAAACCGCCCGCTCCCGCGAGATTTGTGTCGCAGCCCTCTACCTTGAATGATAAGATACTGAATAAATAAAGGCCATTTTACACTGACCGCGATGTGAAGAAGCGAAGCAAATTGCTAACAAATGGTGCTTTCCCCGAAAGCTGAGTGCAAACTACTTCACACCTGCACGCTAGGTGGCGCCGACCAAAAATGCATTTTTCATATGCATATGCGTATATGGATTTAACATTGTCCGTTGCACAATATACAACATTAAAATTAAAATAAACAAAGTTTGGTTCATATTTCATGTGTAGAAAACTGTTTCACTTAATTTATTTTTAAATACGGAAGATCTAGAGAGTGAACGCGCTCTGACTTATAACAAGAGTGGAAGAAAACGCACTCGGTTACTAACATAACCTCGGTTCCCTGAGATATGAGAATGAGTACTGCGTCTTGCTCAAGGCGCTAAGGGGAAAACTCCTTTTTCTCCAATGACTGAAGCCTTTTCACTAATGCAGTGTAACTGCACGTCCATTGATTCATGCAGTGAATTAAAAACTAACCAATGGCTTGGCAGCGGAGCTGCACGAGCCCATCGCGACGATGCCTGCCAGAATGGATGGGGCCGTCTAGCTATATAAGCGGGCATTTCGCCATGGGATCCTTAGGTTACTTTGACTGAAGCGACAACTAAGTTGTACAGCTACATAGCACGACAAAGTAAGCAGTACTCGTTCCCCTATCTCAGGAAACTGAGGTTACGTTAGTAACCGAGTACGTTCCCTATCGATACTTCACTCGTACTGTGCCTTGCTCAAGACGCTAAAAGGAACTAGTACAATCCCGCCATGCTATGCTAGAGGAACGACTAATACTTGAACTTGTCTTAAGCACCAAAAAGGGGCCCATAGGGACCAAGTATTGTGCAGGGAAGCCCTGCAGGAGGCAATAGGGCCAAACTCACAGAGGTCGCCCCAGCCTTGGAAATCGTCTCAGGAGAATTTTGTACAGCCTCGGAACTCAGTGAGGGGCAAGAGCATACAAGAAGGCGGCAAACACCAAATTACTGGTTTTGTCATATGACAAAAGTGAGCCCATTTATGCAGAAAGGACCCGGGCGTGTTTACCCCAAAGAAGAGTATGCTAGCTCAATAGCGTCAATTATCTATTTGCAAAGTCTCTGCAGTGAACTTCAGTTGTTAGTGAAAATTCAAATAAAATGTTGGAAAGACAAAATATTGCACAATGTTACAAACACTGATGTTGTAATACTTGTAGCATTAATATAAAAAATGTATGTTATATTTTACATAAAATAACAATTTTGAAATGTGGTGATGGTTAATTTTATTTTTATTTTTTTTATCTCAGTGTTCCTATCAATGTTGTATAAGGTTTGTTTTATGCATAATAGTAACCCTAGAATTTGATCAAACAGTTTAAAATAGCAGGGCTAAGATATATAACAAATTTTATGACTGCAGATGTTAATCAGTACACACATTATCCCACCTGTCACCGAACATAAAACACATTTTTTCACACACTTTTGCAAAATAAATAAATAAATGTTGATTATTTCAAAGGGTTACTTATGACACATCATTTGGATATTTTCATGTCTGGGAAAAATGTTGGATTAAATGGGATAAGTTATTCTGTATAAAGAACATATGAGAATAAATCTGTTCTCAAATACCAATGATAACAAGAACTCAACGTCCACTCTTTTCTCTTATCCGGGATACACTTCTACGCCAGTCATGTGATCTAAGCTCAAATCTCATTGGACGGCCTGTGTTTTTGGTTTACAAAACTGAAAAGATTCGTCGAACTGGTCCGAAAAAACCAAACAAAAAAACATTTGTATTTTCGGTGCACGAATGTTCGTGGTGTATCTGGAAACATCCATAGAAATCTATTGTTTTATTCC
Source organism: Barbus barbus (assembly GCF_936440315.1). Classification (NCBI taxonomy): domain Eukaryota; kingdom Metazoa; phylum Chordata; class Actinopteri; order Cypriniformes; family Cyprinidae; genus Barbus; species Barbus barbus. The sequence continues at coordinate 45,290,516 of NC_136730.1, read as the reverse complement.
AGCACATCATCACGTCCAATATTTGTTTTGCTTTTCCGCGCTCAGTGTGGAAAGGCCTTAATGTAGACAAAGTGGAGAAGAACATCATGGAGACACAACAGATTCTCATTCCACATCGTCTGGCACAGACAGGAAAATAAAATGCAGAACTGCCGTTTACCGTTAGCAGCCTTGCATAATAGTGCATTCAGCAAATTCTAGAGAAATGCTGTTTGATAGTACAGAGACATGTCTAAACATGTCTAAACAAATTACACACCTCGAGGACATATTCCATCTGATCTAAATTAATCTGTCATTTCTCCAACTTCACAGGAGGGCCAAAACAAATACCATAGTTTGATCTGATTTTGTGTACTGATTTCAATCATTTATGATAAGAAATTATACACACATGGATGGGAGTATACTTATTGAACACTATTCTAACATTTACCATGTGTTTTGTGTGTCTGTTTATTTGTATTTTAAGTCACATGCACCTTTTTGGCATCAATGTATTTTTCAACTTTGTGTATAAAAACAGGTGCATCTGATGACAATATGAACAAAGCATTACATTAATGAGTTTAAACTAAATAACAATCTATTGTGATAAAATGAAATATCACATACAAAAGTCCTCTAATCGAATTATATATATGTGTGTGTGTGTGTTTTAAAGTATAGACTATAAAGAGACAATAGATAAAGCAAATAAAATGATAACAGATTTGAAATTAGTTTAGTTTGTAATATAGCAAATACCATTAACTGAATGATACTGAAGTAATGAATTTCATAACTACTTATTATTAACAATAGTGATAATGATTCAGTCTTTGTATTCTGTCTCTTGTGGCTAAGCAGTAAGTGAGTGCCTATATGATGCATTAGACTGTAAGTTATTGGTTATTAGCGAGTTACACCACACTGATATTGAATTTTGATGGGTTTCATATGCATATAAATTTAGCTCAGATGACGTACTGTATGACATGTTTTTATCATTTTTGCATATAGTGGCACAGTAGTAAAACCTGTTAGATCTGTTTGAGGTGGGTAATTGGTTTCCGGGGGAGTTTAGACATGTCTCTGCACTGTCACGCATGTTAAATAACATTTCTGCATTTTTTTTTCTTCCTAGTGTGGTTCAGCTATGAGAATATTTGTTGTTGGTACCATGGTTCTCCTATAAAAGATCTGAAGTGCAAGCCCTGTATATATTTTCAGAGATCTCAGCATGTCAAATGATTGAAGTGAGGTGTTTTGTCCAAGATGCAGAGATTCAACATAAACCTAATATAATTTGTAGCAGAAAAATGCAGACCGAAACTTGTATATTTGCAACAATGAAACTATATCAAACTCCTCCCACAATAAAGCAAAGAAAATAACGTATTATTTGTTATTTTACCTCAGACCACCTGTCAGTTATTTAGTGGCCTTGAATGATAAGCTGCAGATGAATGCAGGCAAACTGGAGAGGAACGTCATTGAGACAGAACAGAATCTCAGCAGGGTAAGTACAGAACAACTGCTCAGATTACAAATCAAAGCCAGAGAGTTTATGTTCAATGCCCTTTCAAATATGTCAGTTTACGGTTATTTGCGGTACAATTGCAGAAAGTGTATGACAATCTTATTTTAGTATTATTTATTTACTATTATTGCATTTTGGATTAGCCTTTATTTTTACACTTTCAGTTTTCATTTTAAATTATCATTTTGTTAGGAGCTTTTGTCATACTTCAGATTTACTTTTATTTTATAAATAAGATATAATGAAGGTGTTCTAAAGAATACTTGTTTAGAATGACGAAGGGGTGAATTATTAATTTAACAATTGTTGCATAGCTTAATTGCATTGCTCTTCGATGTTTCTAGGATATCAAGAAGATTGATGAAGGGACACAGCCCCTGTACCAGGAGCGCATCAAGAAGACAATCCGGATCTCACTGGAGCTGCTGGATTCTCTGTATCAAGATTCAGCCGAAGCCACTCGTTTGCAGCACCCTCACGCTGAGATGATTGAGAAGGAGTGAGTACAAACCTCATAACTCTGTCTATATAGCCTAAACATCCAACTGCTGTATGCCATGCAAGCAGAATTATAAGCTGTGAATATGGTTTTGTGGATTTTCTCGTGTTTTCTCCTCAATGGAAAAGTTTGAAACAGCTGCGAGACCGTACGATGAAGCTCTGTGAGGAACATGACTGCATTTACAACTGCTCTGCCGCCGTCAACTGGGGAAAGAGGATGGATGAGAAACTGGTGTGTATCTAAACGTACCTCTCTTTCTTTCTTTCCTTTGAATATACAGTTTCAAATGGAAATGATTCATGTAGTGATGGTGAAGTGAAGCGTTCTGAACCGGGCGAAGATTTCCATACAACCGAATGGGAAAAAAGGTCATTGCTCGAAGCTTTTAAAGGTGTCCTGAAATGCTTTGAAACAGGCAGCGTTATTTTATGTGTTGACATCATTTGAACTGAAACAGGAAGACAGGGCGGGACATATCAAGCAGCCCCGCCCCTTTTTAAAATAGCCAATAGCGTTTGTTTTTAATACAGCTTGGGCTAAAGCCGTTCAGGGTAGTGATGGGCGATACCACTTATTTTATTTTCGATCCGATACCGATATTTTTAAGCCCAGTATCGTCGATATCGATATCGATACCTTGACTAAACTGATCTTTTAAATTAGTACAAAAATATAATCAGTAATTATACTCACTTAAAATTAGATGTTTTTTTTTTACATTTCATAGGCTTTTTTTGTTTTTGTTTTTTGTTTACACTGAAATAAAATACATTTCAGGGCCATTGTGTTTCGTAAAGCCGCATTTGACAGGGTATGACAGCCACAATCGTATCCATATTGCTGTAAAATATAGCATTCTTTGTAGAATTCAAATAGGTCCGATACGTTTTGTGGTCTGCGCTGACTCATGCATGTGATCCGCTCCGTGCTATCGTGTCTCTGGACCGGAGCAGAGTGTGTGTGTGAAACCAGACTTCTTTTCCTCGATGGAAAGCATATTTACACTGTCTGAATCGTTCCCTGTCCCCTATATAGTGCACTACGTCTCACATCTCACACACTTCAGTGCCCTTTTGAATGGAACATATACTTCTGCTTCGAACCGGAATCATGGAGGATGACACAAACATGTACATTCATCCTGGTCGCATATTATTGTAGCCCAGTTTGTGCTGAATACAGTATAATCAGGCTTTAGTCTTTAATGCATGTGTAAGATACTGAAAAAACCACAAATGTCAGGGCATGTCAAAACTTCTCCAGTGCCCCAAAGCCACACACACACACACAGAGAGATGCAATTAGGCCCCGGATATGTCTGGACTTGCTATAGACATAGTGATGTTAATACTGTATCAACACCTAAACCTATACCCATCACAGTAAACTTATATATGTAATTTTCATTCTTTTTTCAAAAACATAATTTGGTATAATTTATGATTTAAAAAGCTGTATCCTGGTGACAAATTGAGCTTAATACATTTGATGTACTCTATAACTATACAACAAGGGATACATAAAACACACACACACACACAATTTGGTGTATAAAGGAACTTATCTCTATTTTAAAGAAGATGCTAATATATAACACTCAATATAAAATAAGCATGACACTTAAACACAGAGAAACAAGTGCTATAGTCTTAGGTAACAGAAAATATGAAAAACCTCCTTACATTTTCCAGAGTGCTTAGAGAAAGATCTTTACGCAATGATGTCCAAACATGGATGAGCAATTTACAAAAATAATAATAAAAAACCATGCTGGAATGCACAAAACCTGCCCTGAAAGAGGTGTACGCCACTTCCTACGCAAAAGGTGGGATTTATAAAGCAAACTTGATGGGAAAATGTGCGCACCTCCACGCAGACTCTGACCCATGTGTACATACTCTTTTTCCAGGAGTCAGAAAATTAATGACGTAAACAACGATTTTAAACTCTGTTTTCATGTCGATATACACATTTACATTAAATATTCCACTCTCATAATGTAAATAATCACTGAAATTACATAAAGTCATTATGCAGAGGTTTAGGCTATATGAATTTAGACATATTTGTAGTGGGTGCACTTCTCCTGTGGCATGCTATGTTTTACTGACAGCGAGGAGTGCTATAGGTGCACAATAATTCATCCTTAAACTGCAGATCTCATGTTATAAGAACATATTTTTAGCGATGCCAACCCATCTGATAACACTAGTTTATTGCTCAGAGGAATGCGGGCAGAGCAACACTCACTTCATTTCCTCTTAGGAAAGACACATAATGCCCATAAAATGAACTCTTCTCTAATTAATTCATAGAAAACAAAAACTTTATTTGAATGAACACACGTATCTTCAGGTCATTGTGCATATTATGTATATGTTCTTGTGTATTGTACACTGAAAAAAAATGATACATTGAATTTACTAATTGTTTTTAAGGTAAGTGGTTGCAATCAATTTATTTTAGCTACATTTATATAATCAAATTTATTTGACTAACTTTCAGTAAAAAAAAAAAAATATTTAAATGTAGCTAAAATAAATTGATTGCAACCACTTACCTTAAAAAAAAATATTAAATTCAATAATTTTTTTTCAGTGTATACTGTTTTATGCATGCTTATGATAGAAGTAGTTAATATCACCTCACTTATACCATGTTGGGTCTCTATCAATTTGTCTTCGGATGATCTAATTGATAAAATAAATTATATTTTAAAGTATATTAAAATAGAATAATGTTATTTTCAATTGCAATACTATTTCACAAAATACTTTTTTTTCTGTATGTTTGATCAAATAGATACAGCTTTGATGAGCCGAAGAAACTTCTTTAAAAAAAATTAAAAATCTTACTGATCCCAAACTTTTGAGCAGCAGTATATATATGTATATAGATATATATATAAACACATTAAATTGTTTGTTTTTTGTTGTTGTTGTTTTTTTGTTAAATAAACAAAATCGCTGGTAAATGATATTTATTTATTTTTATTTTTAATTTCTTTATTGAATTAATGATTATTTTTCTTCCTCTCAGGGTGATTATGAATGGGAAGTTAAAATGCCTTCAGAGGTCACAACAGATGCAGATATCAAGTACAGGTACAGAGAGTGTATCTTTATGAAATATTACATACCTGTAACATTGCATATGTAATATCATCTTCTGAGAGCATCTTTATCAGTGATATATTTGTGTTTTCAGTGTCAGCTCCTCTGAAGGGAAGCATGAATGTTCAGAGACTGGCCTCCGCTGGCTGTCTGGCAGTGATGTTAGTTTGGATTACCAGCTTGTTGAATGGAAATCACTCAGTAAAGATATTTTGAAGAAATATAAGCCATGTGGACCTTTGATGGACATCACTGTGACCTCTGGCACACTGGAGGAAATTCAGCTACCTCACTTCGTCTGTGTAGGTAAGGCACATCTCACTCCTGATCCAGTCATGTCAACATGTTCTCTCCATTCGTGTAAACCATTTAAGCCAGACCAATGAGCTCTCGTTCTTGAAGAATGTGTTACTGTCCACAGATTCTGAATCTTCCTCCGAAGATGTAGTGAAAGTTCTTCATGTGAAGGATGGTACTGTTTCAGTGGAAAGCTGTGAATTAAGCAGATTCCATGCCAAGATTGTCAATCCCACCTTCTCACTCTTGGCGATTGTTGTAGAGGTGCAACAGTACCTCAACCTGAAATTTCACTGTGAAACTTTGATTTATCGCAACAGAGCATCTCCCCTCAACCTTCACGTGTACCTGATTTTAAAGGATAAAAAACTTAAGAAGGTAAAACCAAATGTTTGCATTTGCCGAAAGCAAGTCATGTAAGTACATGTTTAAATGATGCATAATTATGTATAACACTGTTAGGATGTGGAGGAGAAGGAGCAAAATAATATGGAGATATTAAAGCCAACTCCAGATGAAGCCCTTAAACTGAATGACAATTTCACCCTGCAGACAACTTCTAACGCCAAAATCAAACCTTCGGTACTTGCAAAAAGTTTTTTTATTTTTATTTTGTTTTAACTAGAAAATAACCCAGACTTACTGTACATGCTGTCTCTTTCTAAAATATTTCAATTCACTTCTTGCCAGAGTTTAAAATTGACACCCAACAAGACCAACTTCTTTGATTTACACATTAAAGACGAAAAGGAATGTCTTGAACTCTCTATAATGACAAAAGAGGGCCAACAAATATGGGATGTTAATATACAACCAGGTAAACAACCCACAAGAACTTGCAAAACTCTCTGCCGATCAGATCTTTATCTTTTATATTTTAATGTTTTGTCTGTGTTCTTTCAGATGAATTCAACATAGACACTTCAGTCTGTAAGTAGCAGTACAATTGCATGAATCATACAGATCTGCACATGCTATAAATTCAAGAAAGTGTTTTACTGTTATTCTGCAGTTAGAATAATATTTAATGCAGTTAAATAATTTTGGTATTGTTGGCTTCATTTCAGCTGACTGGAGGCAGAAAAAAAGTAAGTGTTGATGTCAATTTAATTCAGTGACTGGTAAATGTTCTGCAAAGTTTAATATATTATTTATTTATTTATTGTTTGTTTATTTGTGTATTTAGCCACTATATGTAATTGAAGTTTTACCTAATATAAAATATACAGTCTACCATATATATATTTTTTTTGTGAACAATAATTTTGATTGAGAAAAATACAGAAATAAATAATAATAAAAATAAAACTCCCCCTCCACCCACCCACCAGGCAGACCCACACAATAAAAAATGAAATTATACATCAAAAAGAAGAAACTAAATATTTAACAATGTCAAAAGTGGCACTCCAGTTCTTCAAAGTTTTTGTCTTTGCTCCATGAATATAAGCTGTAGATAGTTCCATAGAAACAATGTCCAGCAAAGATAAGCCCCATACACGTCTGGATGGGGAGGAACCCGGCGACTGACTAACATTTTCTTTGCAGCAGTGAGAGCAGCTCAAAGTAAGTTTCTCTGTTGCGTAGACAAAGCCAATTCAGATAAATTATTTAAGAAGAAAAGTCAAAACCACATCCTTTTCTAATAGGAATGATATGTCATGAGCAAGCTGAGTCCAGAAAAGAGAAAGTGCAGAGCATTCCCCAAAAAAATGTAAATATGTACCGAGTGCCCCCTGCAGACATAAACTGCAATTTGGGGAAGGTGACACATGCATATAGAAGCATTTTAAAGGGGACAGATAGAGTCTATGCAGTAACTTCCAATGGATCATCTGATGATTTGTTTTTTTTGAGGATGATGTGATTGTCTCCCAAATTTGGTCAGAAAATAACATTTGTAAGTCATCACTGATATCCTTAGACCAGATAGTTGTCATGGATAATGGTTTGTATGATTGTTTGAGGAGAAAAGAGTAAATAACTGAAGCAGAAATAACAGAATTATCGGTAGCACTTTATTTTACAGTACATGTACTTCCCAGGTACATACATGGTAAATATATTGTACCTACAGGCAAATGAGTGGTAACACGAGGTACTTACCTGAAGAGTATGTACACGGTAACAAATAAAAAGCTCAGCCGTACTTAACACTCATACATGCATGGTAATTAGTTTGTACATACAGACAAGTGTGGGTAAGAACGGTCACTTACAGGTAGTGCCCATACATGGTAACTAACTTTACTGTACCTACTAATGTATATACATGGTAAATATGTAGTACTTACAGACAAATGGGTACAAACAGGCAGGTCCTTACAGTATCTGTATATGGTAACTAATAAGACACATTACTGTACACTAATGATATATACATGGTAAATGTGTAGCACCTACGGAAAAATGTGCTATTATGTGCTAACAAACAAGACACATACTGTACTTGGTATACACGTGGTAAATATGTAGTACTTACAATCAAGTGTGTGTTAATGTTAAATTGCTCTCCACAATGCTTACAAAGTTTGAAGTATTGGTAATTCCTGTGTAATGTTGATGTAAAATGGTGCACTTTATTTTACCGTCCTATTTCCACATACTTACTATGTACATCTACCATCAATTACTCAATATGTACCTTGGTCCATGTTTATAGCCCCAACTTGAGTACCGCATAACTTGTTCTGTACATTAACTAATAGGTACATACACCAGTACTTACATAGTAAATATATGGAAATAGGACTGTAAAATAAAGTGCACCATTTTACATAAACATTACACAGGAATTACTTATAACACACACTTGATTGTAAGTACTACATATTTACCACGTGTATACCAAGTACAGTATGCGTCTTGTTTGTTAGCACATAATAGCACATTTTTCCATAGATGCCTCACATTTACCATGTATATATCTTTAGTAAGTACAGTAAAGTATCTAATTAGTAACCATGTATGGGCACTACCTGTAAGTGACCGTTCTTACCCACACTTGTCTGTATGTACAAACTAATTACCATGCATGTATGACTGTTAAGTACAGCCGAGTCTCTTATATATTTACTACGTATGTACCTGGGAAGTACATGTACTGTAAAATAAAGTGCTACCGAATTATCAGTGGGGAGAATTACTTTCCGCAGAGGATGTACAGGTAATTGTGCATCCCAGGGAACCCCGCGAAGTGCTGACCTAATACAAAGATAGATGAAAAAGGAGGTTCCTGGTAGATTAAAGAGAGCCTTAATATCTTGAAATGATTTCAGGCCTTTATCATCATAAATGTCACCAAAGGAATTTACTTTACATTTAACCCATTGTGGACAGTAAAATGGGTTTTTCCCCAATAAAAATAAATTATTATGGACTATTATCCATAATCATAATAATTATTATTATATAATTATTATTATCTTCCTGGTCACCGTTCTCCGAGTAGAAATAAAATGTGTTATGATAGGGCCAGAACGAAGTTTGCATTGTCTAAGTGAGACACCAGCAAAAACAAAATGCTCTATATTGTCTGGAGAAATAAGAGACTCTTCAATAGCCCACCACGAGGTTGACACATTTGGTTCTTAATGGATATAGGACATAAATTCTGACTGACGTACAGACATCAGCTATTCAGATTAAATGCTTTTCTAGAATTTGGGCAAAACTGCTGTATTTCTGAGTAATATATACCTACGTATACATTTCAAAATGCAGTTTATGAATGTGCGGCCTACACTTTCTTATGTAATTCCAAAAGCCTGGAAAATATTTTTGTTAAGTTATGAGTTGTTGTACTTTGTTATTTGTATGTTCTTTCTATTCCCTTTGTGTGTCTTTCCAGTGAATAAATCGGCGCTGATTTTGCAATGGTGTCGCCGCATGTTAGAGGTTATGGAACTCTCAGCTCGTGCTCGACTTGAATCACCTCTTCTGCCATCCGGAAGTGACCTGATGCGACTTCGGCCCAGTCGCGCTCTTCAGGGGCGCTCTTCTGGTCCAACAGGTGGGGGATACCAAAACTGAGTGTTGGGTTATAGTTAGCTTTAGTACCACTTTAACATGCAATGAAAACATCACAAAGAAAATAATATTTTCAGAAAATTATTATTAACATAATTTAAGGAAAAACTTTATTGTTTTAATAGTTTTTGACTCACATAATATTACAATTTCATAAATGACAGGGGCCTAGACTACGACCATTTTTTTTCTGCCGGTACAACTAAATGGTTTGAGCGGTTGCATTGGTGCAATCACCGTGTTGTCCAACTCATAAGAGCTGCCATTTTTGTTGCATATGAGAAACAGCAATGAAACCGTGCTACTCATTTGAGCTGCACAGTTTATCAGCTCGGAACAATACATGAGAGCAGCACAAGCAAACTGGTCTGAGCTCATAACAGGTTTACTCAGGAACCAATGTTTTCTATTGTTACTGCACAGTGCTGCAACATCCAGTGAGAAGCATTTTAATTCTGCTCAGAATTATCTGTTATAAACAGATCAAATAGAGCTGATAGTACGTAAACAAACAAAATAAAATAATAATAATAAATAAATAACTACTCATACACATAATGAAAACATGAGTTTTATGTCGAAAATCAACAAACAACAAATAAAATGAACAGCGCTATGCACTTTTTGTTTGCATAAACATTAAAATATTAATATTAAAAATGATGGCCGGTTTTTAATCAAATAAAAAATCTTGTTTAGGTTGGGTGACTTAGGCAGCGGCTCCTGACCCTAAATTTAGGTGGGGCAGATTATTTTGTAAACTTTATATTCTGATCTAATCTCTGAACATAACATTTTGGCAGAGATGTCCTTGCGTTATCCTGTGGGTGGCATGCTAAAATTGATTGACAAGCACGAAGTAATGTTACACACATAAAATGCGGTATAATAATTGCCTTAATATAATTTAGCACGATAAGACAAAAAGTTAACAGTTCGGGGGTGCGGTGTCTGAAACGCGGCTCTCTCTCTGTGCACGCTTTGGGTGTGTACAGAAACCAGTGCTCAAGTATTGAATGTAGTTCTGTTTTCGCAATTTTGTGTGGTTGAACGTTTAAAATCATTTAAATGCTTAAATTGGTAAAACTTAAAAACGCACGCAAATGATAAACGTTCGTAAATTATGACATCACACCCCGCCCCCCCTAGAAATTGTGCCACTGGCGCTAGTTTTTATTAAAGTTGTTTCATACTTATTTTGTGGTCAATGTAGGAGAGACCTGCCCTTTTGTTTTAATCTGTTCTCTCTGTTTTTGTTAAGAGTAGTTAGGTAAGGATCTTTGTATTTTTATTTTGTTGGGATAATTACATTGATTTATTTTCTAGACTGATTTTGTTTGTTGTTTTTGGGCCTTCTGTCTCTCTGAAGCCCAGTACCACTCAGTGAATGTTTCTCCTCATCTTTTAAATACATTTACGTTTACACCTTCAACTTATGGTGTTTTTTTTATTGTTGTTGTTGTTTGTTTGTTTAATTTTTTATTCATCTGACGGCTGGATGAGCATTATTATTTTTATTGTGTCTTACCCATAGCAGATGTAATAATTGTAATTATTTTATTTTACTGTTTTTCTTTACCTAGGTCATCAGTCTGCAGAGACTGCCACATCACAGAAACAAGAAAGATGCAAAAATGGTAAAGGTAAAAATAATTTATGAAAATAGATCAGGCTATTTCTATGGTGACACATTGCTGCCAAACATAATTTTTCCACTCAATAATGTCATTATAACAAGATGTTATGTTGTTAAAACAACACCTTTTCTTGTAATAACGATGTAACTGGGCGACTGAGACGAGAGACGTGTGGATCCATATGCAAAGCTTTATTTAAAAGACGTGGTCATAAAACTGGCAAGGGGTCTGACAATGGCAAACAGGTATATTGAGGGCAAGACAAAAGAGCAACCCAAAGACAGGCGTAGCTCAATCAACGGCGAATGTAGTCCAGAGGGCAAGGCAAACAGGTAATCCACAAACAGGCACTGATCCAGGCAAGGAGCAGAAGCTCCCAATGTAGTACAATCCAGGAGGCCAGTGTAGCGGAGGTGGAACAGGGGTAGGGATGGAGGGCCAGGTCCATGTGGAAGTGGAGGGAAAGGGGACTGAGGCAGAGCCAGCAGATTAGGATGCCAAGGCGGAGCAGGGAGCCAGGGCGTAGCCGAAGACCACGGCACAATAGACGGAGCAGAAGACCACCACGAAGGAGCAGAGAACCACCAGAGCAGACCAGTAGACCAGCATGGTGGAGCAGATAAAGTAGAAGACCACCACGGAGGAGCGGACGACCACCAGAGCAGGGCAGAAGGCCACCACGGCGGAGCAGACGGCGCAGAAGACCTCCACGGCAGAGCAAAAAACCTCAACAGCAGAGCAGGAGGGTCTGAAGATCCCCATGGCGGAGCAGATGGAGCATAAGACCACCACGGCCAGATAGTGATTGTCAAAAAAGCTGAAACACAGAACACAGAGAGAAAATGTATGGCCCCAAGGGTCAGAACGGGAAATACGGTGATCTTATCTACAGTCTTCTTGGGCATGACTAACAGATAGTAGACTAAATCTTTAGATAGTACTAAATCAGAATTGTCGAGGGGATTGGAACAGACAGGTTATTCAACATCAGGCCCCTTGAGGGAAATGGGAGTGGCAGATAATTCAGAAACAGATTCCTGCGTTGATCCAGGATAGACTGACAGTTCATAATCAGATTCATTGCCAGAAATTTGCAAGACAGAAAGTTCAAAATCAGATTCATTCGCAGCATTTACACAGACAGACAGTTAGAAATCAAACTCATTAGTTGTGACTAGATGGACAGACAGTTCACAATCAGCCTCCATGGCTGGTTCAGACCAGAACAAGAGTTCAGAGATGGCCTCCTCAGCCAGTTCAGAGCAGGACAAAAGTTCATAAGCAGCCTCCATGGCCGGTTGGAGACAAGGCAAGAGTTCACAAGGTGCCTCAGTAGCCATGACAGGGCAATCAAAGAGTTGATAAGTGGATACCACTAACATCTCTGGAGGTTCTGCAGCAGTACCATCAGCAGTTTCAACAAACGCAGAGAATTCCAAGACAGCGCTTGCGGTCATGACAGAAGCATCAGGAAACAGGGAAAATTCATTAACATTCTCCTTGATAAGGTAGATACAGATTTCAGTAACGGTCTCGGGTGACTGAGACAAGAGACGTGCGGATCCATATGCAAAGCTTTATTTAAAGACATCGTCATAAAACTTTTATACAGTATATATATATACAGTGGTGTGAAAATCTGTTGGCCCCCTTCCTGATTTTTTTCCTTTTGCATGTTTGTCACACTTTAATGTTTCAGATCATCAAACTAATTTAAATATTAATCAAAGATAACGCAAGTAAACACAACATGCTGTTTTTTTTATGAAGGGAAAACTAAATCCAAACCCACATGGCCCTGTGTGAAAAAAGTGTTTGCCCCCCTCCCCCCTGTTAAAACATAACTGTGGTTTATCACACCTGAGTTCAGTTTCTCTAGCCACACCCAGGCCTGATTACTGCCACACCTGTTCGCAATCAAGAAATCACTTGTTATCAACCTGTTAACCTTTGAGGCCCCCCATTTTGGGCCTCACAGGTGAAAATAACCTACATAAATTAAAATGGTAACAGTTCCTGACAAAGTGTGCTACACAAACAAATTAGGTATCTTTGGAAAGAAGACACTCTATGCTTTACTATCTATCATCCAGAGTTGATAATGCTCAAAAAGTTAAAAAGTTATAGACACTGACGTGCCTTGAAAAATATTTTTCCACACTGAATATTTTTTTTATTTCATATACAAATACATGAAATAAGTCCTGGAGCAATCCAGAAAAGTAATGGATTGAAAGCCACATGTCTCATGAGTTCATATTTCAAATTTGAAGAAGATACCATGAAAAATGAGATTCCTGCAATATTTTATCAATTATAAAATAATAGACAGGATTTATTTGAGCACTAAAAAATACAAAAATAATTGAGTAATAAAAAAGGAAAAAAAATAGAAAAAATGCTTTGTATATAGTATGTATACTGAAGTATTCTGATTGCCAGACATGAAGTGATATTGCCAGACATGGTCATACAGTCAGTAATCAGCTGATCAATGAATCACAATGATAGCCGTCATACATATTATAATCATGCAGATACTGTCACATTCCCCACACAATACACACACACACACACACACATATAAAAAATGTAGAAAAAAAAAACAACAGTTTTTTTTATGCAAAAAGCAGATCGCTAAGTTACGCCCCGCTCAGATGACAGCGTCATAGCCTGCGTCACGCTTTCAGGAGGGAGCGCCAAATTCCAATAATCTATATTCCGCTTTTCTGATACTTTTTTTTCCGTAGACGGTCTCATTCTGTTTGTAAAACTGTATGCTACAACAGCGTGTTGTTTTTTTACCACCAAGACGCTGTTTTTGAGCGTAATTTATTCCATAACAGACGCGAACAATAACTCTCCCGAAGAAATGAAACGTAAACAAAGGAATATTCATCCTTATTACAACGTTATTGTTTCGTTGGACTAAAAGTGCTCACTGGGATGTTGTTCTGTGGACCCTTACCTCTCTAACTAAACTGGGATTTCAGCAGTGGACGCGTTTGTGACTAGTTATTACAATGATAAATGTACGTACTGCTTTTTTATTCTGCATGTTTGGATGTGTACTGCTTACACAAATGTAGCAAATACATTCCTTATAAGCTTTCCATCGAAAAACAGCGATCTGTCGTCGATGCTTGAGGCTTAGACCTTCAGAATGATATATAGTTTGTCAAGATGAATTATATTCTTTCACGTTAAATTCATTCATAAACATTAAACTAGTGGGGAAAAAAAACGCTTCAGTGCGCCGTCGCTCTGGTAAACGTTAACAGGTTAAATAGGACCTGCTTGACAAAGTGAGTAGACCAAAAGATCCTCAAAAGCTACACATCATGTTGAGATCCAAAGACATTCAGGAACAAATGAGAAAGAAATTAATTGAGATCTATCAGTCTGGAAAAGGTTATAAAGCCATTGAGAGCCAACCACAGTGAGAGCCATTATCCACAAATGGAGAAAACATGGAACAGTGGTGAACCTTCCCAGGAGTGGCCGGCTGACCAAAATTACCCCAAGAGCGCAGCGACGACTCATCCAAGAGGTCACAAAAGACCCCACAACAACATTTAAAGAACTGCAGGCCTCACTTGCCTCAGTTAAGGTCAGTGTTCATGACTCCACCATAAGAAAGAGTCTGGGCAAAAATGGCCTGCATGGCAGAGATCCAAGACTAAAACCGCTGCTGAACAAAAAGAACAAAGGCTCGTCTCAGTTTAGCCAGAAAACATCTTGATGATCCCCAAGACTTTTGGGAAAATACTCTGTGGACTGACGAGACAAAAGTTGAACTTTTTGGAAGGTGTGTGTCCCAATACATCTGGCGTAAAAGTAACACAGCATTTCAGAAAAAGAACATCATGCCAGCAGTAAAATATGGTGGTGGTAGTGTGATGGTCTGGGGCTGTTTTGATGCTTCAGGACCTGGAAGACTTGCTGTGATAAATGAACCATGAATTCAGCTGTCTACCAAAAAATCCTGAAGGACAATGTCCGGCCATCTGTTGGTGACCTCAAGCTGAAGCCAACTTGGGTTCTGCAGCAGGACAATGATCCAAAATACACCAGCAAATCCACCTCTGAATGGCTGAAGAAAAACAAAATGAAAACTTCGGAGTGGCCTAGTCAAAGTCCTGACCTGAATCCTATTGAGATGCTGTGGCATGACCTTAAAAAGGCGGTTCATGCTCGAAAACTGTCCAATGTGGCTGAATTACAACAATTCTGCCAAAATTCCTCCACAGCGCTGTAACAGACTCATTGCAAGTTATGGCAAACACTTGATTGCAGTTGTTGCTGCTAAGGGTGGCCCAACCAGTTATTAGGTTTAGGGGGCAAGCACTTTTTCACACAGGGCCATGTGGGTTTGGATTTTGTTTTCCCTTCATAATAAAAAACTTCATTCAAAAACTGCGTGTTGTGTTTACTTGTGTTATCTTTGATTAATATTTAAATTTGTTTGATGATCTGAAATATTAAAGTGTGACAAACATGCTAAAAAATAAAAAATCAGGAAGGGGGCCAACACTTTTTCACACCACTGTATATATATATATATATATATATATATATATATATATATATATATATATTAGTGCTGTCAATCGATTAAAAATAAAATAACTAATTAATCGCAGATTTTTTTCTGAAATTAATTGCGATTAATCCCACCTAACATTAAAGTTTTTAAATATACTTTTATATTGCAATAATTTCACATTCAATCTTCAAATTTATGTACAAACAACATATGTTTAATATTTGTTTAATGGCATATTTTTCATGACTGGAGGCCAGTATTTCTGATACCAAGTACTACTGATTTCCCTATAAAAAAAATTCCCCCTAATATTTAACCATTGACTATAGCCATTAAACATTACATTATAATTAAGAGCTATCAATTGTAACATTTATTAGACTTTAAAAATGACTTCTAATTTAAATGAACTTTAAACAATCTTCACATAAACCTGTTATAATAAATGTTATATTTACTGAAACCAATATGCTGTGCACTAAAAATGTCTCAATGTAGATTTTGGTGAACTTAATAGGTACGTTTACCCTATATAGCAACTATCAGCAGCACACATACCTGTACATGTGCTAACATAACTAACAATAGGCTATCACTTTACTGTAGGTGTGAATGAGATCCTCCTAAAGTGTCTTGAAGATCTGACCTCAGATGACCTGAAACGATTTAAATGGTATTTGACTGAAGGTGTGGATAACTTCAAAATCATCCCCAAAAGAAAACTGGAGACAGCAGACGAATGCGATATTGTGACACGTATGATTGCTCAATATGAAGTGGATGGTGCTGCTGAACTCACTGTGACGATTTTGAAAAAAATGAATAAGAACAATGATGCTAAACAACTGCAAGATATGCTTGATATGCCAGGTAAAGATTAATTCTCAATACACAGACTTTGTGACACCTTTCAACAGTACAGACAACTTTGTATTCAGTTATGCTTTTAAAGTGTTTATAACATGGCTTTGTTGTCTGTGTTCATTTTTCCACCTCAACACTTTGTGTGTGTGTTTTTTTTTTCAGGCACAGACTAAACAGCAACCATGATGAGTGGATATTAACTGCATATAAATATAATTTGAATACTGTATGCATCCGTTAAAAGGTCAGCTTAAGCTCAGCAATTGTCAGCAGAAGTCCATAAACTAAGTGACTTTAGAGGAACACTGCACACTATCTCCTCATAAATCTTTACTTGTATTCATTTATCTATCATGCATTAATGAAATAATGTCTGTCTCTTATATGTAAACCATTTAAATAATAATAATAACTAATCAGTCTGCAGACATTAAGACATTTTTCACTTGATTTCATGTGATTTGTATGGCTATAGTAATAACATATCAATTAGGAAAACTTTGTATCACTTGATGAATTAAACACTTAAAGGGTTAGCTGTGTTTTAATCAACCTTGAGACATCCTAGGTGTATATGATTTTCTTCTTTCAGATGAATCCAATCAGAGTTATATTACAAATTGTCTTGGCTCTTCCAAGCATTATCATTGCAGTGGGTGGGTGTTTTTTTTTTTTTTCTTCAACAACCCACGAGACGTCAAATACAACGAGCGCATCCTGTAGCGAATCCATGCATTTTTGTAAGAAAAATATCCATATTTGAAACAGAATAAACACATTTTTCTTACAAAAACACATGGTTTCGCTACAGGATTGGCTGTCGTCATTCCCCCAGATGCCATTTGGCCATGTTTGTGATGGCCTTTAATTGTAAATAATTTAATCAAAAAGATAATCTTTCAAGTCAGTGGTTCTCAAAGTGTGGTACAAGGCTGCCTCTAGTGGTACGCAGAGGAATCACTAAATTAAATATAAATTAATGTTAAAACACATAGGCACGGTTTCACAGACAGGGCTTAGACTAAGCCAGGATTAGGCCATAGTTCAATTAGGACATTTAAATAACTTTTATAAACATGCTTAGAAAAAAACATTACTGGGGTGCATTTTGAGACAAAACAAAGGCTCTGATATATTTTAAGATCAGTCAGTGCAAGTTTATTTCAGTTGAAACAGCTTAGACTTACATTTTAGTCTAGGACTAGGCTTAAGCCTTGTCTGTGAAACCGGGGGATAACATTTTAAGTTAATCTTTAGTTGAGTAAAGTTTTTGTTGTTTTTACATTTAAGTACAGTGAAGTTTTTATTGAACTTTTAGGTACAACACGTTTTAACCTGTATTTTCCTTATTTACGTTACCTGTATAAACATTTAACCATATTTACCTGTAAAGACAGTGCAGTGTTAATGTTCAAACTGTGTATTTACAATGCTGGAGTGGCTGACAACAATAAATGTTCTTATTATGAATAAAACTGCCTCATTTGTGAACTGTGCAGAGCTGTATCTGAATAGTTAGGCCTATGCTACTGTATTTTAATGTTGGTCATTATGGTGGTACTTGGAGAGCCAAATATTTTCTGAGGTGGTACTTGGAATAAAAACTTTGAGAATCCTGCTCTAAGTAATACATTTTTTTTTTTTTTTTTGTATGATTGCTATGATCATTTTTTCAATATTCTTAACAATTTTCCTAAACCCTTAACACAGTTAGCACAGCATCTGTTTGTGTAGGCTATACAATTTACAGCCACAGCCATATCACCCTGTAGCCCAAGACTGGTTGCCCACTGAATACATTGCCCGTCTTCCGGATGAGACGTTAAACCGAGGTCCTGACTCTCTGTGGTCAATAAAAATCCCAGGATGTCTTTTGAAAAGAGTAGAGGTGTGACCTTGGCATCCTGGCCAAATTTCCCCATTGGTCTCTGACCATCATGGCCTCCTAATCATCCCCTTACACTGATTGGCTTCATCACTGTCTCTTCTCCACCAGTAAGCTGGTGTGTGGTGGGTGTTCTGGCGCACTATGGCTGCCGTCGCATCATCCAGGTGGATGCTGCACACTGGTGATAAAAGAGCTGATAAAATGTAAAAACTGTAACTTGAATGCAATGTAAGTCGCTTTGGATAAAAGCGTCTGCTAAATGCATAAATGTAAATGTAAATGTGGTGGTGGACGAGGAGACACCACCCCTCACAATGTGCTTTGAGTGCTTAGAAAAGCGCTATATAAATGTAATGAATTATTATTATTACACATTTCTTGTTGCTTCGACACAAAATGCATACAGTTAAAACAAATTTAAAATGCTTGAACTTCTTTTACACACAAGCCCAACCAAGACCAAAACAATGTAATTTTACTGCCAAATGTTCATATGCTTTCACACTGCATGTCAGAACAGATAGATGAATGCAAGTGATATTTACAGTCATGTTTGGTAGCATCTGAATTGTCTCAGGGCATCTGGTACAAAGGTCTCATTCTTACAAGAAGTAAACTAAAAGGTAATACAGATCCTAAGAGTTTAGAGATAGTTTGCATACTGTAGAGGGTGGGTCAGATTCCAGTGCTTTTCATGCAAAAATACCTTTTGTCCCAAAAGGTATTAACTCAATCAATAAAAATTCAAATTGTTAGTTCCTGTCTCCATTTCGGGGGGGGTGTTGGTCTTGGGCTGAGTACTTAAGGAAATCTTGCAAGAAGATCAGGGCCTTCCATAGCCAGAATGAGCCATAGGGTGTCCACACACTTTATATCCTAAATGTATTTTTCTCAAAGTTAGGTATGCATCTTACTCTTAGATTCATCTTTGAGAATTGGATGTCTCGTATTGATTAAAAATGTCAAATATTGTTTATGTTAGATAAATTAGCCCAACTGTTTATAGTAATGTTTTAAAATGCGTTATTTTGTGTTATAGAGACTCCTAGTGGTGAATACATGCTAGAACATTTTTTATGATAAAAAATACTATAGTAATTTATAGTAAATACCATAGTGTTTTTGAACCATACTGTAGTAAAGTACTTGAATTAATTTGTTGTGGTAATTCTATAGTTGCTGTGGTAATAGAACAACTATAGTAATATAAAATTGCTTTATCCAATACTGTACTAAGTTTTCTACAACTATACAATACACTACAGTTTACTGTAATAAAAACTAAAGTGTACTACAGTATTTATTAGAGTGCTTCAGTTCAGTATAGTCAATACTACAATATGCTGTAGCATTCGTTAACAAAGTGTAATATATACAGTATTATACACTTTACTATAGTATGGTTCAAAATTACTATAGTATTTTATATGTGGAGAAGAAGCAATGACATACAGAATTTTTTTTTTATATCATTTGTATAAATACATTTTGGAATACAAATCTATACATAAGAAATGTAAAAAGCATGTAATTGCTAATCAAACATAATTTAGGGTAAGAGAAAACAATAATAGAGAATGAATAGGAATAATAAAGCACGAATAAGTATATGGAATGTGTTGGAAACACTTGAAGCAGACGCGGTGGGCGGGGCTATCGTTTCACCGCCTGTGATTGGCCCTCACCCCGCTCGTGATACTTGGAGTTGTCCAATCACAGTGGAGTTACTGGGTGTGGTCTGTGTAAACACGCAATCAGAAGGCTCCGCATCTCTGTGTAAATTAGCATAGGTTTGTGAATAAACGGCTCTGTCCGGCGCTCTCTCATCATTGACTCGTCAGCATCATCATGCCTGAACCAGCGAAGTCCGCGCCTAAGAAGGGCTCCAAGAAAGCCGTCACAAAGACCGCGGCGAAGGGAGGAAAGAAACGCAGAAAGACCAGGAAGGAGAGCTACGCTATCTACATCTACAAGGTGATGAAGCAGGTTCATCCTGACACCGGGATCTCTTCCAAGGCGATGGGGATCATGAACTCTTTCGTCAACGACATTTTCGAGCGCATCGCCGGTGAAGCGTCTCGTCTCGCTCACTACAACAAGCGCTCCACCATCACTTCCAGAGAGATCCAGACCGCCGTGCGTCTGCTGCTGCCCGGGGAGCTGGCCAAACACGCCGTGTCTGAGGGCACCAAGGCCGTCACCAAGTACACCAGCTCCAAGTAGAGCAGCCCGACACTCTCACACCACAAAGGCTCTTTTAAGAGCCACCTATCTACTCGATAAAAGAGCTTCTAATGGGCGTATAGAATATAAAACCGGACAAAACATTTTGTACTCTATAGTTCTACAATATTTTTGTGTGTTTGGGGAAACTTTTTTTTTTTTTTTTTTTTTTTTAACTCGTTAAAAAGCTGTTTGTGTAAGAATGCTAATTTGATTTATTAGTTCATAAATGTCGCTAAATCAATTTATCTTCCAGAATTTGGGAGTTTTAGGCCATCTCTGCAAGACAGACTTCAGGATAGGAGATGGACTAAAACTGAACTCGCAATCTATTGCCAGATTCTAGCAGATACGTTCTTGACGTAGTACAAGAGGATGTGATGCTGGTCCTTCAAGAGTCACTTGTGTCTATAAAGCCTATACAAATACTTGTATTTCACAACACTTCAGCATGTTAAGTGAGGGTCATTGTGTAGGATTTTTTTACCCAAAGTCTCTGAGAACCTGACACCTTATTCTTCTGGAGAATCCAGGAAGGTTGCATTTCTTGAAAATGGTGGCACTGGAGATTAAATGGTCCTAATTCTTCATTATTTTGCAGTTAACGCGTTTTTTTGGGTTTTTTGTTTTTTGCTGACCCAATGAGCATTTTACTGTCCAATGGTCATGCCTTAATTTTGCAAATTCTATTATTGCATTAGTATTGCATCCTTCTCATGGACATTTAATACATTTTTACTTTTAGTCTGAGTTGCAGTTTTTCTCGATTGCTAAAACACTATAACCAGGCCTTTGAGCTAAAATTTATTTAAAAACCATAATGACTTTTTTCAAAAAGCACACCCATTTTTCTGAATTATAAACACTATTCCCCTGCTTTAACACATGAGTCAGATTTGGTGAACTGTTACTGCAAAACTCTACACACAAATCCCTTCATCTCTCAGTGTTCACATCATGTGCTCATTTAGAACGCACTAGCATTCAATATAGTTCACTCAAGTCTGCACAGTGTGAGCTCAATTAGCACACAATTGCTTCAGTGGAAACACTAGGAGCCAATGTCTACATGTTGGTGCAGCCTGCTTCTGAGATTGCCTTGTATCCTCTCCTTGGACTATTATTAAATGTTTGAAGTTTGATGTTTCTCCGTCATCGTGAGCCTTCCTCTGCACAACACCGTAACACACATGAACAACATCTCCAGAACTGCTCTGAGTCACTTCATGAGCAGTTATACACACAGAACTGTAAAGGTAGACAGTTCTGTGTGTAGAAACGGTCAATTTATTAAAACTGATTTCATAAAATTGGTATTGAAAAAAGTATCGTTCAGGAACCGGTATCGAACTCAAGGTATCGGTATCGATATGGAAATTTTTTGAACGATACCCAGTCCTACCTATGCCTTACAGTGCACTTTTATCTAAATGTTTCAACTAAAATTGTAATATGCTTGCAGTGTTTCATATCCATAGATTTTATTTTAAGCAAGTAGTGATGATTTGAGAAGGCTAAATTGATCAAACGTGATCAACTCAGCTGTCAGCCGCTATCCACTTTGTCCTGACTCAAAAAAACAAACAAACTTGAATTTAACAAAACAAAAATAATGAAACAATTAAAAAGAAAACTGAACTATGTTAATGGCTGCAACAGCAGCTGTATAATTAGAAAGCTAGAGAGAGAGAAATGAAACGGGCTCCAGTCGAACTCGGGCCGAGGATACTGCTGTCGGCCAATTGGGCTGGGCTAGGCTCTACCGATCTCTGTGTTTGGAAACAAATGTGGTGAATCAGGGGTTGTTTTCTAATTAAAGCTGCAGTCCGTAACTTTTTTGGGTTAAAATGATCCGAAATCAATATTAGAGAAAGTACATAACCAGCGTGTTCAAAACTATCACCTTACTTTAGCCCGATTCACAACGGTTAGCTTATAATAATGTTTTCTGATTTGAGTGGTACGGGTAGGTTTCTGCGGGAGATCTGAGCATGACTCTGCGTCATTACATCACGTCTGTAAACATAAAGAAGTTCTCCCGGCTAGCAGGCTATCGCACGTGAGGATCCTGCAGGTGGAGAATCATTTATAGCCTTTTCTCACAGCAGCTATAACTAAATTTATAATTTTGATGGTGAATTGTAATCCAGAAAGGATTATGTGTTTATGAAACACATGTGAATGAAATTAAATTATATTCCAGTTTTAAATGTATGAAATTCCAATGGTATGACAATTAGAGATTAGACTGTACAGAAATTGAAATCTACACGTTAATACTACACTCATAGTCACGCAATGCTGATGTTAACATTAATAATTTTAGAATAAAATATAACAATAATAATAATTTGCACGGTTTTAATGTGATATGAGGTAACCGATCGTTAGATGTAATCACCGTTGTTAGCGTGATTTATTGTAATTATTTTTTTCTCAGTTGGTCAGAACAAACGTGGCAGACTTGTTACTTTTTCAGATGACAATATATGACGCAAAAAACTTCTTATTTGGGTCATATGTTCCAAGACGAAGGCTAGAATCTGTGATTCCTGAGTACAGTATCCACACTGGTGCATTGCAGCAACACATTCACCTCAAAACATTAGATTCATCCGCGCCGGAGCCGTGCCGGAGCACCGGATCACAACCCCACAAGAAACTGCAATTCAAATTTTTCAAACAAAGATGGCGACAAAGAGGCAAAACTTACGGACTGCAGCTTTAAATGACAAAATTCTTAAGTTGTACAGTGTTGTCTAATTCTGTCTTTTTTTTTTTTTACATTTTATGGATTCCCCCAATCTCACGCATGCCGAAATACGAAACTGTATAATAATAATAATTAGTAGTAGTAGTAGTAGTAGTATTTAAAATATGCTTTAATTGTTGTTTAAAAACGATTTAATTATACAAAGGAACGAATCATAGAAAGTGATCAAATTCTTAATTAATGTCCA
Source organism: Barbus barbus (assembly GCF_936440315.1). Taxonomy (NCBI): domain Eukaryota; kingdom Metazoa; phylum Chordata; class Actinopteri; order Cypriniformes; family Cyprinidae; genus Barbus; species Barbus barbus. The sequence continues at coordinate 45,266,935 of NC_136730.1, read as the reverse complement.
AAATGTTCGACATGTCATGGGCTCTGTATACTGAAATACATGTGTTAAAAAAGGCCAGAAAACGAATAAATATGTGACCTGCTGAAATGCATCAGATAATTAAATATTCCAACATTGCAAGTTAATATCCTACTTTTTGTAGGATTTCTAGGCGTTTTTCATGTCGCAGTTTTGGTCCATTGATCTTGTTTTCTCATTATCTTATTTTATTATGTATCTATTTATTTTATTTAATGTTGTTTTATTTCGTTATTTGAACATCATTTACAAAACAAAATATCGTTATTACAGTCAGTTTGCAATCTGTTCCTTTGCGCCACCTGGTGGTAGTTTTGTGAATGACTTTAACACTCGAATGTCTTGCAGTAAACGCCGTAGCCCAAATATATATAATATATTATTATTATATTATATATATTTGTCCACATACAGTAGGTGGACAACCAAAATGCCTATTACCGCCTCGTGTGCCGCCGCCGCTTTTTTTCTGCGAATTAATAATGATTAATATTATAGCCTACTGCCTGTTTCGTTGAGGAATGAATCATTCACGTAGTTTCATTTGTAAATGAAAACACAACACACTCATTTATCATCACGCACAGGCATAAATAGCCTACAATCATAAAGTATTGGCATAATTGTCAGGTTTACATAATTGTCGTTTACAGTATTTGCAAAATATATGGAAGCAATTAGCATAATTATACAGAACGGTAATTAGGTAAAGCGATACTCAAATTAAAAGGGGAAATAATAAAATATAATATTTATATTAAATAAATATAAAAAATATAGCCCTAACAAGTTAATATAAGCTAATAATAATAATATACAAATATTAAATTAAATGTTTAATGTTAATACAAATGTTTTATCCATCTCTGATAATACTGGGTTGCTATGGTCACGTAGGTTTGTTTATGCATTAAACTCTTGGCCACGACATCAATCATCTCGAGGCCACGACAAAACTAAGTGAACCGAAGACGGCCCCTCTCGGGCACTGTAAATTTGGAATATAATTTTGGAAAATATATATAAAGATCAGCACAACCGAAGCAAGGACACATTTCACTGTGTTGGTGAATTAAGCTGCTGCATTTCCTGGTTATTGATCATGAAGTGCAAAAATAATCTCACACACACACACACACTGACTGACGGATTACAACTTTATTTAGATATATTGTGTCATGCGATCACTTAGTGGGTATAATCATGTTTGAACCAAAATCCAGCTCTAGACCTGTTTTAATTAGACTTATATTTCCCTTATCTACAAAACGACACACACTTATCTTTGTGTAAATCTAAAAGACGTGGAAAAGCTAAAAAAAATAAAAATAAAATCATCCTCAAGTTTTTGGGCTGTTTCTAAAGTGCTGGCAACCTTTATCACACATGGGAGTAAAACTGATTCTCCACGCCTTACAGATGCATCATGTCTCATCTCTCGAGATACTAAAGTCACCATACTGATAATGCTTTAGAATAGGCTACTTTTTACTTTACAAGTAGCAAAAATACTTAAGCAAATTGAAATTTCACAGTGATATATATCATATATATAGGCCTAATCTCACTGTGGAATTTCAATTGCAGTAGCCTACTGAAGAAAGCAAGTACAAGTATGTGTGAAAGTACCAGGATGTGTGCTTGATATCAAGGATGCATTGAATGCAGAACTGAGAGAATCAAACCTCTTAGAAATCCCAGAAGACACTGCAGGAGGACGATTAACGGGAGCCTGTAAGCTTCTGTCTTCAAACTCCCTGCTGCATTTGCCAATACGTGATGGCTCATGAAAGTAAACATTTGTCGTTTTTGCTTGCCATAATTGTAATGAAGTAGTAAAGACCCGGAGAAAGTCTACAGTAGCATAAGTAACATAAGTAACACAAAGCATAAGTAACATTAAATATAAATACACATGGTAAAATAAAAAGATAGTAAAAAAACAAAAAAACAAAATATTTGAATATGGCATTTGTTTTTCATGTTATGTTATTTATTGTGCATTGGGTGGTTCTGTCCTGATATGTACCGAGAGAGTCAGTTGAGCAACAAAATCACAGCAAATCTCAATTCTTTTGGCTTTTTAACTTTAATTCCAACATAAACCAAAGCTAATTTAGCTATATAATGAAAGTAGAAATTTCACTTTAAACTAAATAAATTGTTAGTCAATGTTTAATATAGTTTACTTACTAAAAATAGCTTAATGTTTATTGTGATGCATATTTAAAATATGCATCGTTTCGGTTGTTTCACTTGTTTCACAGCTGAGGAGAATCACGTGGCAAAAAAAGGAAGATCGTCATTTATGTTTAGTTGATTCTGTCTGTCTTCATATAATAATATGCGCCCCTGGAAGCTCCAAAGAAAAGGGAATAAAATCTCTCACTGTGGGTATAAACACAATTGATACATATTTTGAAAACAACCAAACTGCATACTGATAGAAGTTTGGCAAATATGAATTATGTTCTTCAGAATTATGAAGTACAATATAATTTAACAGTATCTGATGTTGTAGGCAACAGGTCCTCTGATTGTGAAGCCAAGGTAGAAAGACACCTGGCCTTGTGTGCACACACTAGCCGGATCATGAGGGGTGACCCGAATCTGTTTCTCTCTTCTAATGGTAAACACTTTATGATTTCTGACCTGTCCATTGATACGCTGAAGATCTTTGATTTCTACACTTCCATCACCTTCTGTGAGGAGCTCCAGAGCAATTTGATGTAGTTTTGAGGTATGAATCAGTCTCTGCAAACCGTTTCCTTTCCCAAAGAAGAACAGAGGCACCAGGTAGCGACGGCAAAGATATTTCTGATACTTCTCCTTGTATGAATAACGCATTTTTCTAAGACACTTTTCAAGGTTTGGTGGGTTTTTGATTGCTGGCTGCACATCATCAGACCAAAAGAGCAAAAGTATCAAGAGGTAAAACTCTGGTCTTCTGTCTTGCATTTCTCTCAGCCAAAGTTTCTGTAACCTGGCCTGAAGATTTTCTGTTTTTTCACACGGCTCACCCGACTGACTCAAGATAATGTTGGCAAGGATGCAGAGAATGATTTCATTATCAGATTGTGCACTTTTAAGTGCACTCTGATGTTCTTTAAGCACATTGATGTCAGATTTTAGGAAATGAAGTAGTCCTCCAAAAGACTTCATCTTTTTCTCATTCAGGTTCATTTCATCAGTCTGCTCTCCCTGTTTAAAATATTTATTGTAACACTCTTCGACATCTTCATGAAAGTAGTCTGGTTCCTTTTTATTGAGGCTTAGTCTTGAGAATGTCAGGTACCATTCAAAGAAATCATATCTAGAGTCAACATCACCTCTAAGACCATCGATGAAATCACTGTATTGTTGGTCAGAGTGTTCAAGAGGCATTTTTGGATGTATGATCTTGCAAACCTGGAGGAACCCGAAGAGACCCCTGTTATTGAATACAGTGTCATCTTCAGACTCATTTTCAGCTGCTTCTTCTACAGCTTTAAATGCATCAATGGCCGACTGTGCAATGGCCAAAATGTGATCTGTGCATGTTAGTCCTGCTTCAATACAGATTTTCCGCAGGTGGTTTTTGTGAATTTGTCCCAAAGTATCCCTGATATGTGAATTTTGAGGTTCTCTTTCAATTGCCATTTTTGCCCAGTGTTCTGCCTCAACAAATTTGTTGTCCTCATTTACCTTAATGTAATAAAAACGTGCAAGTGCTTGAGGATAAAAAGGGTCTTTTGAGAACAAATCTGAGGCCAACTTCAACAAACAAATGCATTGTTCAGTATTATTTCGACTTTTATCCATGATGTCAAGAATCAGTTTGGAGAACTGTTCCTTTTGCATCAGACCCTCAGGCCTTGTGATGAACATGATCTTGCAAATTTGCTCATAATTGCTTTCCTCTCCTTTTACCAAGCTGTTCAAGAAGTCCTGAGCGATGTCAAATCTTGTCACATGGTGCTTAGTGAGCATTTTGAGACAGGCATCAGCAATCATTGGATGTGCCAGGCGTATGCAGTTGTCTTTCTGATCTCCTTCTGAGAAAATGACTATGAGATCCATGAAAGGCTTCATGATTGTTTCCAGTGTGGGGTTTTCCTCATCGGTTGGCTGTTCTGTTTGGACAATGAATTGCTCGCACAAAAGCTTCAACAAGTGTGAACCTGGAACATATGTGTTTATCAAAGTCAAAAAACTGAGAAGTCTTGTGCTGCTGGACTCCTTGTGATTTTTAACCTGTTTTATCATTTCTTCTGTGATCAGTTTCTCTGCATCCTCTTTCTTGAAACCTTCCTGCATTATGTTAAAGGAATGAAAGTTCAGTGGCATTTCCATGTGTTTACTTTCCAGCTGAAGCTTTTTCAGAGCAAACCCCTCCTTCTCCTCTGGTAAGAGCTCCATTTTAAGTTTCACATCACTTGGCACTCGAATAACATTTTTCCTATAAGCATTTATAATGATGAATGCAGGATGGTCAGTTTGATCAGCACACTTAAGCAGACTTTTTAATAAGTAACGTAGTGACTTTTCACCATTGTTATCCAACAGGAGAAGCACAGTGTTTTTATGTGTTTCATATTTTCTGAGCAAGTCATTTGCAAACTCCTCTTTGTTTTCTGCAATATCTGTTTTGAATGGTTCTGTCAGGGTTTCACATGTGAACTCTTCTCTCAAGTCTGACAGTACCTCCCTAGCTAGTGCTGATCCGCCGCTGTCTTCATGGTACAACAGACTTATGGTTGTAACTTTCCTTTGGCTTTTTCTCTGTAGTCGGATCTGTTGCAGAAGTTTTTCCCTGATTTTATTTATTTCCTCTTCAGAAAGTCTTGGTTTGAGAATCATAGTGTCGGTTAGAGTGAAGTCTACAGTCCTGCAGTTTAAAATGATCACTACTGGAGTGTCTGTATTGATGCGCCTCTTATGGATTTCTTCAATCAGGTCTTCTCTGAGATCATTGTCCACCTTTCGCTTAGTGTCTAGGAGCAGCAGCACAGTTTTCCGATCATGTTTTGCATGTTCTTCATTAGACAGCAGGAAAAGGTCCACCACTTGTTTTGACAGTTCTTTAGTGTCTAGATCTGAATCGATCACTCTGGCACATCTGAGCTCTTTCCGGAGATGCCAAAGCACCTGCATAGCGAGAGTTGAGCCTCCACTGCCAGACTGGTATTGCAAAGAAACATCAGTGATCAGACAGCGTTTTCTATTTTTTCTCTTAATTAGTTGTATTAAGTCATTAAAGCCATCTCTCTTGACCAAAGGTGAGTTTTCTTCCTCGGCTAAATTAAGCCACTGTAGTGGGGCTCCTTTAAGAAAGTCAGCCTCATGTTTCGTGGCTTCTTCTGGGTTAATGTCTCCTGTCTCAAACATATCAGACCATACAATGTCGAGGCATGATAGCGATTCTCTAAGTTCAGTTGGTATTGTGATGGCTCGTCTTTTAGATGAAGGTATGGAGAACATGATTAATCCTATGGATGATGATTCCTGTCCTTCCAGCAGTGTGGAGAAAGAAGCTCAGATACCTAGCAGAACAGGAGAAGTATCGTTTATAAACGCAGTAGTAATAGGCAATTAACAAGTGAACAAATTTTAAGTGAAAAAGTCTCTTAATATCGGGAGTATATCTAAATGTACAATGTGTACTCTTTTACTCACTGAACTTAAGCTATTTGGCTACATGCATTTGTTTCATGAATAGAAAGTTTACACTTTATTTTGATAGTCCACTTTAGGCATTCTACTAAGTAATTTGCAACTACATGTCAAATAACTCTCAGGGTAGACTGTTAAATTGAGTTTAGGGTTAGTAGAATAAGTTGACATATACTTGCAAAGATTCTTATAGTCAATGTTGTGCAGTGGGGGAAAAATATTATTTGATCCCCTGATGATTTTGATGCTCCTAGTAACAAAATTCTAAGAAAATTCTTAGAAATGTGGGTGTTTCCTCTTAAAATTAAAGAAAAGATCCTAGTAAAGAAAAAAGTAATTCAGAAAGCATCTTAACCCTTAAAAGAGGTCTTAAGGTCCAAAATTGTTAGGAGTACGGACGAGGACTTTTAAGAGGCTTAAGAGTTTCTTTAGCAGCGGAGAAAATGGAGGAAACATGAAGAGGAAGAAGAAATGTGTAGCACACAATGCATGACAGTGAGTTAATAAGACGCCACACATTAGATCGTGCAGGGATCATGTTTGTGACCGATCTTATTAAAGACATGTTAACATCTCCGACACCGCGCAGAAATGCCATAGCGCCAGAAATGGACATAATCACTACATTAACATATGATGATGATTTGGGTCTGTTACAACACTTATTATGTCGCTGTTCATTTCCTATAAAATACGTTAAGTATGACAGCATGGTAAATAAACAATAAAGAATAAATATATACATATATAGTGTGTGTGTGTGTGTGAGAGAGAAAGAGCGAGAGCGAGTAGGGTAAAACAGGAAAAATTATACCTGTAATTTCAAAGTGAAGGCTTATAATAAACCCTAGTCTAAAAAGCGCTCTTTTATTTCCTTCTTGGACAATCAACCAATCACAGTCTTCAAAAGACTGTGTCATAGCTAGCAACAGGGGTCAACCCCGCCTCCTTACTTTTAAGATAAGACTCCTAGTTAGACATGTTTAAGCTAAATAAGGAGCTGTCTAAAAGGAGTCTTAGAATCTTTAGGAATATGGGCCCAGGTTTGCACACATCTCAGGAGGGATTTTGTCCCACTCCTCTTTGCTGATCCTCTCCAAATCATTAAGGTTTTGAGGCTGACGTTTGGCAACTCGAACCTTCAGCTCCCTCCACAGATTTTATATAAGATTAAGATCTGGAGGCTGGCTAGGCCACTCCAGGACCTTTATGTGCTTCTTCTTGAGCCACTCCTTTGTTGCCTTGGCCGTGTGTTTTGAGTCATTGTCATGCTGGAATATCCATCCACGACCCATTTTCAATGCCCTTGTTGGCTTCAATGCCCTGGCCCTGACGGTACATGCCCCGTTCATCGTCCCTTTGATGTGGTGCAGTTATCCTGTCCCCTTAGCAGAAAAACACCCCAAAGCATAATGTTTCCACCTCCATGTTTGACGGTGGGGATGATGTTCTTGGGGTCAAAGGCAGCATTCCTCCTCCTCCAAACACGGCGAGTTGAATTGATGCCAAAGAGCTGGATTTTGGTCTCATCTGACCACAACACTTTCACCCAGTTCTCCTCTGAATCATTGGCAAACTTCAGACGGGCTGTACGTGTGTTTTCTTGAGCAGGGGGACCTTGCAGGCGCTGCAGGATTTCAGTCCTTCACGGCGTAGTGTTACCAATTGTTTTCTGGTGAGTATGGTCCCAGCTGCCTTGAGATCATTGACAAGATCCTCCCGTGTAGTTCTGGCCTGATTCCTCACTGTTCTCATGATCATTGAAACTCCACGAGGTGAGATCTTGCATGGAGCCCCAGTCCGAGGGAGATTGACAGTTATTTTGTGTTTCTTCCATTTGCGAATTATCACACCAACTGTTGTCACCTTCTCAACAAGCTGCTTAGCGATGGTCTTGTAGCCCATTCCAGCCTTGTGTAGGTCTACAATCTTGTCCGTGACATCCTTGGACAGCTCTTTGGTCTTGGCCATAGTGGAGAGTTTGGAATCTGATTGATTGATTGCTTCTGTGGACAGATGTCTTTTATACAGGTAACAAACTGAGACATTTAAGAGAGTGCTCCTAATCTCAGCTCCTTACCTGTATAAAAGACACCTGGGAGCCAGAAATCTTGCTGATTGATAGGGGATCAAATACGTATTTCCCTCATTAAAATACAAATCAATTTATAACTTTTTTAAAATTAGTTTTTCTGGATTTTTTTGTTGTTGTTGTTATTCTGTCTCTCACTGTTCAAATAAACATACCATTAAAACATACAAAATGTACAAAATCAGCAGGGGATCAAATATATACATACATACATACGGCTCGAATTGAGGGGGGATGCGGAGGATGGCATCCCCCTGGTCGAAAAAAATGACAAAAAGCATCCCCTCTGTACCCCCCCCCCCCCACCCCCTTTGGATTATTAATCTTGTGTATTACCTAAAATTTATCTACTTAAGATCACTTACGAACTAAATAACGGGGATTGGCCAATCAGAACTTGATACTGTAACAAGCTGCACACAAGCAGAGGCAATTTCATAATTTTCACCCAAAATGTTTAAAGCGCACATTTTGAAGTTCTTTTAAAAAGAAGTCAACAGAAGGTATGATTTTTCCTCGATTAGAATTTAAAGACATTCTCCTGACATAATGTATGTGTGACTGTGAGGGACTGAGAGACGACAGGAGAACTGACATTATCCATCTTTGAGAAAAAGAAAATAAATAAATAATAAAAACACGTCTTGAGAGTCCAAAATCATTCACTGCGCGATGAAGCCCATTGGAATACAGTTAAAATGCCCTTATAATTCCAGCAACAAAAAGTACCCATGTATATATATATTTTTTTTATTTTATTTTTTTCACTGTATGAAAAAAATGGACCTATCAAAATAAAGTGTTAGAAGATATTCAGCAGACAGTCTACTAATATTCTAATGACTGCGAGTTAACATGTAGTTGCAAAGTTACTTACTGTTAGTAGAATGCCTGGACTACCAAAATAATGTCACCTATAAATGTAAAATAACATTGAATTACAGAATATTTTACCACTATTAATTAAATAAGTTATAGAAAATTTAAATATAGAAAGCACACATGTATTTTACAACATCAGTAGTTAAATAACAACCATACTTTTATAAGGCAATGGACTGCATGAATGTGCTTACCTTTAATCTGCTAGCATTCAGTGGCTGTAACATCATTTAACAGCAGAGAGTGAAACACGGGTTTATATAGACATGGAATGAGTCATCAAGTACGGCCCCCTTTGTCTCATAAACCGGTTACACCTAAAGTTTTCTTTGTGTATAATCAAGTGAAAAAAACCACACTAAGATAATGTCATCGTGACATCACATCTGATGCCACTTCCATTAGTCAGCATCACATTTATATTTTATATATATATATATATATATATATATATATATATATAATTTCACAACATTACACACTCTTCTCCGATATCAACAAAACTACTTCAAACTAAACACATACAGACATACAAGCTACACATAAAATCAGAGAAATGCATAATTAATTTCTTGTAAATCGGTGGATGCCGATGGGTAGGGCTTTCCTTGAAGCACTGCTCGCCAGACTGAATTTCATTTCTCTGAAAGTGAAAGTTAGAACGATGGTCATTGTATGTGCTGCTAATGAAACACTAGTAGCTAAGGAAGGATTATATATACATAATTATGACAACCGATGTACTGCACACATAAACAAATTGAAAACTGTATGAAATATAATCACTGTTAAAGCAAATCAGCAAGCCCAGTTTATCTGAAAATAAGACAATGTTGTACATCTTGAGGACATTTATTTATTTTTGTTGCACAATCAGTGTACAGTGCATCCGGATAGTATTCATAGTCTTTATTTTTACCACATTTTCTTATGTTACAGCCTTATTCAAAAATGGATTAAATTCTACAAACAATACCCCATAATAACAACATGACAGGAGTTTGTTTGAAATATTTGCAAATTTATATATATATATATGTAGCCGGGCTACTGTACTTACTACAGGAGTAAATCAAATATCACCATACATCTATAACGAAAAGGGGTTCTTTATTTGTGACCACGTATGCAAAGACCGTGGCATTAATGACAGAGATTTCCACTTGTAGGCAAGATCAAGAAATTAAACATATACTAAAGGAAAACAATAAAATGATCCCAAATGTCCACCAAGGAGTTAGCGGGGTTTTCCCCCTCTTTTACATGGGAGGGAGTTCAAAGTTAACAATATATAGCATATCAAATCAAAATAAATAATACAGGCGACTCAATGTTGTTCCGCTTCCCAATAACTCTGTCTCTTCTCTTACAATTCAAACGACCGTAAATAGATGTAAATAAAATACACAAGTACGAGTTTCCTTGTCAATACCCTGATAAACAACAGTAGTGGCTGATGATGCTTTTCTGAATAGAGAACAAAAACACAAGAACCATTTTAGATATACATGAGCATAAGCCAGGCCCCAAATTTCCCAAATAAATCAAGGTTACATTTTCCACGTTCCTCTTAACATCACAGTCAATGTTTTAATATCGTAACACAGATTATTGGAGTATGTAGATTAACACTAGGCTCAAACAGAAACAGTTCACTGCTCATTTACATTTCCCTGAGTGAAAATAAACATGATTAAATACAAACACCAACGTCACTCACTGTTGAGCGTTGAACCACACTATGAGATCCGCGGAGCCATCGCTCACGTGTCCTCAAGTGTACTCGCTCTCCCCTCTGATATTAGGTCATTAAAAGAGAAAGAGGTACATTAAACTTTCTTCTCCATTTCGTAACGATAATATACGACAATCAACCAGTAAATGAACAGAATGAATAAACACTCACGCTCAATCTCCGTCACTACGGACTACCTGGTCCCGCCCCGTGAACCTTCCCCGCACTCGGAGAACCGAGAAATCCAACCAATCACTAACAGTTGAGCAGCGGCGCTCTGAAACTGTACCGGGGATTCCCTTTTTTTCTAACGGGCAAACCACAATTGCCTTCCCGCTCGCGCAGGTTCACGGATCAGCAAGGCTGCACTCTCAGGACAAAAACATCGCTTTTTCTCCTCTCCCTACGACACTGCACACAGCACGCAAGGGCATCCCAAGTGGCAGGGAGGTGTTATCACAAACACTTTTTTCCCTGGTCACACTCTCCCCTGCCATAAGTCAACGTCCTCGTGGACTTTCCTTTTACCCGTCCGCAGTACCTTTCAGTTTTTCAGACGTATACATTACCATGCCGGCCAAAACTTGAGACAAAATGTCTGGGATGAAGGAAACTGCATTACAAACTGACTTGGGCAAGCCATACGGGTTACTGTGTTTTCCAGCTGTCTGCCTTTGAGACCGACGCGGCACCGGGACTGGTATTCTTGGCTCAACTGGGGAAGCCAACTTACTCCTCGGGGTAGGGACTGGACGCTTCCTAATAGCATCTGGAACCAAGTCCGTAGGCATCACCAGGTCTACCCCCCCCTCTTCCACACTCCTCTCCACCGCCATTATTGTTTCATCAGCACTCTCTTGATCTCCAACCTCAGGTACATCCAAAACATCTACCGGTGTACTGGAATATTCTACACATTCATCTCCTGAAGGTAGGGATTGCCCCTCCACCGTACGCCATGTCTCCTCCACCACTACACACTCGACATCCGGAAACACTGATGTTTTTCCATCTGATGTACTAGCCACTTCTTTCGTATAGCGTACTTTGCTACGCAGTGCTGGCACTGGGGCTGGTTGTGGACAAGGTTGAAGATGCGACCGATGAACTCTTTTTTCCACACCACCTCCGTCTGGCCCCACCACATATGTGGTTCCTAGAACATCCTTCATTACATAGACCTGTGGTGCCCACGCATCCTGAATCTTATTTCTTCCTGCCGGACGGTGCCTCAAGTACACCTGTTGTCCAATAGCGATCTCCGGGCAATAAACCTCACTCTCATGCTTGGCAGTCCGTTCTGTGGCTTTTTTCTCTGCATACTCTCTTGCTCTAGCATGAGCATCTTGAAGACGCTCCCTGTGAACAGACAACCAGTTGGTTTCCATGCCCTCCTCGGACTCCTGTCCCAACAACGCATCAACTGGGAGGTGTGGTCGTGCACCAAACAACATGTAATATGGGGAATATCCCGTGGAGGAGTGAGGTGTAACGTTATAAGCATAAACCAACTCCGGTAAATGTTCAGGCCATCTCCTCTTCTTGTCGGGGGGAAGCGAGCGCAGCAGGTCATGTAGAGTGCGGTTAAACCGCTCACAGTGGGGATTCCCTTGCGGATGATATGGGGTGGTCCTCGACTTCCGTACTCCATACAACACGCAAAGTTCCGCAATGATTGCGCTCTCAAAGTTTCTCCCCTGGTCGGAGTGCAGTCTCTGCGGCACTCCATACTTGAGAAACCACTCTTTCAGGAGCACCTTAGCGGTGGTATCCGCCTTCTGATCACGGGTGGGGAACGCCTGACAAAACTTAGTGAAGACATCCGTCACCACCAGGACGTTTTCTCGGCCGTCAGAGGCAGGCTCCAGCGTGGTAAAATCAACCGCTACCACTTCCAGTGGTCGGGAAGCCAGAAAAGGGGTCCAGGATGCCCGAATCCTCGGCTGCGGCAACTTAGCAAGCACACAGCGATGACAATTCTTCACCCAGGTCTCTACAGCCTCATGCATCCCGGTCCAATAGCACCTGGGCTTGAGCAAGCTCAGGGTCCTCTCTATTCCCTGGTGTCCCATTTGATCATGGACACTCCGTAGCACCGGCTCAACCAAGCAAGTGGGAAGTAACAGCTGTTGACACTCGCCTAGGAATACATCATCTACCACACGATACAATAACCCTTCATCTTCCTTGAGTTTACCCCACTGTTTAAGCAATGACCGCACTTGCCGGGGCAGTCCCCTTCTCTCGCGGGCTGAGGGCTTCCTTCTGGTATGCCAAAACTGCTTCAGTAGTTTCAGGAGAGGATCTGTATCTTGAAGACGACAGAGCTCCTCCTTAGTATATCCAGGTAGGGTCGGAGTGTTTCCAAGGGCGGAGTCTGGGCTAACTTCCCCCTCTGCAAGCTCCCCTAGAGCTGGTCCCAACACTGTAAGATCTGGGTCAATGGCTGTTCCCCCATGCAGCTCGCTACAAATGGCCACACAGCCATCATACGCTGTATCTTCGGCCACTACCTCCACCTCATCCAGCCCCGGCCTACGGGAGAGAGCGTCCGCCGCTGTATTACAACGACCGGGTCGGTAGCAGATCTCGAAATTAAATACAGCTAGTTGTGCCGCCCAACGCTGCTCCACTGCTCCCAACTTCGCAGTGTTGAGGTGACAGAGCGGGTTGCTATCGGTGAGAACAGTGAACCGAGACCCCAGCAGATAACCCCTGTACTTCTCTACTACAGCCCACTTTAAGGCCAGGAGCTCCAGTTTCATGCTGCTGTAGTTGCGGTCATTACGTTCAGCGCCTCTTAGCCTTCTACTTGCATAGGCAATTACTTTCTTTTTCCCATCCTGAAACTGGTAAAGGACAGCACCCAGGCCCAAATTACTGGCATCTGTCTCTAACACGAACGGAAGGGAGAAGTCGGCATATCCCAGGACTGGAGCGCTGGTCAGCTCCTTTTTAAGATGTTCAAATGCTTGCTGGCATTCAAATGTCCAAGAGTCTTGAAAGACCTTGTCACATTGGGACCCACTGCCCTTTTTAGTGCACAAATTCACAACGTCGTGCAAAGGTCCTGCCACCTTGGAGAAGCCCGCGATAAATCGGCGGTAATAACTGCAAAACCCCAAAAAGGAACGCAGTTGCTTCACTGTGCTCGGCACTGGCCACTGCACTACCGCACTAAGCTTGTCAGGGTCAGGGCCTACCCCTTGGGCCGAAACCTGGTGCCCCAGAAACCTCACCTCCGCTTGGAGAAAGTGACATTTTTCCACTTTAATCTTCAATCCTGCTTCTCTTAGGCGGCGGAGCACTGTTTCAAGCCGAGACAGGTGAGCCTCGAATGTACTCGAATAAACCAAAAGATCATCCAGGTAAACGAGAACCATTTGGAACACTAAGTCACCCATTACGGCCTGCATGAGTCTCTGAAACGTTGCTGGGGCGTTACAGAGACCAAACGGCATCCGCACATATTCATACAGTCCGAATGGCGTGACAAAAGCAATCTTATACTGATCTTTTTCATGCATCGCTACTTGATGATAACCACTCGCCAGATCTATGGTTGAAAACAATTGGGCATTACACAGTGCGTCTAGACTCTCGTCTATCCTCGGCAGGGGAAATGCATCCCTTTGGGTCTTCGAGTTCAGTTTCCGGTAATCTACGCACAACCGCAGACTCCCGTCAGTCTTCCTGACTAGGTCCACTGGGGACGCATATGGGCTTGAGCTCTCCTTGATAATCCCCTTCTTCAGCAATCCGGTAATATGCTCCCTTACCTCCTCAAACTGGTTGGGGGGGTACACGTCTGTATGCTTGAGCAACAGGCACGCCATCGGACACAGGAATCTCATGTTTCACCCGATCAGTTACCCGAGATCCTCATCACGCACTGCGAACACGTCCGCATACTCCCTCAACAATGCTCGCAACTCTGCCTGCTGAACCGGAGTCCCACCTATTTGTACCCTGTCCAAGGGACACTGCCAGTCACCTTTGGCCTCCGTCATCGACCTCACGCTGACAGTGACTTCCTCATGATCTCCAGAAATCCGTCGGAATTCTACGTCACAGGGCCCACGGTCCACCTGATGACCTCGGGACAGAACCCCAAGCCTGGCTTTTGGAGGAAGCCACACATCTTCTAGTGCCAGATTCAGAACCCGGACAGGGAACACCTGTCTATCAGCCGACACCACCGTGGGCACAAGAACCAAACCCCCTGGCAATGCCATTGACCCTGGTTCAAGCATGATCACACCCTTCGTCACGGGTAGCTTCTTACTGGCTCTCGCCTGAACCATGGCCACTGAGGCCGCAGGCACACGTGTTCTATATCTTCCCGCTAATCGGACTGTGCAGTTTGCTCGGGTAAGTGACTCCCCATGCACTATATTGAAAGCATCTCGCCAATCTGAGTCTAGTGCTCCCGCTAGGGCACTATCAAACTCAGCCAAGATCAACTGTTTGCAGCGCTGAGCAATATTCATACCGAGAATGCCTGGAGGTGAATGATCAAGTTCTCCATCCTTCTGGTCCCGGACTATCAAGAATCCACAGCCAGGTATCGTTACTCCCATCACCTGAATATCCAACTCGACGTATCCCAAATATGAGAGGGGCAGTTTATTAGCAGCTGTAATCCGCAACCACTTTGAGGTGCTGTGCATATCGCTATCCTCCCCATGTAAGTGTTCTCTAAAAAAACTTCCCGCCAATGTGCTCACATTGCTGCCCGTGTCTAAAAGACACTTGACACTTTTTCCCCCTATGCTGATCTCCACCTCAGGGCATTGGCCCACGGCCCGTTCCAAGAACCGCTCCTTAGTCAGTGGGCTGCTGCTTGAGCCATGGACACCCCCTCTCATTGCTCGGCTCTGTGCAATGGAGGGACCCTGTTTCCCGGCGCCATCGTTTCTGCTGCGACCGACTCCTGGCCTTCCTGATTGTGCTGTGTTGTGCACTGGCGGGCTATATGTCCCACGCCCTCACACCTCAAGCAGATAGGCTGACCATCCCGAGTGTATCTGGGCCTAACCGGAGCCCTTTGGGGCCTTTCAGAGCCTACATTGGTCCTTTGTGTTGTAAGGGTCCGGACTGCATTAGTTAACTCGCTGATGGCTTTTCCCTGTTGTGCAACGGCTTTCACAACATCTTGCAAAACAGCATTCAAATCCCCTGAAGAGGATGCTGCACCCAACCTTGTGGATCCTATACCCTCCTCACCGGCCAAACCAAGCAGGTAGCGACTTTTAGCGACACTCATCCCAAACTGATCCCTTAACGCTAGCTGTGCATCAGGCACCGCATTTGGCGCCTGCCTGAGAGCTGCATTTAACATTGTCGCCAAGGTATGCGAATACTCCCTAAGATCCTCCCCCTCTAACTGTCTTCGGGCATAGAACGCATATAACAGCTGATGTGTAGTCCGCTTCTCCCGGAATGCGTCCCTCAAGTACGCAAACAGCTCCCGAGGCTGTGCATCCTCCTCCCCCACACACAATTTAACCTCATCCAGAGCCGATCCCCTCAGGTGTGACAAAATAAAATCTACTTGGTCCTCTTCACTTAGTCCCCTTACCCGTATAACTCGTTCGAGTTCCTCGATAAACTCATCAACGGTCTGGCAATCTTTACTAGCGTCACCACAATAAGGAACAATTTGCTTTTCTCTGGGAATATAGACGTAAGACCTGGTATTAACAGTGCTCAGCCCAGCGAGTGTCGACATCACCTGATCATGTCTCCTTCCCAGCTCCTGTATTTGTGACCGTAGTTGTAAGAATGCGTTACCTCCCTCCCCATCATCAGCCCTAGATGCAGCTCCATCCCCTGGGCGATCCTCCTCCCAGGTGACTCCCTCCTTAGAAATGTCTGCCTCCATGACCCTATGTATCAGATATCAAGAGTCTCAGTCTCTGTAAAGTTCACTCACAAACAAAGTCTGATGCAGCTCCCTGATTCCAACAGGTCCTGGCACCCTAGCTCCTGGTTGTTCTGCAGCCCGTCCTTGTGCCGTACACAGCTCTCCCTGCAGCCTCTGGAACGTGGCCTTCCTTTGCCACTACCATTGCTTATCCTTCCCCTTAGTTAACCTGAACAGGGTATTCAATTTTCCTCTTTGTTTGTTTAAAATAAAACCAACGGCACTCCCCACAAGCGGAAACCTCCTGCGTGAAGTTTACCCCACTCTTGGTACCAAATAGATGTAGCCGGGCTACTGTACTTACTACAGGAGTAAATCAAATATCACCATACATCTATAACGAAAAGGGGTTCTTTATTTGTGACCACGTATGCAAAGACCGTGGCATTAATGACAGAGATTTCCACTTGTAGGCAAGATCAAGAAATTAAACATATACTAAAGGAAAACAATAAAATGATCCCAAATGTCCACCAAGGAGTTAGCGGGGTTTTCCCCCTCTTTTACATGGGAGGGAGTTCAAAGTTAACAATATATAGCATATCAAATCAAAATAAATAATACAGGCGACTCAATGTTGTTCCGCTTCCCAATAACTCTGTCTCTTCTCTTACAATTCAAACGACCGTAAATAGATGTAAATAAAATACACAAGTACGAGTTTCCTTGTCAATACCATGATAAACAACAGTAGTGGCTGATGATGCTTTTCTGAATAGAGAACAAAAACACAAGAACCATTTTAGATATACATGAGCATAAGCCAGGCCCCAAATTTCCCAAATAAATCAAGGTTACATTTTCCACGTTCCTCTTAACATCACAGTCAATGTTTTAATATCGTAACACAGATTATTGGAGTATGTAGATTAACACTAGGCTCAAACAGAAACAGTTCACTGCTCATTTACATTTCCCTGAGTGAAAATAAACATGATTAAATACAAACACCAACGTCACTCACTGTTGAGCGTTGAACCACACTATGAGATCCGCGGAGCCATCGCTCACGTGTCCTCAAGTGTACTCGCTCTCCCCTCTGATATTAGGTCATTAAAAGAGAAAGAGGTACATTAAACTTCCTTCTCCATTTCGTAACGATAATATACGACAATCAACCAGTAAATGAACAGAATGAATAAACACTCACGCTCAATCTCCGTCACTACGGACTACCTGGTCCCGCCCCGTGAACCTTCCCCGCACTCGGAGAACCGAGAAATCAGCAAGGCTGCACTCTCAGGACAAAAACATTGCTTTTTCTCCTCTCCCTACGATACTGCACACAGCACGCAAGGGCATCCCAAGTGGCAGGGAGGTGTTATCACAAACACTTTTTTCCCTGGTCACATATATATATATATATATATATATATATATATAGAGCGAGAGAGAGAGAGAGAGAGAGAGAGAGAGATTACAGATAGCACACACACATCTGCAAGAAGTCTGATAAAGATGACTTCATCTGGAAAGCATCTGCTGTGTACAAATATAGACAGACGTCTGTAAATTACAGGTTTTACATACATTCTAAATCATAAATATCTTAAAGACATCTAAGAAACGTCTATTTGACATCTAGGAAAAGTTCCATATACGTATTGCAGATGAGCAAACACTTTAAAATAATCCACAATTTATGCATTTTCAGTCTGCTCGTGACTCACGGCTGTTTACCACAAAGACAACGTCTATCCATTATTTTAATTTCACATCCAAACGTTGTCACTGAAAATGTTTTTACAAGTTATACAACTTCAAACACAGGAATCACTAACAAAAAATAATGTCACCTAGAAACAGAAAATTAGCTGTTATATTAGCATATGGGAGAACAACAGACCAGTCAAGAATGTTGACTTTTTAATATGTATTTGAATGAATATTGTGTTGAGCTGAATTTTTTTTTTGGCGGCCGAGCACGGATACTCCCCTTACCAACAGATGCTGAGGAACCTGGATGAGGAACCTGGATGCCTTTATCATTATTGATGGGCCACTTGTCTATGCCCGTGAAAACACAACAGCAATCTAGCACCAAGAAAAAAAAAAAAAAAAGATGAAAACGAAGGAAGCCTGTGCATCACTTTCAGGTAGCCTAAATTCAAAAGCATGTGCAACTTTTTTTGGCTGTTGACGTAATAACTGTATTAATAAAATCATAGCCATAGGTAACTGTCTTTTTTTTTTTTTTTTTTACTTCCATAATATTTGAGAGAGGGGGCACAACAATAGGGCACCCATTTGGCCAGCAGCTGCCCTGATGGATGGATGGATGGATGGATGGGTGGATGGATGGATGGATGGATGGATGGATGGATGGATGGATGGATGGATGGATGGATGGATGGGAAAACGTCCTCTCTTACAGTCAGATGCATCATTGCACAAAAAAAAAAAAATTATATATATATATATACGTATATATATATATATATATATATATATATATATATATATATATATATGAATTCACTCTTCTGATGCATGGAAGAGCATCTACTCAGAATCCTCCAAATCTTCAACAACGGAGTGCTCATGTTTTAGAAGACTTTGATAAAGTGTCTCTTTTAGTTAATGTGTTGTCAGGAAGGACAGAAGCTTAGAAGCTTTCTCATTTGTGTATGTGGTGTTTTAAATTTTCCATATTTTTCATCACCAATCAGAGGTTTCATGTCATCTGCAATGGGCTCCAGCAGTGAGACCCTTCTGATCAACTCTGTCCTGTGCCTCTCCACAAACTCAGCACCTGGATGATTTTTTTTAAATATTTTTTTTATTTTTTATTTTATTTTTCATCTTTATGAAAAGGCACTGAACTGAACTTTATTAAGAATCTGCATAGAAACAATTTCCATAAATTATATTTATTTTTACCATTTTTGCATCTTTCTTATTTCTGTGCTGTGTCGGTGTCTGCAGACGGCTGACCTGAGTAAAGATAAAAATATATATATTAATAATAATAATTAAAATTAATATCCTGGCTTCTGGAATTACATTAGGCTGCACATTCATAAACTGCATATCAAAATGTATATGTAGGCATATATTACTCAGAAATACAGCAGTTGTACCCAAATTATAGGAAAGCATTTAATTTATCCTTCATCAGGAAAGCAATCCCAGAATGCCCCACAATCTCAGACCAGAGTGCAATGTTTTAAACAAGATAGCAGATGGTGTATTTAAGTTGAAGTAAAATGTAAATTGCATAGAGTGCATTGGTGGCTAAATACACGATAATAATATATTGTATAAATAATAATAATAATATTGAACATTACAGAACATTTACTGATCCCTGTGACGTACTTGAAGTCAGCTGAAATGAGGCCAAAAAATAACTATTATTTAACTGTATTAAATATTATTCAAACTGCAGCACAACAGTAAACGATTTGCTTGAATGTATAGCATGTATATGTGCATTCGTGTTTATAGCATGTGCGGCTCTGTATGATCATGAAAGTGTACTGCCACTTACAGACTGAACTGTTTATGTTGAATTCATCTGAAAGAATGGACAGAAAATAAATAAATATAAAAGATAAATATCTGATCTGCAGGGAGTTTTGCAAGTTCTTGAGGGTTGTTTACCTGATACTATATTAACATCCCATATTTTGTCATTATATAGAGTTCCTCTGCATCTTGAATAAATAAAAGAAGTATAAATCAAAGAAGTTGGTCTTGCAGGGTGTCAGTGTTAAACTCTGGAGAGAAGTGAAATATTTTAGTAAGAGACCGCATGTAAGTCTGGATTATTTTCTAGCCCAAAAAAATTAAAATTGTGCAGACAATCTTTTGCAAGTACCAAAGGTTTGATTTTGGAGTCACAAAATGTCTTCAGGGTATAACTGTCATTGATTTTAAGCGGTTTATCTGGAGTTGGTTTTATCAAGTCAAGTCTGCTTTATTGTCAATTCTTCCACATGTACGGCACATACATACAGAGAATTGAAATTGTGTTACTCTCAGACCCTTGGTGCATACAGTTAACATTAAACACGTTCAGATACAGTTTAAACATATGTACATACAACTATACAAATGAGGACATTGTAGAAAAATACAGAAAGAGATAGATAAAGTGGCATAAGCCACATGACAGATAGAGAGCAAACCAGTTAAATAAAACAGAACTGTGCAGATATATGTGTATATGTATAGAGTGTATATATTTATATATAGTGCAAGAAGAGCTTATCAGTCTGTTAAAGTGACAAGAGAACAGTCTTTTTTGAAATATGGATATTTATCTAACAAAAACGCATCGATTCTCTAAAGGAGGCATTTATTCACCCCCCGGGAGGCGTGTGAGGGGCGTTTTATTTACGGATGCGTGCACTTTATTTCATGACTTCTGAACTGTTGGCAAAAAGCACCCGCTCACCCCCATTGTAAGGTTTGGAGAGGCCAGGATTATTTTTAATATAACTCCGATTGGATTCGTCTGAAAGAAGAAAGTCACATACACCTAGGATGCTTCAAGGGTGAGTGAAACACAGGCTAATTTAACATTTTGAGTAACCCTTTAATGACATTCAGTGTGAAAATATTCAGACATTCAGAGCTCTGTATGTAAACCAGTCAGAACGGTATAGTCCACAAAGTGTGTAATAGACAATGCACATTTCACTACACACCAGACCTTATTATATTACTAATGACATTTCTGCTGTGAAATAATAATAAACCATAATTAATTAATTATGCTGACACATGGAAGAGGATCTACCCAGAATGCTCCAAATATTCAACAACGGAGGGCTCATGTTTTAAAAGACTTTGGTAAAGTTTCTCGTTCAGTTTAGGTGTTGTGAGAAAGTCCAGAAGTGTTCTCATTTTGTCGTGTTTTGTTCCTGACTTCAAGATGATTCCATATTTTTCATCACCAATCAGACGTTTCATGTCGTCTGCAATGGGCTCCACCAGTGAGACCCTTTCAATCAACTCTGTCCAGTGCTTCTCCACAAACTCAGCACCTGGATGAACAAAATGTTGCCTCATCTTCATTAAAAGCCTCTGAACAGTACTTTGTGAAGAACATGTATAGAAACAGCCAGATCTATTTTCAGAAATTATATTTACCATTATCATTTTTGCATCCTTCTTGTTTCTGTGCTGTGTCAGCCTCTACAGTGCAAAATGTATCTAAAAGATACATTTCAGTAAAAAAAAAAAATATTTATTGAAAATATGTTCAAATATATACAGTATATATATATATATACATTCATCCAGGCTTGTAGATGTACATAATTAAGAAAACAGAAAGTTCTATATATATGCCTATATCACATAAATATATCTCTTCAACCTTTTAATGGGTTAAACTGGAATGTCCTAAATCCTCGATCACTTGGAATCTGCTATGGAGCTGATTCATTATAGCTTTGAAAAACCCTATCAAACCTATTAGTAGCCCCTTCTGCTGCTTGTTTGGCACGTCAGCAGAAGAATGACCTACAGTGTGTGCTTTTTGAAGCTTTAACATTTTGGTTACAAGGAGTTTTAATGGACAAAAATTAAGATAGAACATTAAATTATTATTTGTGTGTGTGAACTAACCCTATAGACTTACTGCTGGAGCTTGGGGAATAGAACACAGTATAGTATAGCAGTGAATAGTGTAACACTATAGAAGCCCAAGTTAATCTCATAACAGCTTTCTCAAATGTTTTTACCAAATAAAGTACAATATACTCAAGCACACAGCCAAACTAACTCTAAATTAAAAAGAAACACACACACACACAGTTTTATTTCAATGCATAATGAAGCACTGCACATACCCACTGAAGAACCTCTCTGGCTGTAATCAGCTGAAAGAAACACACATATCTGAATTATTTCAATAGCAGAACATAGGTGTGAGAACCTACTACTTGGCACATATGGTTCTTGCCGCATAACAATGAAGCTCATATCAAATTTCTGAATAATATTACCTTCACGTATTTTGGCATCCCATACCCCTTCACCGTGATGTTGAGGCATCAGCTGAAGGTGAAAATCCTTTGGAGTAGCGATGAATACTTCAAAGAAGTCTGGTTTTACGGGCTTGTACTTGAGTTCTAGCTTCTAATGGAGAGATAGGAAAGGGTTACAATGGTTTGTGGAGGGTGAGAGTGCTGGGGTTTGGACTTAGATTTACAGGTTTAAAGCTTGAACAGATTTCAATACTGTAGTACACTGAGTATACTCACATGGTCAGGTCAATTGGTGTGTGTCATTTTGAGGTTGTACGTTGCATTTGTGCATTTTTTTTCTTCTGAAAATAGGAAGCCTTAATAACAAATGCAGCTAACTAATGTGACCTTCAGAGGTGGAACCTTAAAATGAGACACAGCAATTGACTAGACCACCTGAAAATAGTTTACTGCAGTTTGAGAAACAATGTTAAGGGAAATAAGCCTTTTTTGTAATATTTTAAAATATTTGTAACTACTTTGGGTTGAACTTCAGAATTGATCTCAGATTCCTTATTTTCATCCAGCGTCCTCAGTGAATACCAAGACTTCGTCTGAAGTGAGGACACGGGACCGGGCTTTGAGAGGAGTCTTGTCCTGCTTGTTTTCTCATTGTTTTCAACAGCCTACAGAAAAATAAATGTCACACATTTCTCCCTCCTTCCATAAAGCACAGACACTTGAGATCATTTCAATATCACTTACCTCTATCATTTTTTTATCACTTGGAATCAGGTACACATTAAGTGTCAGGTGTGATTTCTGAGTTTCATAGATAAATGTTTCACAGTGATATCTCACAGGGAAGCCAATCTTCAAGAGAACACCTCTCAGGGAGAAGGAGTGATTCAGAAGTTTGGCGTGGAATCTAGTTAACGTACATTTCTCAAATGAATTTGCACTGTCTTCAACATGAAGAACCCTCACTGCATCTTTAATGGGAGATCCACCTGCAGCGTATTAAATAAGCTGATGATGAGCAGATGCAAAAGAAACAAGAATAGTACTGATAATATTTTTATTTTAAAGGGGTCATGAATTAAAATGTTACCTTAACTTTCCATGGTATGCCACTATATAAACTCACTGTAAGTTTCCGAACTCAAAACTTCCAAGTTTTTAATATGTAATAGAGATGAATACATCAGCATAAAACTGCCTGTATAGACATATCAGTGTTGTTTTGCTTTTGTTTGCTTGCTTTGTTTACTCTTTGTAGAATGGAAATCATTTGTTACTTATATTTTGTTCAAATTATATATAGAAAGCTTGTGAAAAGCTCCCTTTATAATCGCCTGAGCTGTCAATCACACAGCACACTGTCTACACTCCTGAAATAATCCCTGATTTACATTGTGTGCTCAAATCCAGTTGCAGTTAGATGATTTGTGCAAACGACATTAGGCAACAATCAGCCTAGATCTAAACATAATGCTAAAACATTTTTCAAGATTAGTTAATCAGAACATTTTCAAAAGATTTCTACATGTAGTACTTACTTCATATGCCAAGATGTAAGCAAGGTAGAAAACGGCCTTTAATTTCTAATTTGTGACAGGTTGTGTGAAACACAATAAAAACTGTAAAAACAATGAATGCATGACCCCATTAAAATGAGAACAAAATCTGGGAAGAATTACCTAAACACAGAAAGTGGGGTAGATAGACTTCCCTCAGTTTTCCGGAGATGACAACAATATCCATCAAGGGGCCACACGGTGTATAAGGATTCATTTCTAGAAAATCACTTACACATTCCCAGTCACGAATGTGATACTCAAGCTCAACTTTACGAGAGCATTTAATACGAAGACCAGTCCTGCTGCATTCGTAAGAGCCGGCTTTAAGAATCAGTCTGGTGGACAGAGATTCATTTAGGATTACAGTTGTTGTAAAATATGAAAATGCACAATAAATAAAAGATGCAGAGATGTACAGATATAGTACCTGTACTTCATCTGTGCATCCTCTAAGATCTCAGGTTCAATCAGGTCCCATACATCTGAATCCTGAAATGATATGCTAGAGTTCAAGAACAGCTGCATTTTAGCAATTACAACTGGATAAATATTAGTTTTCATAAATAAATGAATAAATAAACAATGTATTTACACTTAGATTGTACCCAAACCATTTCAATAAAGCACTAGCAAATGTATCAGAAATGTGGCTCTAGAAGCAGGTTGAATGAAATGAAAAAGCTAAATTGCTCTTGACTTACTTTGACACCGGCACAAGTTTGACATTGTCTTTGTGATGCTTGAGAGGATAAAATCAAAAAAAAAAAAAAAATCAGCCATTGATAAACTGCTACCATAACACCAAATATGAAATTCTCTATTTGAATAATTGGGGGAAGTGGTTTTTCCATGTAGCTTCCCTAGGCTAGGACAGCTTGTATGATTTGCTTTTTCAATTTTGAATGAAACCATACCTGTATTAATGCCCATTTTATGGAAAGTTCTTCTGAAGTTATTAAACATTAGTAAAAGGGCTTCATGTGTTTCTCTGTCGTGTTTTGAGAGTTCTTTCATGTGGTCCATCATCTTTTGACCATGCTGAATCACATCTGTGAGAGAAGAAGAAAAAATGATAGAACAACTATATTGTGTGTGTGTGTGAGAGAGAGAGAGAAGGCAGTTTCAAAGTGGATTGTTTTCTCCAAAAGTCCTCACCAGCTCTTTCGGTATCACTCAGATCTCTTGGCATACCTGAAACACCCAGATAGTCATCTATTCATTCATATTCCACATTCACAGTAGCTGCCACTGTCCATCAAATTAGTACAAACTTTCCACTTGTGTGCCTTTTTTATAGACATTATTTAGATAATAGGCTTACTCGTGGATTGACAAGGCTGGACAAGATCAGAATCATGTTCCTGTCGCTGTATTATTCTCTTGATCATTTCTATTCCTGATTCCAAAGTAGCGGGTATAGATGAGACATCGAATGACTGATCTTCAGTTTCCTCAGAGTGCTTTTGGATTAGTTTTGCCGCAGTCCTTATCTTTTGGCCTTTGACACTTGATATGTGAAAGAGCAAAATCAAATCTCATGGTTTTGGTCAATATTTGGTTCAGAAGGAAGATTAGCTAATAACAGTGAAAATCAGGTACATACTGTATATAAAACACTGACTGCTACCTTTTTGGATCTGTGTTGTAAAGATGACACAGCTTCTGTATTTGTTCTGCATAAGTTGTCAAAAGTTGTTCCATTTCTTCACAGCTTTTGATATCTTCACATAATTTAAACAGAATGTAAACAGTAAATATGGCAGTTCATTCATTCATTCATTCATTCTCTGTGTGATCCACTCACAGTTTCAATGCTAGTGTTCCTTAAATCTTAACAACCAAATGACATCCAAAGGCTCATGAAGTTTGTTGTAAAAAGGACTAAACAGTTTACACAGCGGAGAATGATGCTAGCAATGCTAAAAGGCCTAAAAGGTAAATATATGTGCTGCTTTATATGAATAGATGCCATCAGATGTGACCTACTGCTGTAATATTGAGTTGTGTTTATCAGTAATTCACTCAATATCTTAGACACATAAAAAATGCTCATCAAACACACAATATCCTAGAGAAACATTAAAGAGCATGAAATCTCATATTCAGTGAGAAATAAACATATATAAGAGTTGATTTGATTAAAACTGGAGTCAGATTTGAATGTGAATGTGAGTTTGTGGTGAATCATGTGTGCCGATCAATCGTTTACAGGACTGCAGACCATGCACTATGAAAGTAAACAGTGATTTCTCATCTCCGGTTTCATGTTGATGTTATTGTACACACACCTGCCGGTTTTGCCATCTTTTCATCAAGAGGATTCGGCTGGGTTTGTCAAATTCTTCAGACTGGTGTGACGCAAAGCTGTAAATAATATTTCAAGACATGGAGAGACACAACTCCAGACACAAAACACTGTAAAACTCAAAATATTCATGAAATACTCACTTTATTGGCTCATACTATGGATGATGCTTGATTCTTAAGTGTCTTCGTCAGTGGAAACTAGATTTTACTATGCAGCACAAACTGAAAGCAAAATGAAAACTCAACCAGTCCAACCTGTTTAACCAGCACTGCTGTCTGATTTCAGTCTTCAAATGTGCAAAGGTTCATGGAAATTCTCCATAAGGCCATCTATTTTCTGTCCACATGAGGGCAGTATGAAACCAGAATCTCTGACAGCCTGCAGCTGAACCACAGAGCTTCTCCACACAGACATTAGTGGTCAAAAGTGATGTCTGTCCTACGCCATTTTCACTAAAACCCACAAAATACAGTTTAATGATATAGCTAATACCTGCTGCATAGTGATTTATTGAATTATAGGCTAAGAGTAAAGAGTGTGAGCTTGGTAGGACCGCTTGGCCAAAACAGACTTCAGCACAATTTAGTATGTTTCATTGCATTATGACTGAAGACTGAAGAAACGTTATTTCGAGTCCACTTTAGACATTCTACTAACAGTAAGTATCTTTGCAACTACATGTCAACTAGCAGTCATTAGAGTATTAGTAGACTGTCTGCTTAATATCTTCTAACACTTTATTATGATGAGTCCACAACATACAACATACTGACTATGAGAAACTTTGCAAGTATATGTCAACTTATTCTACTAACACTAAACCAGTCTGCTCTGAGAGTTAGTAGACATGTAGTTACAAAGTTACCTATAGTGAGTATAATATCTAAAGTGGACTATCGAAATAAAGTGTAACCCAATTAAAATGTGGAACGCATACATTAGTTTTACACTTCACAACATGCATACAAAATATTTAATAATAATAATTAAAAATACAATTAAAAAAATATATATTTATAGAGAAAACATTTAAAATCTCTTGTTTTTCATTTAACTTATAGAGAAATATATTACTTGCATAAAATCTAAATGTATGCATTCGTGTTGTTGTGCATTTTATATCATATTTCATTGTGAACTTTATCTGAGAGCGAGGCAAAGAACTGGCTCACACAGATCTGTAGGTTAGCAAATATATTTTAATATAGAATATAATAATTATATATTCATTTAAGCACAATGACAAAACGGCATCATTTCATTTTAGCCTAATTTACTCCGAGAGAGAAGCCACATCTGTAGGTATATTTCACAAACAGATTTCCATACTGAGTGTCCATCACTGTGTTGCTGCAACATAAGACAAAAGAAAGAATAATTACTGAAGAAATGCTAACAGCAATCTGCTCATGGAGGTTTACCGTTTAATATCAGAAGAGAAAACGAGACTCAGACATCAGTCCAATCAGAGAGAACATCAGCGACCTGCAAAGCGCTTTCAAGCTAAAGTGTCTTATGAAGCGACTTAGAAAAAGAAAATAAAACAGAGCATCACATCAATAAATAAATATGCAATGACCAAAACATCCCAAAACAAAGAAGTCCTTCAGCGAGAGTCTAAGACCAACCAAAGTTCAATATCTATGTTCATTTCCAAGCAGCTATTCTACCCGACTTCATCACAGCACGGCAATCCACTTGAGTTCCCACAGCACTGCATCTGCAGCCCAAACACCACACAACCTCAGGGCTTCTCATCACCAGAGCCATGAACAAGTCTTCATATTAACGTCTCTGTTTTAAGCTTCTCAACAAACACAAATCAAGTTGGCACTTTGTCATGGCACGAGAGCATGCTTTAGTCCTCAGTGTAAACATTAGCTCTAACAGCTCTTACTGCGCTCAATCATTTCACATCTGCTTTATATTTTAGTCTTTAATGTTTTTCTTGCTACAAATTTACATTGTATTATCCATATATGATATGTCTATCTATTCTGTCTTTACACCTTTCAGTTTCTACAGTAACATCAGCTTGTCTAACATATTTATCATCAGTTCTTCAGCTCAGACAACCTCCACAAGGTCTCTACATCTCCACCTCAGTGTTTTAGGAAGGTGAAGTCAAGATACAGTTAAAATACCTCTACATTTAAACCAACACCACTGGATGAAGCATGTGTGGGTGAATCTCATGAAAACAGTCAGGAAATATGTCTGGGGTAAAAAAAAAAAAAAGAAGAAATAATTATTATTATTCATTGTAATTTAGAAAATAAGTCAAGACAGGTTTTGAGAAGATTAAAGGGATAGTTCACCCAAAAATGACTAAACGGTTGACTGCAGCCATTGACTTCCCTTGTATTTTTTGATACTGTGAAAGTCAATGGCTGCTGTCAATTGCTTGGATTCTTCAGAATATCTTCTTTTGTGTTCAGGAGGAGAGAGAAACTCATACAGGTGTGGAACAAACTGAGGACGAGTGAATGATGACAGGATTTTCATTTTTGGTTGAACTATCCCTTTAACTAGAAGAATGTTTGTTAATCTTTGAAAGAATCTTCAGAACGTTAAACGTCATTCAGAGAATGGTCCTTATTAGCTGGGAATGTAACATATCAAGGTCCTGTTCTTCATACAAAATAATACTTAACATTTTTGGGGTTTAAATGGCCTTCAAATTTCTTCATGAGATTCACCGTGCAGAAGTTATTTTACCATGTTTACTTTCATAATTCCTGTGATCAAAGTATTCACTAAAGCCCTACAATCCACTCTCTTAAACTACACCATATGTCATCATCGTCGAAATCCCTCGTTTCACAATCAGTAACAGCATCACACCACATCAACCCACGAGGATGATTCTTCATGATTCTTCATTTCTCAGCCGGGAAACTTAAATGTATCCTTAAAGGTTCTCTTGCATTTACAGCCAGTGGGCTCTCATACGGACATTTCACAACATGACAAAGGCATGGCTACTACAACACGCTCAAAACGCTCATATTATGCCGAGAAGCATTACTAAGAAGGAGAACAAGCATTTAGAACAACACTACAATAAAATGCAAAAATTAAGATATGATGAAAAGACATGTAAATTATGCTGTAAAGTTATCCAGACAGAAGATTAAAGGATCTTGAGCCCAGAGTCCTACGATAAACCCACCAGAACAGACCTGATCTGAGCATCACACTAACATTTACACACTGATGAATAAACACCCTCCCGCTCGTCCGGTTAGTAAACACACTTCAGTACACCAAAACAAGATGCACTTGCATTAAATAAATTAATCAATAATAAAACACGTTTATAATCCACAACACATTTGTATGTACAACTTAAGAACAAAGCATCAGTCAGAACTTAAGAACGCAAAATGAAAAAGAAAATTAAGCCTATTTTTAGGTTTTTGCATTACGGCATAATGTTTATGACAAATAAGCCCATTGTCATTATTATAAAGCAAATAACAAACTGTATTATAATAATAGAAATCCAGACATTGTGTGTTTTACAATATCATAAACTGTAATGGATCAAAAAAATAAGCTTAATTTTCGTTATGCATTTTGTATGTATATTCTGAAGTGGACAGGTTTGAACAGGATTTATTTCTGTGGTCAGTTTTAGTTAGATTCAGTGGTACTTGTTTTGGACACATTAACTAAAAGCAGGATACAAGTCATGTTTCTGTTATGCCAATAGTGACAGATCTTCAGCATTACGAAGCTTTTGCAGCATTATCAAGGCTGATATGTTTTAATACCGTGACACCAATTTGACAATCAACTGACATTATCACGGATCTATGGCTTCAGCATTGCACGGTTTCATTTGGCCGAACACATCGTAAGACTTGCATGTACTGTAGTGGTTATTAACGACGTCGCAAATGTGTCTAAAGGAGACGCTTAAGCACAGTGCCCAATAATATCTGCATAGAGGAAAAGAAGTGGCATTAAACTAGAGAAATAAAACACAAAGAAAAGAAACCGTATTCCATCGAGCACCGCGTCATTTCCTGCGGCAACAGGACATTCATCCGAATACGCCTCTATTGTTCCAAAAGAAGAAACATGGAAAAGGACGAGCGATGATAATATGGCTTTCCCGATGTTCTCCAGTGGAGGCGCTGTGTTTTAAAAATACACCTGGTAAACTGATCTCAAGCACAGAGACGAATCTACCGATCACTGACGAACCGTACAGACATGCACACAATACGTGATCGACAGTACCACATCTGATCAAGTGTGCGATGAACACCACCGTGAATGACGTGAGCACATCTGAAGCCCTTGGTTGCTGGTCTGGGGACGTTATGACTCTTCGCTTGGTTGGTAAAACTAACGTAAGCCTATAGAGAGCTGATCTAGAGTCAGGTATCACAGAGAATTCAGTCAGGACCGAGGATGCAAACAAACTAAACTAACCGACTATAATCATTAAACTAATAGAGAAACGAATCTATTCAAAAGCGATCACGGTGTGTCTGATGAGCGTTTGGCCGTGTGTCCGGAGAGACACTAGACAGGGAACATCACCACAGTCACAATGTCACACCGCAAAATTCACAAGATGACATTTGTACACAATCGAGAAACATCAATACATCAACAACAACAACAACAGAAAAACTACAATAAATAGAATAATGTACAATCTGCTTTTCGAAGGGATCGTTTGTGACATTCTGTCATTTACTCATCCTTAAATCTGTTTTAGTATTTATTGGACTGAAAAAGGACAGCTTTTGCATACAATGAAAGAGGAATGAGAGACTGTCAAACTCAGGAATTTCTAGTCCTCTGATGTTAAACAATAGTGAGGTGTCAGAAAGACCAAAATACAGTAAAATTAATAAACTCAAATATATTTCAAATAGACATGCATTTAAACATGATTAAGCGCAAGATGCCAGGTTTGACGTCATTGATACTAAATGCTATTGATTCTTGTCTACTGACCGAATGCAATGCACCATGTTAAAATACGCAGATTTGTATCTAAGTTTATTTCTGCTACACAATAAACATATTTGAAAAAATTCCAACTTTTTATCTCACAATGCTGACTTTTTTTTTCTTTTCACAATTGCAAGTTACTAACTTGAAATTTTGAGTTGAACAATTATATTAAAATTAAACACTGCGATTTTGATCTTTTCCTCAGAGCTGCATGTTTCAGAATTCAGGGAGAAAAAAAGGGGAATTTTTCGATAAAAAGTCAATTTTTTAAAATATTTGTATATATTATTTAATATTTTACTTCATGGCAGAAATAAGCATCTATACATATATATATATATAGTCCCCATTCACTTTTATTGTATGGAAAAGATCGTTTAAGACGTTCTACTATGCAGGGGAAGTAAATGAAAACAGATTGTAGGGTGGCAGCGAAAGAAATAAAGCTTGACAGGACATGTTTTACAGTCTTCAGAATTCCACAGTAACCATTTTTCAAGTTTAAAAGGGCCATGAATGTTCACGGCCAGTCACTATCTGGCTTTGCAAAGTATCCCAGACTTTTATAAATGCGTAGTTCCAGATTCAATGTAAGGTTTCGCTGAGGTCTTACAGCTTGTTTGCTGCGATGCAACAACAGAGTAACAGAGAGTTGCAGAAGCAGCCTGGAGCTGAACGGTGCATGCGGCCCTCATGCGTGGGTGGAAATGCAGACGCATAAAAACACGCATGGCATGTCCTCAATAACCGCTTTATCGCATGAAAACAACAGTCTGCAGGGGCACAGCCACGACACAGTGATCAAGCTAATTTAGAGTCGTGTTTAAACAGTCTTTCAGCAGATGGTGCGAATAAAAGGCCAAGGCATATCACAATCATAATCATGATATCAAGATTTATAAATGCAGCACAATCTTAATGTGCTGTGTTAGGATGAAAAATAGATAAAAATATATACGGACACAGTTAAAATGATGCGCTGTTTGGAAACACTGTTTGTGATCCGTACAGACTTTTGGCCACGTATTGAGTGCTGCAGTTTATGGATAGTTGTTTACCATCTCATTCATATTGATTTATTTATTTTTTTAGCCACATTTGTGACATAAATATCCCTGTTTTAGTTGCAGCTGTTTCCTTCCCTCTATCAATATATAAATTATCAACTGAAAATATATGTGATATCCTAATGTTTCACATAATGGCATACTGAGGCATCTGAATAAATAATTCACAGTAGTAGTCAAATTGAGCAATTTAAAGTTTTAACAAAAATATATGCCTTCTATTTCCTGATGCAAATACTGCAGAAATAGCTAACACTTTACTAAACACATATTAAGATTTTTTTTCTTTTTTCCCATGGATTTTGTGTTCTACCGTAATCTAATCATCCACAGACAGAGTTGTTAGGCCCGTTATACATTTATTAATAGAAGGTAAACGTCTAATTTTGTCTCCCAAGCAATTTTAACAAACCTCATTTATGCTGATATATAAGACTGCTGTCGTTTGATACGAAACAGTGATTAATCTATTACTGATATTTCCTAGAAGTATGACATACAGAAATATAAAACGCAATATTAATTCTCTACTAGGTAATTGCATACCCTGCAATAATGCATTTCATTTCTAAAGAAGGCAAATATTGGCTTTCTAAGTGGCAATCACACAAATTCAGAGATGAATTCTCTGTAACTCTTTTAAATGTTGATATGAGTCGTGTTTTAAAGGGAATGTACCTACGATACTAACCAGGGAATAAATGTGTCTAAAGGAACCGCGATCAGTGGCGACACCGGTTTCTCTACTTGATTCACACTAGTTTGCCACATTAAGACATGAACTGCGCTGATCTGACCAACGATACAATCCCACTCAGCGCTATCGAGGGTGTGAATAAACTCTCTCTCACTCAAACACAGTTCAACACAAGCGTCAGCGAACACAGAATGATTGTTGTTCATTCCGACACACAACCTGACCCGTTCACTTCTGCAAGTCTGCAAGTCTTATGGTCGCTGTCTTTTTGTCCATTTCTTTGTCTTTCGTTCAGTTTTCCGTGCGTTCCATGCCTCCGTGGCGTGGGCGTGGCTGTAAAGCATCTTGGCGATCTGATTGGCTGCTTGGCTTCTGTACGGTGGGAGGTGGTGGAGTAGGCGGGGCAGTGGGCGTGGTTTGGTGATGATGATGATGGGCAAGATGAAGTGCCGGGGATGAGGAGCAGAGGTCATGAACTTTGACCTCATGCTTTTTTGGGGGGAGGGGCCAGTTTGATAATCTCATCTTCTGAGGGTTGGCGAATGATATCTATGAATGTTATAGAGGAGAAACACAAAGACAACGCTGTTACAGACAAAGAGTAAGTAAAGGACACAGAGACTGTTAAAGAGAAGAGTTGTGTACCCTTGTATTTCTTCGCCGAGGGGATGCGTGTGAGTTTGGTGTCGATCTCCTCGTCTTCGGAGATCTTCAGCACGGTCGTACGGTACTCGATGACCCGGGTCAGGAGGTCCGGCCGCCGTGAGATCTCAAAGATGTGCTCTATGTAGGATAGGTTATCTGTGCAAGACAATCACAGAGACGTCTTACCAAACTATGAGCACATGCCTGTACAATAAACTCAACTCTCATTTAAAAGAATGGAGAAGTCTGTCGTCATGCTGCTCCAAACACACATAACTTATTTCATTTTTTGGAATATAAATGTTTAAACATATTAATTGTACTCGGTGCTGCTGGCACAGAACAGTCCAGTGGGTATTCTCCAAAATTGCTCTACAGTGACTCGGAGGAGACAAATTGTTGAATAAAGTCGTAATTTTTATTTTCTTTGCATACAAAAATTATTCTCGTCACTTCATAACATTCAGATTGAACCACTGATGACAGATGGACTATTTTTACAATGTCTTTAATGCTTTTCTGGGCCTTGACAGTGTAATTTACTATGCCGTCAACGGGACCGTCACAAGCCTTCCGGTTTTCATCCAAAATATCTTAAATTGTGTTCTGAAGACGAACAAAGCTTTTACGTGTTTGGAACCACATGGGGGTAAGTGATTAATGACAACATTTTCATTTGGGGCTGGAGTAACCCTTTAAAATACATTTTAAATCACTGTTTTAGTTGTAGCATGTTATCCAATATTAGCCTACATTTAAAGTTAATAGATTGTAAATCTATACAAAACTGCAACTTCATTACAAATATTTTTAAATAAATGCCATACAAGTTTCAACATAATAAGTACAATTTTTTGAAGTTTGCTAAAGTTCTTTTTTCACAAAGGCAGTTGTGTCAAACATCATTGGTTCATGCTTTTCTCACAACCAATCACAAGATGTTTCAATACTTTGAAAATAAAATCAAATGATATTTGAGGAATATTATCAGTGACTCATAACTTCAGTCTAATCTCTGCTTGACTCATCCACACAGCCCGAGGGAGAGTAAATTAATTTTCATTTTAGGAGAAACGTAAAGTTTCGCTCACTATACTGATTGAGACTGAAGAGGCCAGCGTCTTCCTCACCTTGTGCCAGCTTGTCATTCTTCTCCAGGTAACTGAACCAGTCTTTGGACGAGGTGATGGAGATGCTCTGGTCTTCAGGGATGTCCTCCTTACAGGCCGACTTCAGCTGCTCCAGGTCTTCATTAGTGATGTTCTCAGACAGATCACTCAACATCGAGCTGTATTCAGACATTCTCTGGGAAAGACAGACAGAATAAACAGATCAGAACAACAACATATCTGGCAGCTCTGCTTCTTTTAGTAGCATTGTGTGATATCAGGATACCCTAAAAACAACTCTTTCTAGGACTTGTCCTGAATACATGTGTCAATGTCCTATTTTCTTTCTTTCTTTCTGCAAAGTCAAGAAGTGTATTTTGTAGTGCTTCTAATTGGGGGGTAAAAGTTAGTTTATAAAACACACATATAATATTTTAATATTTTTTACTACCAAGTTATATCCAATTAATTTAGCTTACAATAACAAGCTTTTATAGGCCCTGCACGATTTCAGAGCCAGTTTCTCTGCCAGGTTTATGAAGGTACATGTATGAGTTTGTAAGACTTATTTAAGACCAAGTAAGGAAAATTTAAAGAATAAGAATGTAACACAATACATCAGTATGGTCTGTAAACAAAAATGCCCTTTTTTAGCAACAATTCAAAGTTTGAAAATACAGCTTCCAGTAGACCACCATTACGTTTTAGTCCAATTTACGAAAAAAAAAACGCCTTATTAAACTAAATATTTTTAATGCCACTTTATGAATTAAAAACACTCTCCTCTGATGTAAGAACTTAGGCTTTAATTTGTGGAAGTGCAAATTAAGACTTTTTAAGACCTGCAGGTTTCTAAACATGAATGATGGGATATATTGAACTTCAAATATCGCTCCGGAGCCCTATAAGTGTTTATTAAGGGCACTGAGCTTTGACTTTCATCAGACCAGTCTCGCACACACTCTCAAGTGACCAAGTGTGTGTATTGGGACAGACTTTGAGAATCTAAGGTCAAAGTTTGTGGTGTTATTGCTCTCTGTCTCCCTCTAGCGTAGCTCAAGAACATCACAACCAACCAGCAACACTTCCTCAGACATTTCTCCCTCACGACCAGCACTGTTATCGTCATGTTGTCAAAATACAGAGCCGTGGCATGATACACCGCGGCCACATTCACTGTGATGGCAAACAAATCAATCCGAACGCTTTAGCAGTTCCCATCCCACACGAGGACAGAGGTCTGAGGAAACTGTGCAGGATCCAGAGCCAAGATGGACGCCTCTGTGATTTTACAATGTATTATTTGTGCTGCGGCAGCCGGTTTAACAGAGCAAATATTCCACATTCATCACCCTCAATGTCACTGCTAGAATACTGTGTGTGTGTGTGTGAGAGAGAGATGGAAGAAATAGAAAGAGTGGGAAACATACAAAGCCATCCCATAGACACACACACTTACACAGATTCATATCCGTACAAAGAGTATTGACATGCTGCTGTCTGTAAAGCGCTCTGATCTGCTGCTGACCTCAATCCAGCGCTGCACTTACAGCAGCCTCCAGCAGGGGAGAGAAGACACACACCAGAGACAGAGAACAATGATGTGTAAAGCCCTCAGAGCTGGAACAGACTAAATTAGATGTGCAGATTCTGAAGGAAATATGAAAGAAGGCAGAACAACTTTCAATGAAGCAGAGAGATTTTAGATATTTGAGCACGTCTTTTGTTTTTGTTGGCAATGTACCTATAAACACAAGAAAGACAAGGCCAATCACAATTCAGCTAGCAAACGGATGTAAGAAAGGCCGATCCAGGGTTATTATAGTTAACAAAAACTAAACCCAAAATCAAATAAATAAAATAAAATAAAAATCTCATTTTCATTTAGTTTAACTTAAACTAAAATTGAAATAAAATTAATTTTAAAATGATAAAAAAAAAAAAACGTATAGACATACTAAGAGAACCAAACACTAATTAAAATGACAAAACACAAAGCAAAATTAGTCAAACTTTAAAGGGGTCATCGGATGAAGTTGATAGATTCTTTAGGGTCTTTATTAAAAGTCTATAACATACTTCGGCTAACATTTCTCAATGGTAGTGTAAAAAACCTGAAACCTGAAATAGACCATCCAGGGACGTTTGGCATACTCTTTTCAGCATACTATGCTTTGGGACACACTTATTGTAATCTCACATACCATTTAGGACGGATAGTATGAACATTGGGACGCAGGGATAGATGCATTTAGGCAGATCAGGGATCATAGCATTCACTTCCAAGCGAAAGTAACGTTAATCCTCAGGAGTAAATGTCAGGAGTAAATGACGATGTTACGGGTTTTGTGGTTGTAGATAAAGATAAAATAAAAGTAGGAAACCGACGAAGCATCAACTCACTTTTACCCTTTATTAAATGAGTAGAGTCAGAGATTTTCTCATTTTTAATATTAAAATGAATCATAAATACACACAGATATCTAAATATAAAATGAGTCTATGTTAAGCAGGCTAGAAAATTCAACTGAAGGAAAAAAGAAAAGGCAATTTCATAGAGAGCTGTAATTATAGTCATTCACCAAATCAAGATTCTTAACTCGAGGAATAATTGATGTTTCACTGTTGAATTGTTGGAAATGAATGGACACCCCGAGGAGTTACACCTGAGCTGTGCAGTCATTTTGAATTTGACGAGTCAATTATTCCACTTATATAACGGTTACCAAACTTCAAGACATTTTCTTAGAAACAGCTCAAGCCGTTTTAGATAATGTGACTTTGCGTAACTAGTGATGGCAGGTATACAGTAATAGAGACAGAGTATCTCTCACTTCATTAAATACACAAATAAACGAGTCATACACTTCTGCAGGCGCATCTGAATAATCTCCTCTGCTTTTATCACAAAACATCAAACTGCCACGAGACCAACCTTGAAGGAGCCTCTCAGCAGCTCATCCAGTCCAGAGAGAAATTCACTTAGTGAGCTTCATCTGCCTTCCCAAAAAACAAACAGCCTACAGGCGAACAAACCCAGACGATCAGACACAAGCGAATCATATCCAGACAAAGAAAAATACATCTATCACTGGACAGCACTCAGCAAATCCCAACAAGCTCCAAACGTCCCACAGAAAGAAAAGAAACACACAATATGAATTAAACATCCAGCTTCAACACCAGACTCTGAGAATAAATTGTTATATATGTCCCTCCAGCACAGAAGCAGTCATGAGTAACACAGGTATATCTGTAGCAATAGCAACAATACATTGTATGGATCCAAATTATACATTTCTCTTTTATGACAAAAATCATTAGGATATTAAGATCATGTTCCATGAAGATATTTTGCAAATGTCCTACCGCAAATATATCAAAACCTAATCTTTGATTAGTAATATGCATTGCAAAGAACTTTATTTGGACAACTTTAAAGATAAAGAGTTTTTTTGCTCCCTCAGATTCCAGATTTTCTAATAGTTGCATCTCGGCCAAATATTGTCCTGTCATAACAAACCATACATCAACGGAAATATTATTTATTCAGCTTTCAGATGATGTATAAATCTCAATTAAAAAATAATAATAATTAAATTGACCCCTATGACTGGTTTTGTGGTCCAGGGTCACATACTGTATTTGATAAATATAATATAATAATAAAAAAAAAGAAACATGCTGGATTGTACATTAGCCATATTTTTGTTAGGTTTAATTTGAAAATATATTTAAATTTAGATTTTTTTTTTTCTGTCTGTCTATCTATCTCTCCTCAGTATTTCATTGTTGATATGATTGTATCAGACCATGATTTGCAGATTTGATCAATAAGAGAGCGTTTATCATACTGAGCTTCATGTTTCTGATTCATGTATATATTTGCTCACTTGACTTATTCTTGACTTTCTGCACTATTGTTTAACGCTGCATGAAATTAACCATGTTTATAGTTGCCGTGGAGACGGCTGACTGGATTCACTATCATATAAATTTACTGAGGGAGTGAAACAAATCGCTTTCCAATTAGTGCTGTTGATATTGAATCATTATTTTTAGAAAATCAATTCTCCAGCTTCAGAAGTCTGATTAAGGTTTCAGTAGCGTACTGTAATAATCAATAATGCAGCAGAAGTTGAGGCAGGAAATGCTTTGCTGTGAATGTGTTTGTTTGTTGGATATGTGCAGGCGTCTGCTGTTTCTCTGACATTAGCGGCTCGTCTGTATTGTGGGAAGGTTTAAAGGGTGATGTTTAATGATAGTGGAAACTAATGCAGTTAAAGCACCGTGTGCTCCTCGCTCAGACGCAGTAATTGCTTTCAACGGCGTCAAAACACAGCAGCGCTAACAGACAGACGCTAGCTTCCAGGTACACACTCCCAGAGCCATAACAACACATCTATCCTCTTACTGAAACAGAGAACGAGAGAAAGAGGTTAGCATTAAACAATCTCACCT
This sequence comes from Barbus barbus, assembly GCF_936440315.1. NCBI lineage: Eukaryota > Metazoa > Chordata > Actinopteri > Cypriniformes > Cyprinidae > Barbus > Barbus barbus. Next base: position 45,227,868 of record NC_136730.1, on the reverse strand, counting down.
ATTAGAATGGCACGGTATCACTTCAAGCACACTAAAAAACTGTTCAGTATGCTGAGTAATAATGAGTTAAACAGCTGGTAATCCAGCTGATCCCTCACTCACTGAGACAGAAACTCATCCATAACAGCTGCTTACACACAACGACTGCATAGAAACAATGCTGTTTATTAGCTTTTATAAAGCGTTTGTCAGCACTCGTTCAGTCAGACGCTTTGGTAAATGTGTGTGTGTGTGTCTGTGTGTCTATTGACATGTTCATGAGCGAGCGTGATGTTTTCCCAGAAACCGCTTCATCAAGCTGAAGAAGGACGAGTTGGACAGACAGAGATGCAGAGATAGAAAGGAGGATGAGAGAAAGTCAAAGGTGTGCGCTCTCTCAAGAATCTGAACATGATGTTAATTGTGTTCTCCTTCATCCATCCAGCCAGCCATCTACTGCTCTTGCCGCCGCTGGCAGATGTTTGGTATTCACATGAAAACAGTGCTTATTAATGCACACATTTCTACACAAAACACACACACACACCCTCTAAATCAGGCATTCAGACACACACACACTCACACAACATAGAGGAATATCTTACATGTCTAAAAGGGATAATTCACCCAAAAGTAAAACGTTCTTCTTTTACTCATATCATTACGGTTTTTACATTCAACTATGGAGACTGAAGCAGAAAATAACTCAAATGCTCTCAAATATCATCCTCGCTGTTTCTCATTTAAATTAGACTTGCCACAATATCATCATTTTCGCATTGATATGGTTTATACTGTATAAGTGCTGGTTTGATTGATTCAAAAAATATGAATATCTTTTGTAACTTTCAAAAAGTGAAATTAGCATATACTGTATAATAGATTCATTACATGTAAAACATTTCAAAAAGTTTATTTTTTATTTTGATTAGAGCTTACAGCTCATGAAAGTCAAAAATCCATATATAGTGTGTAAATGTATATATACATAAATAAAGGTTTATTGTGTCTGATCAATTTGTGCAAGTATCCAGGTAAATCCAAAGACTCTCCAGCAGTGCATTCTAACCGTGTCTCACTGTAAACAGCAAGAGTAGTGATTGTCAGCAGAGGAAAGAGTCGTTTACGTCTCGCTGTTGTTTTTTCCGCCGCCCGCCGAGCCCAGCAAGGAAGTGAAAGCACGGTAACGGCAGGAAGTGAGGCCGGCTGGGTCTCCAAGGCAACCAGACTTTTCCCAGTGCAAGAGCGGCGCTGCGCTCGCGGCCGGAGGAAATCCGCCTCCTCTTCCTGAATCTGCAGCGCTCGTTTGCCGCACTTGACCTCTGACCTCTGGAGTAATGCGTTTGTCCTGCATGTGCGCCTTCAGCAGAGAGTCAGTGCATTCATTTCGTCCTACAGTCTGGCCTTGCGCCGATACGGAGCGCTGGAATGCTGTGAATGCCAGATGTAAGGCGCATCACTACAACACACACACACACACACACTCTCACACATCCTGAAACAACCACACACACACACACACACATACACCGAAACACACACACCCAGAGTGAGGATCTGAGTGTTTGGATCATGACTCAGGATTTCTGATTACAAACAGTATGAAACAAACCCTGCACAGATGAAGCAAAGCTTTCATAACAAGCCCTGTGATTTCTGCAATGTGGAAAACATAGGGCCCTATGAAATCGGTTTTATTTTTTCTCCAAATTCTGTTTTTTTTTTTTTTTTTTTTTTTTCTGTTTTAATGGCTAAATTAAATTGTATTAATCAAAAATGTCTAATTAACTGAAATCAAGAAACTTACAATATTATCCCTTGTGCATCAATTTAAAGAAAACAAATACACATAGGTCCATAGTGGGCACAAATGTCCATGTCAAAAAAAGGGTCATAAAAATGTAAGCTTGGGAGCACAGAAGTTAAGTTTGATCTCATTTAAAAGAAGACCCATGGCAGATTATCGCTGAAGTAAAAAAAAAAAAAAGTTTAAAAAGTGAAAATTTATAGAAGTTTAAGTTTAGGAAAATAGTTTATGAACAATATTTTATATGAAATATACATTTTATGAAACATGTTGAACTCTAAACCTGCTAGAAAATCAAAGTGTGTTCACTGTGTTCCAAATTTGAGGTTGATATCTCAAAAAATTTGCTTTTTATTTTTTAAACCAACCAAATATGGAAAGTAAGAACATATTTTGGTTGTTCATTGTCTAATGGAGCATTATTAACTTATATATTTAAGTATAAAATACTTTAAGTATTTAACTTGATGCTGACAGGAAGTGACCCACTGACCTTTTCTGAGTTTGAATGAAAAAGCTTGTTTATTGCATGTGTGTGTGTGTGTGTAGCATGCATGTGTGTAACAGGAAAAGACATGCAAAAATAGAAGCAAGTGGGATTCGCATGAGAGCATTTTTTGTTATAATCTGAGAGTGTGTGTGTGTGTGTGTGTGTGTTACATCACAGATCTCCTAAATTCCGATCAGTCACTAGGTTACCATGGTCACTGGGTTGCTATGGTAAACCTTGTAACTCCATTCTGGCTTCATCCACAAACCAGTTTCATTATTCCACATCAAGAGCTCTTTATGTGAAAACAACACAAACACAACTTCAGCAGCGTTCAGTTACACACAACATCACTTCTGCCCTCAGACGGCCAAAAACAATGCTTTTACAGTGATTCACTTCCAAATGAAAACTGTATGAGTGGAGGGTCTGAATTCAGAAATGTGATGCTCATAAACTGGTACTGATTTTATTTCAAATCAAAAATAGTAAAAACTAGTCAAATTCACAAATAAAATAAATAAATTGCAAATGACACATTGAATTAAAAATGATATTTTTTCTTAATAATCTTTATTTCCAACTTAGAAAATCGTATTTATAAAAAAAAAAAGTTTATTATTTGATATTATTTATTATAATATTATTATTGGGTGAGTTTTTTATAATTCCTGTGAGATGAGTGTTTTATGCAAACAGTGCCATGAGTTTATTCTTATTTCCCCTTTTTTGAAAGGTTTTTATGATATAAATACTAGTCCCGTGTTCACAGTGTTGCACACCTCACTGCACTGATCTGAACCGCTTTTGTTTTGCATTCATTTAAAATTCTGATTATAAGTCACTTGATTGATTCAGAATTGTGTGAGAAAGAATGCATTTGTTCACGTCCCTCTATAAGCTCTCGTGTGAAAGCTGCATGCCGCACACAAACACTGGAGATGTGGCATCTGTGCTTCTGAAGGCATGCAGATCTGAGCATATCGTGGGAAAAGATGAGCAACTCTTCAGGGATTTTGCACCAGGCAAATACTACCAACAATGAGAATCTGTTTCTGGCTTAAAAAGACTGCTAGCTCATAGATAGACAAGCTCTTGTTCATTAAACCCTGCTGACGTACTCTACTGTTCAAACATCTGGCGTCAGTAAAACTTTTAAAGGTTTTGAAAGAGTCTCTTCTGCTCATCAAGACTGCATTTATTTGATCAAAAATACGGCAACATTGTGAAATATTATTGTAATGTAAAACAGCTGTTTTCTATGTGAATATGTGTTAAACAGTAATTTATTTCTGTGATCTGCAGCTGTATTTTCAGCATCATTACTCCAGTCTTCAGTGTCACATGATCTTCAGAAATCATAATAATATACTGATTTACTGCTCAACAAACATTTCTGATTATTATCAATGTTGAACACATTTCTTTTATTATTCACAGATGAATAGAAAGTTCAAAAGAACAGAATTTATTTGAAATATAAATCTTTTGTAATATTAAATGTCTTTACTGGCACTTTTGATCAATTTAATGCATCCTGCTGGGTGAAAGTAAGTGTTTCCTACTTGAAGTGTGCATCCTATAGTGAAAGTCCTTTAATGCACAGCAAACCGTTGATGATCCCTTACATATGACGCAATTTAAAGTTGTCCTTTCTCTTTGGAGTGTTACAAGCTGTTCTGCATATATAAGATCCGTAAAGTCGCAAAGACTATAGTCTTTCTAAAAGTTAAGACTTGTTCACGCTTCCTAAAATGCCAATTCAAATAAGCCCCCAAAAATCTACGTTACTGGGTTGGATGATTTGCAAAACACCGCCCACGTTTACACTAGAGGGTGACACGGGAGTGAATTTTCAAACCTCTCCCGTCCCACTCCCACAAAAAAAATCCCGTCCCATCCCAATCCCATAAAAAAACTGGGGGGAAATCCCGTCCCGTCCCAATCCCAGAAGAATGACTCCCATTCCCTCCCACTCCCGTGGTGTTGTTTTTTTTTTTGGCTGGAATCTGTCAGTTACAGTAAAAAAAAAATACAGTACAGATCACAGCATGCCCAGCTTAGTTGAATAAAAATCCAAAATGTAATTTATTTTATTGAACTGAAAGTCATCTTAACAATGCACAGTGTGTTTCATGTTGAATTTTATGCAAATCATCCATCCATCCATCCATACACACACACACACACACACATTATATAAGGAAGGAAGAAGGAAGAAATTGTCGGTTGCCTCGAGAGGGCTGCTTTGCATGTGTGATGCTGAAGGCCACTCGTGCCCGAGTCTGAAAAGTACTTAATCAGTTGTCTACAAGTCTTGCAGCTGGCGTATGGCGTTTTCACGCCATCTTTCTCAACGCGTAAATTTTTTTTTGTTATTTCAGACCGCCCAGAAATATCCGTGAGCACAACTGACGTATTATTTTCAGACAGTAGTCGTTGCAGTGTAGCTTTCACGTCTGCCTCCATTTTGGTTATGATTTTCGCGGCTAAAAAGTGCGTGAAGAAGCCTACTTCTTCTCTACCATTATTGGTGGTTGGCACTATCGCCACCAACTGTTACGGGTGTGTGGAGCACGCCATTCACTTAACCGGCTACACCAAAGCAAACAGGAGGAGAGCATAAAGAGACAGGACAACTAGTATTGAGTTCAAAATTAGTTTATTTATTTAAAAGGTATATTTCTGTATAGTTATAGTTATCATAGTGTATTACGATTCCCGGTCCCGCCCACTCCCGCTTACATTTTTTCCAGTCCCGTCCCAATCACGTTATTAATAGTGATTTTGTTTCCCATCCCGTGGGATTCCCGCGGGATTCCCGTGACCCGCGGGATTCCCGAAAAAATGTCAGCCTCTAGTTTACACAAAGACAGAAGGCGTAACGTAGTATTGTTGTCGTGGAACAGCTGCGTGTTTCCAAATACGGTGAGGGGCGTAACATTTCCGTCACACGCTTGAGGTATTCGGCCAATCACAATGCACTGGATAGCCGGCCAATCAGAGCACACCTCGCTTCTCAGAACGATGAGCTTTGTAAAAATCAACACGTTGCAGAAAGGCGGGGCTTAGAGGAACGAAAATAATGTACGGTTTGTGGAAAATGTATATATATTTTTTTTTAACCTTAACATTGTAAAAACATTGCATTACACCAAATACACAATTTATTTATTTTTTGCAACATCATATAACCCCTTTAACTTACTCTTGATTTCATTCTCCAAAAGAAGAAATTAGTCAAATACTGAAATTAACTGTTTAAATGCCAAAAATTAAATAATGCAGGTTTTTTATGATCGTTCAAAGGCAGTAAACCTTTGATGACACTGAAAGAAATATATAATTTTACTTCAACAGTAATTATAAAGTGTTAGAATCTGACAATATAATAAATTCTAACAAGCATACTATTTTTGTATTCATGCATTGTCCTCTGCAACGCTACACGTGAGAATCCTGGCTTTGTTTTCTCTCAAGAGAAACCTCTGAGAAACAGAGACTCCACTTGCTCTCCATTCAGTCCTGCTGGTGTCTAAGAGAGACGATTGTGATGTGGAAGCACTCCGATTGGTGGAGAGTCTCTCTCGCACCATCAGCCTGGATTCACATGTTCACACACACACACACACACACACACACACTCTCACGGCTCTCTGTCTTTGAGAAGCACAGGTCCGAAGGTGCTGTCGCCATGACGATACGTGACAGGCGGCTGCAAACATTACGATCGAGACTGTGGGAATGTGTCAGTTTGACACACTTGTTCAGTGTCCAACATTTAGTGTTGTATAAAAACCATAGAAGTCAATGGCATGTGCTGAGTGTGTGTGTATGTGTGTGTGTGTGTGTGTGTGTGTGTGTGTGTGTGTGTGTGTGTGTGGATTGGGGCCCTGTGGAGGGGGAGGGGTGTTAAGAGTTTAGTCACGGGAAAAGTAGACAAAACACACACACACACACACACACACAATGTGAAGAACCTGGCCAGACGCACATGGCATCCTCACACTCGACGCACAGACCTCTGTTTCACACACATATACATAAAGAACAGCAGACAAAAGCAGGCTGTGTGTGTGTGTGTGTGTGTGTGTGTGTGTGATGGCAGTGACAGGCTGTTCTAAGAGGAGAGTTGTGTGTGTGTGTGTGTGTGTGTGTGTCTCAGACAAAAGACAAACCAATGACTTGCAGGTTTTTGAGTTTACAACTTGGAAAAACATTCACATCTTTGTCAAATATGTAAATACTCTGAATTTTATTCTCCAGCTTGAGCACTGTGATGTCAAATGAAAACAAAAAGGTAGTTAAGCAGACAACTACTCTGTAAAAGTGGTAACCTGCAGCTGTCACCCCATACAAATGCTTTTATTTGTATAAATTAATGTATTCAAGTTGATTCAGTGCTGCTAAATATATATATATATATATATAATCCATTTTAGAAGTATGATCGCTGCCACGGAAACAAAAATAATTGCAAACTATGGATGGAAACGTCTCTGAATTGTGGACATGAAGGTGCATCATCATGGAATAAATAAAATTAAGGAAAAATGGTTTATTTTAAAACATATTTAATTAAAGGTTTTTAAAAGAATGTAAAACAGCTCAAATTTGAGATATTTCTTAGTTTATTAATTTTTGTAATATTCTGGATAAATGAAGTAGCCTAATTTTGAGTAATTTCTAGACCTAGAAAAAGCCATAAAATAACAAAATATTAAAGGGCACCTATTATGCCCCTTTTTACAAGATATAATATTGGTCTTTGGGTGTCTGTGAAGTTTCAGCTCAAAATACCCCACAGATCATTAACTTTAACAGCTGGAACATTTTTGGGGTGTGTCTAAAAAACTGTTTTGGTGTGTATCCCTTTAAATGCAAATGAGCTGCATATTCCCGCCCCGTCTCCAGAAGAGGTTAAAACACTATGCACTATAACAACATGACATCCCCAAAGCAGTCTGGAGTGAAATGACTTGCGCAGACACAAACGTGTTTAGGTAGCTTTTGAGGCGCATTACCTTGAAAAATAGACCTAATCTGCATCCTCAGCAGCTCAGATGTTTTATTCACATGTCCTTATAGTTGCGCCGCATCTACTGCCTTGACTCCTGAAAAACTTTTTCATTCTGCATCGCTCCATCACGCTCTCACTGGATCCGCTCCTCGGCTATCAACAAGAGGTTCTTCCCCAACAGACAACGAAACAGACATTTTTTGGTTGTTTAAAATAAGTGCGCTAACTCAAAACAGTTGCGTTCGGTCCTTCACTGGCTGTGCTGATTTAATTCTAGCAGGTCTGTTGTGTCTCGTGCCAATGATTCAATGATTCAATGATTCAATGATGAATTCAAGTTCAATGATGCAGGCAGTGACAATTCTCTCTGGCCAATCAGTGGTCAGCAGAGTTTACACGTCAAGTTTTGGTAATGGCCGAGGTGGTACTGAAAAAAGTGCCAGGTACCAGGTACTGTACCCAGTGGAAAACCCCCCAGAAGTGAACCGTCCCGTGCCGTACCATGCAGTGGAAAAGCGCCATAAGACTCCAAGGGACTTTGTATATTGAATTTACTATTTTTATAGTTTTATTTATTTATTTTTTAATTGAGTAAAAATGTTTAAAAGTCCTCAAGTCCTCCTTTTTCTGAAAATAACAAACAATTGGAAAAAGTCACGTGGCCTTTGCATATCATTATTAGACACTGGATTTCATGTTAATTACAAGTAAATGTAAAAATGTAGTATAGTATGAATTAAATGCAATTAGCTGAACTTTAGAGCGTGTTTGACCCACTTAAATAGGACTTACTATATACATCTTTATACGATTTAAAAACTACTTCTAATGTCTATGAAATATGATTAAAATACTGCTGACAAGCATTTAGGATAAACTAAAATATACTTTAATGGCATTTCTATTGAAACTAGTATGACATGTATTTAAATATATCCGTAATGAATTAGCAATTTAATACGTTTAAAAGAAATTAACTTTGTGTAATATTAAATAAGTTTGTAAATATGTAATAAATGACATGAGCTTTAGTATGTCAGTCAACACATCAGAAGAAATGTACTAAAACACAACAAAACATTTTGATTTAAAATCAACTCTGAAGTAAAACTTTTCATATGACATTATTACAAAGGTCACTTTTTAAAAGTGTACTTAAGTGTCCAGCGGCCTGGTGAACCCTATGATTGTCCTGGTGAGGTTTTGAAGGGCAAACATCAGTCGCGTTGCCTTCAGAAAGACCTCGTTCAGATCACAGGCATCTCCAGAATAACGTCAGTGTCTGTTCTCTCTCAGACCTCTGCTCCTGATGAGTCACTCAACAGATGTCTTCATGCTTTCCACATTATTTTCCAGAAATGTGAATTGTGGCATCTGGGTTTTATAAGGAAAGCCGAATTAAATAAACTTACCATATTATCCCTAGCTGCGTCTATTTTATGAATGTCATTACCGATGTTTGTGATATTTTGTAAAGTATAAATGGCTTGAATTCATCAAGTCATTTCTGTCCGTGAGAAACGCAGAGCGATACAGCATATTCGAGGAGAAAGCTTTTACTTCATTACCGCTGAAAATAACACAGCGCCTCAGGGAGAACGAGACAGGCGCTCGCGCTCGGTGTGAGTGAGAGAGAAAGAGAGAGCAAAGACAAAGAAAGACACCTCAGATGAGCGTGAAGATCTCGTCACATCCGTCTCACTCATCTGTCTACCTGTCTTCTGTCTGCATGTGGCTTAGAAAGAGACCAGAACACATCTAGATCTCAGTGGAGACACTGAACGGATCATCTCATACAGGCATGTCAACAAAACATCACTTCAACAGACGTAGAGATGAGCTAAGATGATCGACCAGTTGTCCAACAACCAACAAGTGGGACAATTAGTTTGTTTTATTTTGTTTACAAGAGACATGACAGATCAGAGTCTGGCAGAAATGGAGCATGGCTTCCTTAAACACAGACTAGTCATTGTGAACAAACCTTGTGAAAATGAAGTGTGCCTAATTGTAGTGAATGTACTTTAATACATTTTTACATAATTGCAGTTACCATGCAATAAAGAGTCCAAATGTGTATCTAAATCATAAATGGCAAAGGCTATTTATCCAGCATAGAACAGGTATGTTTCTGTGATGTAGTGCAGATGATGAGAAATGCTCTGAAATGTCTGACAGATGAAAACACACTCCCTGAACTGACAGGTTGACTAGTAAGTGTGATCCAGATGGTTTTATCAGGTACAGCGATTGTGTTTTGACACGTTTGAACACAGAATGAGTGACTCAAACACTGCAAAGACTGAGCTGTGTCAGAGCTGAACATTATGTTTAATCTCAAGCCTCTGATTTTAGGTTAAAACACTGTCTATGATCAGCCAGTCGTGACTCACAGAGGTCAGAGGTCATACATTACACAATACACTAGCTCTTTGTTTGGATTTTAATAATAGCTTAGTATTTCCAAACAGCCATAATTGTTGAAACTTTAAAGGCATTTTTTCTCTCATCTCTGCTGTTTCTTTAGTCTGGACCTTCATCTTCTGTTCATTTCTCAATCTCTTTCTCTCTGTCCCTCCTCCACACTGGCAGCAGATATTTTGGAGACGGTTTCGGAGTTTCGCTGAATTATAACACACACACACACACACACACACACACACACACACGTACAGAAGTCAATTTTATGATTGATTTTTTCCCTCATTAGGATGCTGCTGCATTTCATCTGACGGTCTACATCGTATCTGCAGCCAATCACACCTACCCACGGCCCACAGAGTTACACTCACAGCAGCACACACACTGCAAACAGTGATGTAAGGCACTGCGAGCAATTCTTCAAGTCCATAATTGCGCCAAACCTGGCTGCACACAACACTATCTGCTTAGGGCTCATGAGACAGAAATCAGCTTGTTTATATGACTAAGATATTCATTTAGTTTCAATAAGCTTTAATTAAATCACATTTAGAATCAGAAACAGAATTTATGATTGATTCCTATTCTTAAAGGCAAATAATACTGTAGATTTAATACCATGTACAGATATAAAGCCTTGCATCTTTATCTAACAATCTGTGTGAAATCTAGATCATTTACTCATTTTGTGCTTTCGCTTGTTTCAAGCACATTTTAGCATGTGGCTAGTATTATTTAACATTGCTAAATTAATGTTGCTAGCATGTTTTAACACATCGTTAGTATGTTGCTAGCTTGTTCTATTTTAAATCATTTTCTATATCATTTTAAAATTCCTTGTTTTTATTATTGATTTTAATGTCTATTTCACTTTCTTTCATGTAAAAGCACTTTGAATTACCACTGTGTATGAAATGTGCTATATAAATAAACTTGCCTTGCCTTGCCTAACATTGCTAAATTAATGTTGCTAGCATGTTTTAACACATCGTTAGTATGTTGCTAGCTTTTTCTTGCACGTTTTAGAAAGCTGCTAACATGCTAGCATGGTAACGTTTTTTAGAATGTTTATGTACTGGCATATTTTAGCACATTGCCAGCATGTTTCAACATGTTTTATAACATCGCTACAATGTAGCTACCATGTTTATGGTGCATTATAGATTTTTACACACTGTTAGCAAGTTTTAGTACATTGCTAGCATGTTATAGTACAATGATAGAATTTTTATGCAACACTAGCATGTTGCTAGCTTGTTTTTAGCACATTTTAGCATGTCGCCAACATGATTTAACATGTGGTTACCATGTTTTAACACACTCCTAGCATTTAGAATGCTTAATTAAGTTCCATGCATGATTTAACAGGTTGTTGTCATGTTCTAACACATCACTAACATGTTTCTAGCACATTTTAGCATTTTGTAGTATGCCACTTACTTATGTTGGCATGTTGCAAGTTTGGTTGTTTTAACTTGAACACTTAGTGGAGTTAGAGTCTGATTATTAAAATTATTATTATTTATTTTATTTATTTTTTTGTCTCAGACTATTATTATTATTATTACTATAGGGGGGTCATGACCTGAAAAACCAAAATCCCCTAGATCTTTTGACCTATAAGTGGTCACTCCTCTATAAAAAAATCCTCTATTTCAAGTTTCAAAACTCAAAATTTTTGCATAGTCTATAAACGGCTTATACTGAAACCAGTCTGCCAAAACGACAGCTGACAGTGGAATGTATGACTCTATGATGTAATAGTGTGGATAAGCACTGCCTCCACAGAAGAACATCAATGCCTGCTTCTACATCACTGCCTTTTTAGCCCCACCCACCGATTCTACATCACTGCCTGTTTAGCCCCACCCACCGATTCTATATCACATCACTGCCTGTTTAGCCCCACCCACCGATTCTACATCACTGCCTGTTTAGCCCCACCCACCGATTCTATATCACATCACTGCCTGTTTAGCCCCACCCACCGATTCTACATCACTGCCTGATTACTAGGGGTGGCACGGTACACAGATGTCACGGTTCGGTACGTACCTCGGTTCGGGGGTCACGGTTCGATACAATTTCGGTACAACAGGGAAAAAAAAGACATCTACTTTGCTCAGTTTCTTTTATTTTGATGTGAAAATGCTAAATATTATTACATGTTATATATATAAAATCTGTTTTGTTTTCATTGTGAGTGTACACAAATAAAAGCAGACCTTTAACTACAAGCAACAGCACAAATAAAAATACAATAGAGTAAAGATACAAATAAAATAATCAGTGATTTTCAGGGGGTTTTTTAGGTACAGAAATTGAAGTACGATTAAAGTAATCAAAGGTAAAACAGCATTGCATATTTGACTGTATAAATTAAAGATTACTCTTTATTAAAGTTACAAAAGCGATTCAATCAAGAGCAGTGAGTGATTTCTTTGTTGTTGCTGTTTATTTAATATTAACTGTCACTTTAAGAGAAAGCACTGATACTGTACGCCCAGCCGGCTATGTCTGCTATAGGATACTTACCAAGACGGGCATTTTGACAGAATTTTGTGTGAATTTATCCATTAAAACACAATACTTCAGAGAGAGCTTCATATTTGCGCGCGTTCTGAGGCGCAGGTTTGTGCGCTTCTGATGAGAGCACGCACAAATCTTCTCACTGCGCGCGCGAGCTCGCGTCCTCTGGCTCTTAAATATTTGAGCTGGCAAAGCTTACATGACTTTAGTCTAAACACCGATATCAACGTGTGCTGTTCAGGTCTCACCTGTGCGCGCGCTATCAGCACCGGGTGATGACGGAATAAATGCTCATATTCCAGCATACGCACTCGCATTGAACAAGAGTGAATGATTTGTCCACTTATTTTTATTTTTTTTCTCAACGCTGTTGTTATAATGTACTGGGAAGCCAGAATGCGCATCCATTAACAGAAACATACATTAGCCGAACCCTATTTGTTTTACGTGTTATTTATAACAAACCACATGCGTTGACAGAATTCAGTTGAACCGCAGTCCTAGCGCGTGCCGAACCGTGTGTGGAGAACCGTGCGGTTCGGTTTTTTTCCGCGAACCGTGCCACCCCTACTGATTACCATGTTTTACCATGATTCTACATCACTGCCTGTTTAGCCCCACCCACCGATTCTACATCACTGCCTGTTTAGCCCCACCCACCAATTCTACATCACTGCCTGTTTAGCCCCACCCACCGATTCTACATCACTGCCTGTTTAGCCACACCCACCGATTCATGCATGTAAAATTTAAGAGAGAGGCGACCATGCAGGTCTATGCAGAAACTTAATGATAAAGATGGCTCTGTAGACAAGACGCTGAGCCAAGTTGTGGAAAAACAGTGTTTGCATTGCCTTCCTTCTGATCGCACTGTTAGGAAAGAGTGAATAGACTCTTTTGTGAGTAACTCTGTAAATTGCATGCTCACTATTGCTGTGTCTCTTCTTACAAATTTTTGACATGTATTGAGTTGTTTATGTGTTTTTGACCTGAATCTCAGGAGCATCTATCTGTGAGGAATATACGCGGTCAAACATACACAACTATTAACTGTTTCTTGATGTAAAGATCTTGATAACATTATAAGTGGATCTCCGAAAACAGTACAAAAAACAAAACAAAGGCAGTTCATGACCCCTTTAATAAGTTTAAATAAAAAAATATTATAATGATTTTCTCAAGCCAGCATCATAAATCATAACATGCCTGATGCATCTCTAACTGTTTATGTGTTTGAGCATAACCGTGCCAGAGTGAAGTGCAAATCTGAATGAGTGCAGGCCAGATCCCGTGGAGCACACGACTGCGTGTCCTGATGGCTCTCTGTGACTCAGCTCCACACTGGGGGATTGTGGGTAATGTAGTTTGCGTGGGAGTGGTGTGCCGTTCAGTCAGATGGTTTGTAGGCTGATGGTTTCACACACCTCAGGGTTCATGCTGAGATATCAGCGGGTGAGGAGTCATGCTGCTTTATAGGTTACACATCACAGCGAGTGTGTGTCAGGACAGCCACAGTCATTATGCTTCAATCTACAAACACCACACACACACACACACACACACACACCACTGTGCCATTCATAATCTTACAGTTCACTTCGGTGCTTATTTTTGTCACTGTCCATTAGTGCTTCCGTTTCTATTTAGATTATACATTTGTTCTGTGTGTGCATTCGATTCTTGATTTATAATTATTTTAATGCATTCTACATCCATGGTTCCTTCCTTTATGAATCCTATGAGAAATACATCAAAAGAAGGCAGTATTTGTGGATCAATGCCTTTAACAGTCATTCTAAGTCAGAATCAAAGAGACGCTGAGTGTCTTCAGACTAACGATCAATTCATCCGCACATCATCAGAACATGACATCACTGAGGTATAGGAAAGCCGTTGCCATGACAACCACCATCCGCTTCAGCCGAACGTGAAAATGAAAATGAAAAATGAAAGCTGCCGTGTTACATTACCAGCATCTTGGGTCAATTGATCAAAGCCTAAAAGGATAGTTCATGTAAAAAAGGGAAAATTTGTGTGGAACACAACAGAAAATTTCCATACAATAAAAGTCAAAGGGGTCCAGTGTTGTTTTGGACCCCACTGACTTACACTGTATGTATAAAAAAAATGTATTCATGCTTTGTTTTTCTTCTTCTTTTATGTGAGAAAAATAAGAACGAAAGAAAGTCATAAAAGAAGGGTTTTCTTTTTTTTTTGTTATCTATAATAACATTTTCCAATATCTAATCAACTTGCAATTGACAATTAGCTAAATCTGATGTCATCTGAATACGAGTGATTTCAAAAGGTTTTGTGACATGAAGCTCTCATGCTTTGATGTTACTCTCATCTAAAGAGAGAAAAAAATCAATAAGAGAACTGGCAGACAAAAACACCAGAACACTGTATTCCATAAACCAACAGAAAGATGCGTGGACTGTATTTTATACACAGACAAATGAAAGATGACTCCATGGTATTCTGTAAACAAATTTGTGGAAAGATCAATTCAGTATTCTATTAATAACCAAATGGAAAGATTGTGCTGTAAACAAATCAACAAAACGATCAGATCACACTATTCCATAAGTGGGTAAATAGACGCTTATGTATGTATTTGTTTCTAAATAAAACAGTGGGCGGTGCATCATGTTGCCTTTACTAAATAACTCCCACTCCAACACCCACCATCACTCAAACACACACACACACACACACACACACACACACACACAGCGCTTCAGTCCTTGGCAGATGCTCTCAGTAACACCACAATGTGAGTGCAGAAGTCTGAAGTGAATCAGGTCTTATCAAATCAAATTATCCCCAGCGAGACATTTCATTTGGCTGAAGAGAGAGTGAATTATGAGAGGTGCTGTGTGTGTGTGTGTGTGTGTGTGTGTGTGTGTGTGTGAGAGAGAGTGTGTACCTGTGAGCGTCTCATTATGTGTATGTGAGATTGTGTAGGGCAGATTGCTTGGCCACTCAGCAGCTGTTGGTCCACAATATTTATTTATTTTTATTTTTTTAAATAATCCTTTGATGCATTTGCCATCAAAGCAACTTAAACCTAAAAATATTCTAAACTGACATATTCCTATCTTGACAAAACACACATCAGGTAAAAGCCATGTGCAGATGGGTTTAGTTTTGAGGACACAAGTCTGTAAATCAGTGTTACTGCAGACAACTGTAAAGTTTATAGTCAATTCACAATTCAGATGGCTGTGGCCGAGCACATTCAATTCAAGGCTTTGGCGTCAGATTTCAGGATCCTCTTACCCAACTCACTAGAAATACCTGCCTCATAATACTAATACATTTCTGCAATACCGTTATTACGTACCTTACTGCATATTTCGAAGTGAAACGTCCAGTAATGGTGCTAAAACACGACCCTGGCATGTTTTTGTTATGTTGATAGGCACGTATTGTTGTGTTTTTATTATGTTGCTTCAGGTATGTAATGCAGTGGTTCATAATTCAAATATCCCAGAGTGTCTGTAAAAGGCAATGCTCTATCGTGTTGGAAATATCCCTACACCCAACCCAGCGCTAAACCTACCCCATAGTAATACCAAATGCTAAATTGGTATAAAAAACGGGTTTGTTGATGCAACCGTGCCTTTGAACTTCCTTATATGCACGTATTTCCATATGTTGCTCTTACCTCAACCCTCTCCAAGTAGTCTATGTTATTTCTCGTCCTTAATGGCCAAGCAGTGCCTGATAAACCATCACAACATTGTTTGAGTCGCTTTCCAGACCCTTCACTCTCTCTGTTCCTCTGCGGTAGAACAAGCATCCAACCTCAGACCAATAGGCTAGAACCTTCAAGAAACTACTTCTGCGAGTTATAATTAATAAGTTTTGTTAAAACAACACTGTTCATGTAATCTTTTCCTTGACTTTTCTGCCTTTTTACTTCTGCTATGGCTTCTCTACTCTAGCTTACTCTGAAAATGCTTGTGATGTTCCTCTTTGAATAACAGCATCTAACTGGCTAAATGTGAATGGCTGTGTCTATTGCTGGCTGTGCTATACATAATTATATATATATATATATATCCAATGTTATTTAAGTGCCCTGGTTATTTCTTCAAGACAATTGAAGTTAACGGATGCTAGAATCTTTAGGAATGTCCAGTCTGTGAAAAATCCAATGAAATTACTAGTATGGCCGATTCAAATGGGATTAAATTCACAGACAGGGTTTGGTAATTATTACATTACACCACCACCTCATAAAACTAATCCCGTTCAAAAAAAGGGATGAACACTATTCAGAGCAACTGCAAGAAAGCTTGTTTTTAATCAGTCAGGTTTAAAAAGCATTGCTACTACAGTCCAGAGCTGCTGTGAACCTTTGTCTGCTCTAAATGAAACCGAACAGAGGATAGATTCAGTTCGACCTTTTGAGTGAGACCGGAGCGGACGTAAAATTGCACGGTCATTATATCACTCAGGAGATGACCGAACAGCACGATGAAGATTTACCAGAGAGAACCAAACACACACACAGCAAACCTGAAACCCCAAATGGACCTTATGTAACAGTACTCAAGAGAGACTCGCATGGCACTAGAACACTCCTCATCAAACGCTTTTGTTTGCCAGCCCGTGTCATTCAGCATTACGCCAATAATATACAACACATACAGAGATAGGCGACCAAAACTTACAGGGACAAAAGCAGCGATGACAGTCTTTTTAAAAACGTCAGCGTAATAGTCTAGATAGTGAGGTGAAGACCAGACGAGAGCAAACGCCTCAGGCGCTCCTGTCAGATATCAAGAAAAAGCAGTGAATATCCAGAGACAGCAGCAAAGATAATAAATGTTGGAAGAATCACAAAAACGCTGCATAAAAAACAGCACCTGCATAAGTGAACACACTTTAAATTAATGGTTCTCAAAACAGTACCAAAATTGTTCATCGCCTGCTTAATTTGGTTAGATTTTACCATAAAAGCAGATGAATATGCATAAAAAAAAACCAAGTGTAAGGTGCAGACAGCGTTTTGCTTCTGCTTCTTGATAAGGATCCTGTTGTCTTAAGATTGCATGGTTAGTTGGATTGTACTATTTGCATTTGGTATTTTTTCCGGAACAGACATGCAACTCATTTTTGAATCAAAACCAACCTGCTTTACATGATCTGCCTTTTTTATGTTTTGCTTGTAATCTGATCAGTCTTTTGGGGGGAAAGAGAGACTGAAGTCTGTCAGGACCGGAAGAAAACAGTATAGCTGCGGGTTTGGCTTGTTAATGGTCTAAAGTTTCTGTTAAACAAGGTGTCCATCACCATTCTTGGCCAGCAAACAATGCCAGCCTGAGACACTCTCTACACACAAGGACAATGAGGGAGGTGTGTTTCTGCTGAGCTACGTCCTTCCCTTACCACAGGAAAAACACCAATCAATATATGAGATAGAAGAGCAGAAACCATTCGCCAGGTGCAGGGAACACACACACACACACACACACACCTGTGTGACTGCCAGATCCTGCATCTGCTCATTCCACGCTCGGATCTGGTTTTGCTTGGTTAAGGCGAGACGAAAAGCAGCTGTGAGAGGAAGAGGGAAGCACTACAGTCCAACAGGAAGAGGGTTTGTGTCGTGAGGTTGCGTTATGAGCGCATCCAGACTGCTTCCACAGCAGTTTCTCTGAGCTCCTTTAGCTAATAAACACAGAAGGTTCGATGGTTGCCAGATTTTGTTGGTGAAAATAAAAAAAAGGGTTGGTGGTGAAAGCAGACAGAGTAGAGGAATGTCATGCATTAACATGAATTAGCCTGCATTATGCAAGTCCTAGGTTACACTAGAACAAAAATAATGCAGGAAAAATACTGAACTACAAATCCAAATGTTAGTTAAAAATCAGGAATCGGGATTCCACCAGTCATTATTCTACACAGCAGCAGAAAATAATTGAAACATGGTGGTTCTATGGAACAAAACAATAGGAGAGGCGTTCAGATCATGTTCCGGCTTAGCTGAGACACAAATATAATTCAATTATTATTTTAATAGAGCACGCATTCCGCCGAACAATCAGCCAAACCGGATTGACAGCGGCTGCGTGAATCCACAGCGATCTACCGCTGATAGATAGATAGATAGATAGATAGATAGATAGATAGATAGATAGATAGATAGATAGATAGATAGATAGATAGATAGATAGATAGATAGATAGATATTACTGTGGCAGTGCTATTGAATCGGGTATTAGATAGAAATACCATGGTACACTGTATGAATGGTAGTGGTGCTCCAAGGTCCAGGACCATTCTACTTCTATAAAGCACAGTTTTCACGGATAGATGAAAGACTTACTCCGCGCGCCCGTGATCCGGAGATGATGAAGATGAAGATGATGATGATGCTCCCGGTGGTGATGGATGAGATCCGCGGTGAGCTTTGGCCACCCAAATACAAGTCCAGTTCAGCACAAACACAGTTCGGTCAAAACATCAGCGTCAAAGAGCGTGAATATCTTCTCAGAAGCTGGGGTTATTATGAAGGAAGACGCAGCGGAAACTTTACGCGTCCGTTCTGTGGATGAAGCTCGCGCGTTTCTGAGCGTCTCGCCGGTTTGAGAATGGAAACGCCTTTTCCTCCCTATACCCCCCTCCTCTCTCTCTCTCTCTCTCTCTCTCTCTGAATCTGCAGCCTCACACACACATACACACATTTTTCTGGCCTGATGTCACTGTGCTATCCGGTCAAATAATCCCTCCTCCTTTTATTCCACACAATCCCACATCCTCATCCTCATCCTCTCTCTCACTCTCTCTCTCTCTCTCTTGTTAATCACAATCCCCGTCGACGAAACGTTAAGTAGAGCTACCGATCTTTAAAATAAATAATTATAGTACAATTTTCAAACTAATTTAAAGAGAATTCCAGTGGTTTACTTTTGGGAGGAGAATGGAATGTCCTGCAGTACTGCATCTGTCCACAACAAAAGAGATCTATCTATCTATCTATCTATCTATCTATCTATCTATCTATCTATCTGTCTGTCTATCTATCTATCTATCTATCTATCTATCTATCTATCTATCTATCTATCTATCTATCTATCTATCTATCTATCTATCTATCTATCTATCTGTCTGTCTGTCTGTCTGTCTGTCTGTCTGTTAGAGCTGGAGTCAAGTCCAGCTTTGTCGAGTCCAAGACCAGGACTAGTCGAGACCGAGTCCAAAGAGGCTCAAATCCAAGTCGAAAAATGTTGAGTCCAAGTCAAGACCGAGTCCAAACGAGAGAAAAAAAAGGATCCTCTTCAAGACCACATACTCAATTATTGATAATGTATGTGATGCAAGAGACAGAATATCTTCTATTCTAGGAAAATAATTTTGCATTATTATTTGTAATGATCAAAAAGCCTGTGCAAAGTAACAACTCTGTAGGACAGGGGTCTTCAAACTAGATCCTGGAGGGCCAGTGCCCTGCAGACTTTAGCTCCAACTGGCTTAACACCCCTATCTGGAAGTTTCTAGTGTGTCTAGTAAGAGCTTGATTAGCTGGTTAAAGTGTGTTTAATTAGGGTTGGAACTCAACTCTGCAGGACACCGGCCCTCCAGGACCAAGTTTGGAGCTGTAGGATCAAATTATCTTTATTTACTTTAGGTACACAGCAAAAAATCCAGAGTGAAGTGAACTCTCCCGGGAGTACATGTGAGACCACACTCAAGAGTGTGAAAGTGTTAAAATAAGAGTGTTAAATTAACACTGAAGCAGAGTAAATAATGGTCAATCACCACTCAAAGAATCTCTTAATTACCTCATTAACTTTAACTCTGCTTCAGTGTTAATTTAACACTCTTATTTCACACTCTTAAGTGTGGTCTCACATGTAGCCTATTCCCAGGAGAGTTCACTTCACTCTGGATTTTTTGCTGTATAGCAATTTCACACAAGCTGAAGTGCAACTTCACATTTTCAGTATTTTTATTATAGTGTAACAGTATTGTTATACAATATTATATATAATATATTATATATATTATACTGCTTTATAATAATAATTGTGTATAACATAGACATATCCACTGATTTGCATTGATTTTGCCTTTGTAATAATAGTCCTGCACGAAATGAGGAAAGTCTGCGGTGTGTGATAACAGTGGAGTTTTTTTTTTTTTTTTGCAATGATGATTACTTGTCATAAATAAATGAATAATTAACTGTGCATATTAGGGCCAACAAAAAAAACTAATTTTTTTTCTCTTTTTTTTTTAACAGCGGTGAGCGTTACAACATACGATTCCACTGAGTTTATTAATGCAATGGCCAATCAAAGGCGTTCAGATGAGTCAAGGCTATAAGGGATACGTTTGGCGCTACTGGGCATGCGCACATAAATACAGCATTATTTTTGTCACACTGTACAACAATAATTATTATTTCATTATTGTAAAGAGTAAGTTTAGGGCTGGGGTAGGTGTAGACGTTAATAAAACACAATCTAACAGATAGAAAATTAAATTAGAGATACATTCATGATTGTTTAATACATCACAAATCCAAAGAGCAGAAAGTGTGAAAGCATTGCAGACTTTAATAAAGAACATGATTGCATGGCTTCATTAAAATGAAACCAAAGAGACTTCAGACACTTAATCACGGCGCGGTGCATCAGGCCATTCATATCCTAACATTTGCATTTTACATTTGAGTTTTATGGAAGTGGCATTGGTGCACTGGAAATGCAAGTTCTCGCTGGTGAGAATGAAGTTCAGCGGTATCAGTGTAGTGTTAACACCAAGTTAGCTTTTAATTTGCTCTTTGAAAGGGATTTGTAAGCGCAGTGGAAGAGGATTTAGATGCAGTGCTGACGGTGGTAGTCTGCCATGCTGCCATGACCCAGTTTGCTTTGATTCACTTCACACGCATGCGGCTGCGTCGAGCAAAAATCCAACCGGATTCTGGATGCACAGATGATATTTCTGTCTGATAGTCTGCTCTTCATGCACAATAGTTGTCTTGTCATATGCTCATCATGTGCTGACTTATCTGTTAATTAATTATCATAGCTAAGGGCATATATGCATGCATGCTCAGTTCGCCTCAGGCTCGTCATGAACATGCCAAAATACATGCAAGCACCAAGACATACCAACAGGTCCATGCAAATGAGAGAGAGACCCTGACATATCAAAGCAGCGTATTTGACTGTGTGCGCCTCAGGAAATGCTGTAATGGGGAAGTTCTCTCTCCCTGTCACAAGACACAGAACAGAGAAGAAAGAGACTCACAGAAGAACTTCTAAAAACATCCTGAGGAATCACAGTGACAAAGAGAAAGTTGAGAGGGAGGGAGAGAAACGGGAGGAGAAAAACGAGTGTTTTTGGTCTTTGTCGGTTTGTTAGGCTCTTTTCATAAATGCATCCCATTAAGAGCATTAAAGGCACAAATCACATGTTTCCATTAGATATGCTTGTTGTGTAACATAAATTAACCTTAGAATGAAAAGTAGCTCATGTTCACTTTAATATTGAGGATTTTAGACTGTTGCATTTCAGAGGTTATGACTTCCTGAACAATTAAAATGTTTATATCCAATAGTATTTGGAATTTTGTATTTTCATGTAATTACTGTAGATGTAAATAACAATTTATTGTGTAATAAACTTATTAATTTTTAAACAAAATTTGGTGTTGACTGCATAAACTCATCCAACCTTTAAGAAATTTTTATTTGTACCTGATAACCCATTCAAATTTGTTTTGTTGGAATAAATGAATGTTTCTAGGTTGATTCAGCAATGCAAAATACAATAATACTGAGTTACAGCTTAACTTAGCCTAAATCTGCAGCACTGTAACAATGTACAAAACATCTTCCTCTTGTAAAAGAGTTTCAGACACTATTCTGTGCCCTATTTGTGGAAAGAGCACATGCTTGTGTGTCATCTGATGCTTCTGGAAAGCTCTGTTCCGCTGGATTCATTCTGAGATGTCGCTGAAAGGAACTGGTTGTGTTTGTGTATGTGTGTGTGTGTGTGTGTGTGTTTGTGTGTGTGTGTGTGTGCGTGTGTGTGTGTGTGTGTATGTGTGTGTGTGTGAATGGGGGTGAGTCAACAGAGAAACAAAGAAAATGCAGAGTCATTTTACACCGTACCTCTCGCTCTCTCGCCTCTTTGTGAAAGATTTTCAATAAAACTACAGCAACTGGCTCTATCGCAGAAGTGCTGAATTAGATTGGAGTTGAAAACACAGACACAAAACAATATGGGATTCACAGCCATCCTACACAAAAAATATTTTACTTATAAAATATTTACAACTGAATGCACTTCTATGTTGTAAAAAAATAATAATAATAAATAAATACAATAATATAAGATTGTTTGATTGATTGTTTGATATAAAACAAATATGATTTGTGTGAATTTTACAAGAATATATTATTTCAGTCTCTCTACTTCAACCAGTTTTTTTTCAGTGCATAGACATTATTCTCTCTCTTTCTCTCTCTCTCTGTGTGTGTGTGTGTGCATTTGAATGTAGATTATATTGGCCAGGATAAAAATGAATGTGTCAAGGATTTGCATTGTTCTCAGTTTTGTTCATGATTTGCATGATGATGTAAATCGAAACTGCCATTTTTTTGCACTTAAGACATTCTGGAATGAAGTGAAATGTATGTAAAACTGTTTTGCACATCTCTAGAAGAGCTTACTGATGATTCATCTCTCATTTAATTGGCCAACCATAAAAAATATAATAAAATTAATTTTAATAAAATTAAATAAAATTAAATACTGTCAACATTCAAAATGACAACTTTACTTATTACGGTCAGTACCGTGCTCAGAAAGTTGGAAAACCAGAGTTTCCCACTTGAAATGATGTTCATGGCCTCTTATAAATGCAATCATTCCAACATGACTTGAAGGTGGAGTTATTCCCAGTCTGCTTATCACTGTCATGTGCCTGACTGTTTAATTAACTCTGCTCTCTGCTCGTGTCAAATCATAATTACCCACCCAATTAGGCCCAGAGCCAAGCCACAGTTTAACCACGACTCATCAGAGACTCCGGGAGCAAAGAACGCTGCTATTGTGAAGGCAGATGTCATCTGCTCCAGTGTAAAACAGATGAGATGTAGGCCTTGCATTGGTTGTGTTTCATTGCTTTGCTTTTTACACTTTTCTATAAATGCAAAGGGATCAAGCATGCCTTTTGAAGGTCAGTTCTTAAACTACTACTTCTGGTATTTTGGATGACCCTCACCTCAAACAACCAGAGAGATTCAAACCAATAACCAACAGCAAACACCAACTTCAGCGAACAGTCTGTCAGGTTTGTAGTTGCCAAGCAACAAGATTCACCACAAAAAGATTTTTGACAGGCCTTTTGTATCGTTATGCACATTTGATTTTGGTGTTACTTACTGTGGCTGATCTGCAGCAGATGGAAATCTGTGTCTTGTAAGTGAGATCTACCGTAAGTAAACATGTGTCAGGTTTTCTTATGTTTGCATGTTTATAAGTGCAATAATTTCTTCCTCTGTTGCTCTATCCACATATTCTCCTGACACTGTGCCAATAGTGTAGTCTTGGGCAAATATCGTGTTTGCATGTAGTGTTGCTTTCTTCAACGAAAATGATGACTAAATATCGTCGTCAACGAACCTTTATCACGTGACGAAAACGAGACGAAATGCTGATCATGTGACGATGACGATAATTAAATATATAATGCAATATTGTTGACGAATAAAAGTGAGACTAAATGTGTTTTGCAAAATAAAAACTATGCTAAAATGTCTCTTCATTTTCGTTGACTAAAACGAGACGAAATGTTATAATGTTATTTTGTCTCGTTTAGTCGCGTTATTATTATTTTGCAGTATTTCTGTTTCCTGTGTCACTTCTGGGGCTGCAGACGCAGGCGACATCACTTCCTCAAGCCCCACTCGCGGCATTATTTAGAAGACGACAACAGACATGTTAACATGTTTGGCTGGTCAAATAAATGTTGTAAATTCAAATCAGAGCGTCTTCTGGAATGGATGTATTCTTAAGTCTATAAGGTAACAATAATATAATAAGATAACCTTGTTTGAAATGGGTTTGGCTAAAATCAAATGTTGGTTTGTCTATACTACTAGCGCAGTGGTGGGCCGTCAGGGGAAGCAGGGCCTTCTCTGTTGTTTTATTGCTTATTTAGGTATCATTTTCATTTGTGTAATGTCCACTAAATTGCCTATGATTAGTTTAGTTGAGGTTGAACTGGAATATCCTACATAAAAAAGTCTGAGGCCAGCACTACAGATAGTGCTACCCTTTTGTTGAAAGATGTCACATCTGATTTGTTACAAGCATTAGTGACAGAATCATCAGCCAATCAAATTTTGACTTTCAATGACAGCCCGCCCTCTGTGTCCAGCTGTGTACATGTAGTTTACTGTTGCTTACTGAAGGCCCTGACTAAACCCCACGGTATGCCACTGCTACTAGGTACTTATACTATATTGACTGGGTTAAATAGAATTACTAAAAAGAGACTAAAATGCAATTTTCATTGACTAAAACTAGACGAATATGTCATCAGTTTTGTTGACTGAAACTTGACTAGACTAAAAAGAGCTTGAACGTGACTAAAACTAAAATGACAGCTTCATACAAAGACTAGACTAAAACTAAAATTAAAACAGGCTGCCAAAAACAACAGTATTTGCATGTGATCGCATTACGTGATAAACACGTTCACATGTGGCGGGTGTGGATGAGTCTCTGAGAGCATATGCACACGTGCAGAATCTGTAGTATATTAAATATATTCTGTATTAACATCCACAGTGCTGCTTCTGGCTCTTTATTTTTGGTGGCACACAATCAGTTTCCCAATATAACATTATAATATATTATTAACATGATGCAATTATTGCGGTCCAAATCAAATAAAAAATGGCCGCTTTTTGTGTTTCCAGTGATTCAAAGTATGTGAATGCAATCCAAGTGGCTTTAGATAAAATTGACTGACAAATGCATAAATGTAAAATGATGTACACATGTAAATGAATCCACTGATGCTTATTAAAGACCCTGCCACAAGAGGGCGCTGTCATAAAATTTGGATATATGGGGTATCAATGTACTTTCTACTACAACTCTCTCTCTTACACACACACACACACATCCCTCTCTTGCTATTGTTAAACTATAAATTCATTATGACATCATCATTGTCACGGATCTGTCTGTCCTGCTCCCTCACACGCCCTCACCTGGTTTCACTTGAGCATTGATTGAACACACCTGCACATCATTTGGATTCTCATCACCACGCACCATAAAAGCCACACATCACTCAGACATCCGGTCTGGGAAAGCTCAGGCTAATAAAGAAGTAATGGTAGGGGTGTTATTCGACATCGAGAAAGCTTATGATATGCTTTGGAAAGAGGGACTTTTAAAATCAAATGTATGGGAATTGGAGGAAAGATGTATAATTGGATTATTGATTTTCTTCTTGAAAGAACAATTCAAGTTAGGATAGGAGTAGAGTATTCAGAGACATACAAGATAGAGAACGGAACTGTATGTGTATGCAGCCCAGTTTTATTTAATATTATGATCAATTATGTTTTTTGTAATTTAAAAGGTGATGTAGGAAGAGCATTATTTGCGAATGACGGGGCAATTTGGAAAAGAGGACGTAATATTGCATGTGTAACACAAAGTATTCAAAAAGCAGTAGAGGGGTGGGCAAATAATTGGAGCTTTAGATTATCTGTGGCTAAGACTCAGGTTATATGTTTTACTAAAAGGAAAAAAATACCAGAGGTTACGGTAAAGTTATATAAGCAGGAATTGGAGCAAGTGCCAGTAGTCAAATATCTCGGTGTATGGATGGATTCCAGGATGACTTTTGCTATACATGCTAAAAATCTGATTAAGAAATGTAAAAAATGAGTAAATATATTAAGATGTTTAACAGGGGTGGAATGGGGCGCTTGTAGATTATTGTTGAAAATAATATATAATACTTTAATTAGATCAAGTTTAGATTATGGAAGTATAATTTACGGTTTTGCAAACGAGACTATACTCAAAAAGATTGAAGCAATACAAAATCAAGCTCTAAGAATATGTTGTGGTGCAGTCAGAACATCTCCCATAGCAGCTCTACAGGTAGAAGTTGGCGTTGATCCGTTAAAACTTCGAAGACATAAAATAAGACTGAATTATTGGGTTAATATAAAAGGTCATAAAAAGAATCATCCAGTGAAGGGAGTACTAGAAGAATGCTGGGAACATGGGAACAAAAACATTAAAAGCTTGGGATGGAGTGTTCAAAGAGAAGCACGAGAAGCGGGTATTGAAAATTATGATGTTAGCCCTACTGTGTTATTATCCAGTATACCACCATGGATTTTTCCAATGCCAAAAATTGACCTACAAATTCAAATGAAAATTAAGAATGAGAAAAACATCCTAAAGAATATAATAGCACAGCAGTATTTAGATCAGACTTACTCATCATGGGTGCAAATATTTACTGATGGGTCTAAGGATCCTATCTCTGGAAGAACAGCAGCTGCTGTATATATTCCTAAATTTCAAATTAGTATCAAGAAAAGAATAACTGATCATATCTCTGTATTTGCAGCAGAATTAGTTGCCATGATGGTTGCACTCCAGTGGGTAGAGGACGTAAAACCGAGATTAGTAGCTATATGTTCTGATTCGTTTGCAGCAATCACAAGCCTCGTAAGTGGAAATAAAGTATCAAGGCAAGACATTATATATGAGATACTTGCAAGTTTGCTAAGAATAAGTAGTGTAAGCTTAATAGTGTTTGTGTGGGTTCCTGCTCATGTGGGACTGGAGGCCAATGAAGTGGTAGATAGACTAGCAAAGCAAGCAGTAGAACATAATGAGATAAATGTGCAAGTGACGTTGAGCAAAAATGAAGTTAAAAGTAAAATAAAATAATTCATAAACAATAAATGGCAAGAACTATGGAATAATGAGGTCAAGGGAAGACAGTTGTATAGTATTCAGAAGCAAGTAGGAAATGGAAGAAGTGTTTTTAGGAATAGGAAAGAGGATACAATTGTTTCTCGTATTAGAATAGGGCACACACGATTAAATCATTCCTTGTTTAAGATAGGAAAACATGATACGGGAAAATGTAATTATTGTGATCAGGCAGAAACAATAGAACATGTTTTAATAAAATGTTTAAAATATGGAAAATAAAGGTTAGTACTTAAGTAAGATAGTAAGAAAATTGGGTGTGGTAGTATTCAGTATGGAAAGTGTTTTGGGAAAGCAAGTAGAACAAGTAAAAATATATAGTGCGATTAATGAAGTATCTCAAAGCTATAGGAGTAGATTGGAGAATTTGAAGTATAGGGGTTAATTTAACTTTTTTTTTTTTTTTTTTTTTTTTTATTTAGTTGGTTGTTGTTTTCAGTGCTTCACACTCCAGTCCAGTTGGTGGCGGTAATGCACCGAAAGTTGGTTTGCCAACCGCCATAAACACCAAATGAAGAAGACATCCGGTCTTGTTTACACGTTCCTACGAAGTGGACTCCTGAATGCTATCACAGCGACTTACCTGTTACTTACCTGCCTGTCTACTTACCTCCTGTGTTCCCTCCAGCGTCTTGACCATCCGTCTCCTGGTTCCAGTTTCATCTAACGATCTCCTTCTAGTCCGGTCTCCGTCTCACAGTGAGGTGTGTGGTTCTCCCAATGTCTACGAGTTCCTGTCAAGACAATTCAGTCCAGTTATCTACTCATCTCTTCCTACAACGTATATTTGCACGTAATACTATCTCATCATCCATTGAATACTCTGTCAATAAACACCACTGCTTTGAAATAATCCTTTGTGTGAAGTCTGCTTGCCATAACAATCATCACTGGCACAGATTTTGAATCTCTATTTACAGTCTATCAGTGTCAAAGGAGGAAAAGCTAAATTATCTTTACAGTCCATGCACTCACTTCAACTAACCACACAAAACTCCCTTCAAATGCCTCAAAGTGTTTTAGCTGGCAGCCCATGAAATATAAAGAGCTGAGGTCAGGTGTCAAACTTTATTAATATCCCAACTCAATGCTTTGACTTTGTAAACTAATATTGTGAAACTGTTTCACTGCTTTATCTGCTGCTGGTTCTCGTGAATGCATGAATTATGCATTCAAAACAATCTATATACAAAACACAAACGTGCATGATTTAGGCTTATGGATTTATCATTACTTTTATGCTTGTTCAACTGGCAGATTCAGGTGCATTGCTATCAGAATGCATTATTCCCTGGAAATCCAACCTATGGCCTTGAATTGAGAATGCATTGTTCTGAAATCATAATTAGCAAATATTTGGCATTGTTAGAGCATGTAGAGCACAATGCTTTGGGAGTGTTTGCTTTGAGAGTGAAACTGGACAGCTCCACCATGCAGCAGCACAACATACAGTACACAGGGCCGCCATCTTGTTCTCAGCGTCCAAACAAGAACTTATTTTTAGCAACGGTCAAAGCCCTGCAAAACTTAATATGGCAATGGAATCCTGTCACCCAGCCCAATACCTGCCTTTCAGTGAAAGCACCCAATGCACATGTTGCTCAGTTTGACCCTGTTACTTCCAGCAGGTAAAATCTATCAAATCTGGCTCCACCCATTTACAGCATTTCTATTGCTCGACTGCTGTGGACACTGGCCAAGTGTCATTCTAGCTTCGTCGACTCGTAACAGAGCCGTCATCCCAATCCTCCGACCCCCAAGAGGCATCAACTACAGTTGTCAACTTGCGCATGTGTCTTTTTAAAAGGGAGCAAGAGAGGGTGGTGGGCGCACAAATTGGACCTTGTTCCTAATAGTTTGGTTTTAGTTAGGAACAAAGTAAAAATCAAAGAAATTTTAAACCTTTCAAGTAAAGCATAACAGTGACATGAAGTGGGGTTGGCTGCTGTTGGGGGTTCTGCTAACGTTTGCGTATCTGTGCTGGAGCGAGAAGGGCCTGGAGTTCCCCGAATATGACGGCAAGGACCGTGTCCATCAGCTGACCATCAAGAACTACAAGTCTGTGATGAAGAAATATGACGTCATGGTCATCTACTACCACAAGGCTGTTGGCGAGGACCGCATGTCCAGAAAGCAGTTTGAAGTGGAGGAACTTGCTTTGGAGGTGCGTGGAAAACGATGAGGGAAGAATGAGTGGGAAGGGAATGTATGAACTAGGCTTTAGAAGACCACTGGGCTTCGAGGGCAATGGGGTTGAATTTTAAGAAAGCAGGTGGGGTTTTGGACTTCAATCCAGTCTTGATATGTACAAAACGCTACCCTAGTGAGACATTTATATACTAAAATATATTTGAAATGAATGTATTTCAATGCTAAGTATAATACATTTACATATTTATGTGCTAAATAAAAATACCCTGCCATTGTACTTTTTGGTGAACTTAAAGTCTGCTAAACTGGAATGCACTTGAATTGTATTAAAGTAATGCAACTAAAGATATACTGAAGTATATTTGATTGAGCTGAAGTGGAACAATTTCAGATATACTTCAGGGACACTTTAAATATCTAGCATTTAAAGACCTATAGTAGTATCAAAGATGATACAATCCTCATCAAAAGTGACATTAAAACACATTTTAGGCTTAATATTAAGACACGTGCATTGTGCAGAAGTATAAATAAAGTTTAATTATAACTTTTATATTAGTAAGTCCATGCCATATGTCAGTAAATATGTTAACTTTTACGCAATAAAATGTCTCCATGGATGTAAACGATTCTTCGTGGAGCTACAGAGGTCAGTAAAGATCCTTTATTTTTAAGCATGCAGCTGTTAATGCTTTTAGCGCGCTGCAGTGTCCTCTTACAGTTCAGCTGAGCTGCTGTTAGTCCCTCTGTGAGTAACCAGGAACTCTAGTGCAAGAATCTACCAAGGCTTGAGTGGTTTTCTGCTCCTCTTTCTGTCTGTTATTTCATTTGCATCAGCAGTGTTCAGTCTCTGTAACTTCAAGGTCTCTTGTCCCACTTGCACTGTCAATATTTGAAGGCTCTCTTATATTGGCTTTGACATGTCTTTTTAAAATTATGAAAGAGGTCAAACATTATGTTATCAGAAGCTGGCTGTTCATGCATTAAAAATATGCTGATATATGCATATTATCTCTCTAATTTATCTCAAGAAAGTATAGAACTCGAATGGGTTTCAACATGACATTTAGGCATTTAGCAATTTATTTGATTGTTTTTAAAATCCAAAACGACGTACAAACTTACAATGGCTCAAGTTACAAAACTATAAAAAGCCCCATAGAAGGTAAAGCCAATATGCACATTTGTTACTTCAGACATTCTTGACAGCAATCCCACATTGATAAAGCATTTCTACATGAAAAAGTTAGTTCAGGCAATAATTAAATAAATCATAAATTGGTGCTCAATTCAAGCTTGTAGCAGTTAAAGTGTAAATGTAAACGTTATTAAATAAAGTAAACTTACTCAACTTTTCTGATGCTGGTGTTCTCATCATGCATTGGGGCATGTAATTAATAAAGTTGATCCCCCCTCCCCCTGCTTTCCAGCTCTATTTAGAACGTTTTCTCACTGCTTTTGTTGTTAGGTTTAGTAACTTGTTATTTTTTTTTTACATCTGGAGTTCATTTTCACATCTGGAGTATTGTGTACCGAGTATTGAAGTCTCTGTGTTCAGATGAGAGCCACATTACTAATTATGTAGAGAGGATGTCTACATGATATTTATTGTATTATTTACTTAGATGTTTCTAAGTAACATAAAAGCCTGGTTTAATTAAGTGCTATATTAAGTAAAATCTAAGTATTGCCAAGTAAGCTTTGACTGAGTAAAAATTACTAGCTACAAGCTAATATTACTTATTTTCTTCATTAAATTGACTTAATTCTCTATGTGGAATTAAATAAAATGCATAAACTGTTACAAAGATTTCATTTTATTTTTCCAGCACAAATGCTAGCAATAGTTGTGCTAGTTTTCCACAAAGATAACAGCAAGCTGAACTTAAATTAGATACGGATTTTCCTGGGAGAAACTTTCTTGAACATATGGTAAATCATAAATTTGGACTACAATTTCCAATAAACAAATATGCTGCTTGCTTATGTGCCATAATCATCAGTCATTGACTTTAGGTTGAGTAGATACTACATTTCATGATACATGTTAACATACTTTGAGCCAAAAAGTGACATGACTCAGATTCAAAAGAGCTGAGTAATATCTATTAAATGAAGTATTTGTCATGGACTCACCATTGAGACTGAGAAAGATATATGTGACCCTGGACCGCAAAACCAGTAAATCCAGATTATTTATCATTATTATTATTATTGGTTAAATGTATTAATCGTGAAAGCTGAATAAATAATCTTTTCATTGATGTATGGTTTGTTATGATAGGACAATATTTGGCTGAGATACAACTATTAGAAAATCTGGAATCTGAGGGAGCAAAAAAATCTAAATATTGAGAAAATCTCCTTTAAAGTTGTTCAAATTAAGTTCTTAGCAATGCAATTTAATCAAAAATTACGTTTTGATATATTTATGTTAGGAAAATAAAAAAATATTTTCA
Source organism: Barbus barbus (assembly GCF_936440315.1). Taxonomy (NCBI): domain Eukaryota; kingdom Metazoa; phylum Chordata; class Actinopteri; order Cypriniformes; family Cyprinidae; genus Barbus; species Barbus barbus. Next base: position 45,196,006 of record NC_136730.1, on the reverse strand, counting down.
TGGAACTTGATCTTTACTTACGGTATTATCCTAATGGTTTTTGACATAAAAGAAAAATGTATAATTTTGACCCATAGTGTATTGTTGGCTACTGCTACAAATATACACGTGCTACTTAAGACTGGTTTTGTGGTCCAGGATCACATATTTAATGCCTTTTTTGAGAATTTATCTCCTATTTTTGGCCTTGGCTCTTATAAAGTCACAGCCTAACAGCACTCGTTGTGCAGCGTCTTATTCCCGTTCAGTCGGTTGAATGTGTCTCTTGTAGCTAACAGTTGTGAGACGGTTTCATTGTGTGTTATTCCTGATATTCCTCTTCATCAGGATGCGACATCTGAAAACACTGCGTGTTTAATCTCTTAAGCTATCGCAGCTCTGTCATGGTTCCCAGAATGCCATCCGAGTCGCCGCACAAACTCCCTGTTAATGCTCCATCACTGAAAAGGCATTAGTGTCATGATTTCTGGATGTTTCTTATGAGCTGCCACATTAGGAGATGGCAGTAATACATATAAAGGTGGAAGTGAGGGCGAGTGCTTTCCTCATCTGACTGTGCAGACACATTTAAATGACTCAGACGAGGGTTTTGAGGGGAAAGTGAGGTCATTTTCTGTCCTGTTCTAAATCAAGCTATACTAAGGTTTCTAGGGAGTCTCGAAGTGATTCTTGGTCCATTTTGACTCTGAGTAACTGTCCTGTGGTTATGCAACTTTAAAATCCCCATCTCACAGATGCCATGGTGAAGAAAGCCCCAGCCCTGTGGCTCCAGACACCTATGAACTGAGTCCAAGCTGCTGCTTTGAGACACATGCATATGATCATGCACTTTATACAACTATCATGCATGATGGCCATAGAGCCATGAGAAGTGTTGCGGTGAAGGAATATGGCAATATTTCTGGGTAGCACCATACCAAAGAGTGCAACACAATGGGTGGACGTGGCAATGAATAAAGTGAGATTAATTTTGCTGAATGGGCTTTTCTAAAGGTATAATCAAATGACCTGCATATGATCTGATCAAAGGGTCAAGGTCTGGATAGTCAAAATCAGCAGTTGGCAACTGATCTTTCATCATATGTTCCCTTGTGAAAAATAAGTGCCCTTAAAGTGCACTCGAGTATGTTTTTAAAAAACGGTAATACAATATTAATGCATTAAAAGCTGCTTAATAAGATACACTTTCATAACTACCCATGTTTCCAAACACACTTTTATCAGATATGAATGACATACTGGTTTTAATTGAAATGGCATTTCCATTTACCATAAATGCTTTTCAGTATATTGGGCAGTATTTTAACCATAATTTAAACAACAAAACAATAGAAGAAATTTTTAAAAGATGTACTTAAATCTTACTTAAGTGGGTCAATAGAATTTAATGTAAATTTCAACTATAATACCACACATTTAATAATATAAAAAGCATGTATTAGCATTAATATGAAATTAAGTGTCTGAAAACGTCACATTCCGTTCACACTTAAGTATGTTCTGTTAAAGTATATATTATCTCTGTAATAATTAAGTACTCTTTTTAGAGTATGCTAAAGTGCACTTCTTTTTCACAAGAGTTCCGGCAAATTAAACTGCATACTGTATAAATGTCAGTACTGTATTTCAATATATGTTTTACCGGTGACAGATTATTTTTGTGTAAAATGGACTTTTATGTGTCCTGTCCACCATCTTTGACCTCATAGATCAGGATGGTCACTAGTAAAGCTTTGAGTCGTGTGTTTCTTGGGATGTCATCATCAGTTAGCAGTGGTAGAGGTAAGGAATTACAACTACTCACGTTACTGTAATTAAGTAGTTTTTTCAGGTACTTTTTCTTTTTTGAGTACATTTTTAAAGCTGTATTTTTACTTGCACTTAAATACAAATTAAGCAAAATAATCTACTTTGTTACAGTTAAATCATAGTTCGTCAGTGAGTATGCCCAATTTGAATTGATATTCAAACCTTTGACGGCACTTCAGTAGCCAATAAAGATATCCGATCGTAAACGGACCAATAAAAGCCCTGAGATCTGAACCGGGAAAGCCGATGATCGGTTATAGAGATGATCGGGCAGTGAGGGAGCTCAGCGTAATTTATGAACTCAGAGTTTGGAGAAACAAACTATATGGTAGTGTTATCATAAATATCTATATTTTGATACCGATACTGAAATATCTGACACGGTTCCATTACTCATTTTCCGCAGTATCTACCGTTTATAGCCTGCCCTACACCGATAAGCTGCATCTCGCTCTCTCCAGTGAGTTACAGAGTCTGAATCTGAATATCCACGCGGGGTTGCAGGTATGCCGCATAATGTGTTGCGAGCGCCTTATTGTAACATGAAAACACAATAATGTAACGCTAATCGCAGAAAACTGGATGCCAGCTCTCAAATAGGCCTGACTTATACAAATGACCAGCCTGTCCTCTCACTCCGATATTGCTTGTGCGCACTCAGACTGTGTGCAATTGCGATCTCTCTGTGCTTTTACAGTAGAAATTATATATCTTTGCTCCTAGATTAAACTTTGTCAAACGTTATCATTCAGAATAGATCCACCCCTAATGAAAATGTTACTGGAAGTTTTATGCACCAGAAAGTCTTTCAATATGACAGATGGAACTTTTAATTTCTTTACAATGTAAGTTTATGCTAGAATTGTTTTGGAATGGGACATTTGTCTGATTTGTACATATAAATATCCTAGTCTAACGGCATCACTATATTGTACAGACATTACAGGTCAAAGCCATCTGATGGTCCATTTATCTCAATAAATAACATATTTTTTTATTTATTGTATTACTGACTGTGTACTTGTATTTATTTTATTTTTTTAATTCAGTTCAGTTTGAAATCAAGCTTCTTTGCTGTAAGCTTTTGCAACAAAGTTACCCTATTTTAAAGACACAAATACACAGAATGAGCAAATGTTTAAGACTGAGATTTTTGTAATGATAATTAATCAATGTTTATATGTAGGCTATGTAAATAAAAGCCTATACTAAAATCTGTTCATCATATAAAGTGAACGTGTCTTCTTTAGAAGACTTGGAATAAACCACTCAAAGCTTGAAATAATGCTTGCCTTGAAAAAAATGGACGGACAAAACTATTTGAAATATTAAATATCTATATGGCAGTATACAGTATGTGGTAGTTTTGCCAAAGGTATTGAAAATAGTTTTCATGAAATAAAAAATGCCCCTACTTACTTTCTTAGTGCACATTACTAGTCTTGAGGTGAATAATTAAACCGTGCAAGTCATTACACCAGGAAAAAAATTGTCTGCCTTCGTAATATTTAATCAAAAACTGAAAATTTGCTTCCGCTCTGGCCTGGCGTTCTCGCTCTTATGATGTGAGTTTGACGGCTTGGGGAGAATCCTCTTGTTACTTCTGCCGTTTCCGGGTCCATGCCTCTACTCATTTCATTTGAGAATACCATCTCAACAGCCATGTATGAGCACTATTTAATTAATATTACATGTTTAAGCTAAGCATTTAATAATGTGCTGTGCGCACTACAGTCACAGTGTCTCAGACACTAATATTTCAGCTGAATCACTGTCTGGCCATCTGGGATTTCAGTATGAGATAAAGGTTAGGGTTATCATTGTTCAGTATTACATGACATCGTGGGTGTATATTAGCACAGTTTGTTGTTTTCTTGGATTATCTGGCAGAGCGTTAGGACCCAGAAGCGAAGATATGAATTCATATTTTTTGGTAATTCATTAAATATTGCCGCTAAAAAGTAACTAGTAACTAGTACTCTGAGTAGTTTTTGAGACAAGTAATTTGTACCTTCACTTAACCAATAATTTGACTGGTAATTGAGTATTATTTCAGCAATGTAACAGTACTTGTACTTAAGTGCAAATGTTCAGTACTCTTTCCACCACGGTCAGTTAGTTAGTGATGATCAGCATTCCCATTGAGATGGATGCAAATGATAATGTATCTCTCTCCAGGAATTGTTTATACTTTCTTGGATTGATCATAGCCTGCATATTACCATATTAGATTTCTTAATTCATTAAGTTTATCATTTTTAACTTCATCCCTCAAAACTCATTCATTCATAAACACTGAAACACTACGATGCATTCCAGTGCTAATGTTTTTAAATGTCTTTATTTGTACCTTCCTCTGTGTGTTCTTGATCATGACGATTACAACCCCCATAGTCCAGGGACAGCTATGCATCAGCAATATCCGGACCTTCACTGCTAGAATAGCTGCTGCTATCTTGGGGTCTGTCTGTTAGCGGCTAATTTTAGCCAGTATGACCAATGATCTCACATTCAGCCGCTCTGTCCTTCTGTTGCTCCTTCTGTCCTTGCAAGTTTTGGATTATTTCTTCTTGTCCTCGCTTACCAAGTTTTTACTTTATTTGCCCATATGCTATCAATTCAAGCCAAACTTTGTTGGAGTTTAAGCTGAAAGTGTGCCATCTAGTGGATCTGGCCATTGATAGTGCTGCAAGAGACAACAAACAAACACCTCTTCAAAAAATACAGTGTTCATTTCTCAAATCGAGCTGTGGAAGAGAGTTTTAAGTTTCTTTTGGTTTCTTTTTATTTGTAGCCCAGAACAGCACTGTGTTCAGATTCACAAATGCATTATTTATCATGACTTTATTTGAGTCTGCCAATAACAAAACTTGCTGCTCTTGTTACATAATCAACAAAATGGTGCGGCACATTTAGAGCCTTTGAAATATTCAGCACAGCATGGCAACACTTGCATATCATGGAGTAACAACACAAAAACAGCCATATTTATGGAATAAATACCAATAAACTTTATTATTAATAATTAATAAGGTTTTCTTTTTTTCGTTGTCATGATTATACCTTCAGTTGTCATTACGATGGGTGAATCTCAACTGAGTTGAAATGATCTGGTGAGGTTTTAGATGAGGACTGTTCAAAAGAAGTGACTCTTCCCCAGTGTGTGATTATTATTATTAATGATTAACCTGCTCTATGAATAATGGCAGGATGGATTCATATCTCTTAGTCATGTAAGAAAATGACTTTTAAATTTAGCTGAGCAAAGTGCCTTGTGAAAAAAATCAGTGACTGGTTTGGTTCACTGAGTTAATGCAGAGAAGTTCAGCCAAACCAGAGTCAAAATCATTATTTCAATCATTTCAGCGACTGCAAGAGCTGGACGGTCCATTCAGGCATACATCAGCAACAATTCTGGACATTATAATTTGGACATGTATGAGTTGGTTCTTTGCTCTTCTGTTAAATGCATTAATGTAAACCTACACAAAGACTTATAGCTTTTTGGACATTATTAGCTTTAACTGTGTTAAAAGTTCAAAGTCCAGAACAAGGCAGAGGATGCTTATAAAACAAGTATTCATTCTGACAGAAAATGTAAATTCTCACTGTTCATTTTGGAAAATAACTTCAGTTTTTGTAATCGAAAGTTATCAGACCTGCTTTCTACCTCCTGTATTTCCTTCACAAAGCTGAATTATCTTTGAAGAAACAGACTGAACTACAACATTTCTAGAGTGTTTTACTCACAGCCATGATTTTAATATTTCTTAGATTTCTCTGAGATGGTAAAAACTCACTACACACCTTCATTTCATATCGTTTGAGTAACTGAAAAAGTGCTTATCAATGTAAACTTTACAGCTCAAATAACACACAAGTTGAGAAAATGTAAGTGTCTTAAAAATATGAACGTCACATGTCTGGCTTGATTGATTTAAATAAAAGAAGGGATTAATCAGCATGATTGTTTCCCCTGTGGTAATCAATATAATGTCATAAATGTTCTTAAGCTGTTGAGCTTTAATGAACAGTTCGTCAAATTCTATATATTCTTCAAACACATTTTGTTTTAAAACCCCAGGGGAACATAAAGGAAGCATAAAAGTAGTTCATAAAGCTCCAGCGAAGTAATTCAAGTCCTCTGAACTGATACATTCACTTTAAAATAAAGACTGAGCAAAATTTAAGTGGTTATTCAATCTCAAATCATTGACCAACTCATGCATACACCCTAAATCAAATATGCAATACATCAACATCATTGGTTCTTCCTATTTTCTGTATTTGGCATCATCACACACTGCGGTTTGATATCATTGGCTGTGCTTGTGGTTGAACTATTGCTGTGGTTTTTCCAGCATCTTCGTAAGGTGGGCCATAGGACTCCAGTCCAATAAAGACAAGAGAACATCGAATCATTTCTATGTTAGGCCTATTTGTTGAAGCAGACTATGTGTATCTGTTGTAGTTGATTTAGATCAGATCTAACTTTTGCAGAAATCCAGGTTAAGTGCTTCTCTACTTTTTCCTTGAACTTGATAAATCATCCATCATTCATGGTCTGAACTCATTGTGTTGTTCACATATATAGACTAGCCGTGTGCATTTTTCATGGCCGCCCTTACATAATAATCTTTGTGTGCTTCATGGCACATATGACTTATTAATGCAGGCTGTTTCCAGACACAAATGCAGCCTTTCTCAGCTATATCTCATATCAGACAATCATGGCTGTTTTGTTCCTCGCTTGTTCTGGTTTTGGCACAAGGGGAGATAAACAACATTGTCTTAATATTGTGCAGCCTTTTAACGATATTTAATATTTAATATATATATTTTCTTCTATTTTTCAGTCAGGTGCAGTCATGAAAAGCTAGTTAAATTTTAAAAGTTTAATGCCAGAAGTAAAATATAATAAATCTATAATAAAATCTAAATGATTGTTTTCATTATATACCCTTGTGAGATGATGCGGTATCTTTAAGAGTGTATTTTTAGACAATTACATAATTCCCCTGTCAATTATGTCACAGATTTTCTTTTAACCTCATGCTCTTACCCGCCGGTATAATTCCTGTTCACATCTGCATGTGAGTCTTCATATTCATATAGCTGTAAACCGAATGAACTGGATTCATCTCGACTCCATCGAGGCTTGATGAATGAGTAATCACTTGCTTCAGATGCTTCATTATCTTTCTCTGTGTGTTTCCCATCATTGCTGTGGAGAGCGAGGCTTGCTCAGTGAAATGAGAAGTCTGAGCACTCCGTGTTCTTTATGAGTTCATATTCCAGCTGAATCACACTCTTAAGAGCACTTACATCTCTCAAACATAGACTCCAATCCTGCTCTCCAATCAGGGCCGCACAGAAAATCTGAGATCCACTGCCATCCACAGCTGCTATCATAGCATTAAAGTCCAATGCAGCTCATTCTGGTGAGTAACTGACATGTCATCTGAATGACCACATCAATGTGTAACAAAAGCAGCTGGATACACAGTATAAGAGGAAGCTAATGTAGTTTAATAAAACAATAACTGTCTGAAACAAAACTAAAGTGTCACATGCTCAGAGAATCTCATTTACAAAGTGTCTCAAACTAAACTTTCAATATCATTTTTCTCACAATTGTGTTTAAATCTTACAGTTCTAACTTTTTTTTCTCACAATTGTGTGTTTGTATTTTGCACTTTTGACTTTTGTCTCGCAATTGTGAGTTATTGATTTCAATATATAAACTATGAGAAAAGTTTCCTGGGGGGAAAAAAGTCCAAATTGTGAAATATAAATTCACAATCATGAGAACAAATGTCAGAATTGTAAGACAAATAGTCAAAATTACCTTTTGAGTATTTGTCTCTTTTTTTTCCTTTTGTGTCCTTCATTTCAATTTGTTGTAGAATCTTATTTTAATTTAAGGATTTAATTTTCATTTTATTTTCATAATAAAAATGTAACTATCTATGAAATGTTTTATGCATTTATTTATTTAAGCTTATTGAATTTCCACTGTGTATGAAATGTGCTAAATATCCTTGCCTTTCCTTGCCTTCACACCTGAACCAATTTTGACTTTGAAAACAATGAATCATTGGTAGGACATGTATGAATAGAACCATCTGGTATGATAATGTGATAATCATGTAAAACAAGGGCATTGCTGACTGGCAGAGGAGAATAAACTGAACATGAAAATGATTGAGCACTGAACGCTTCGAGTTTCATTAGATAATGTCTTGGTGTCTTCAGGATTGTAGTAATGATTGTAATATGTCTTGCTCTGTAATCATAGCCATTTCATATTTCCCAAGCGGATTCAAATGGCAAATGTTCACTGAAATCAAAATAGGGTCCATAGGATTAAAAGCATCATTCTTTTTTGTTGGCCTTTTGGTGTCTGTCATCACTCTTTTTTAAGGCTGTTAACCAGCGAGCTGCAGTCGGGTTGTGCCGCTTTGGAAGCGCTGAACCTGCCGTCCTCTCTCTGGATGATTTTAAGTGTGGACAGAAACAGACGCTGCCGTTTAGTGAGCTCAGCGGTGATGAGTCAGAGGTGAGGAGATGTGCTGCTTCACATGAGTTATCAGAGCGAACTCAATCACTCACTGATCCACCAGCCCAATCCACGACACTCATAAAACCCCAAGAACACGTTCACAGGGTCTTCAGATTTGTCCTCAGGGAGAAAGTGCACTGTAAATGTACCACAACAGAAGAAATGACAGACAGTCACTGCTCAATTTGGCTCTCAGCAGCCAATTAATGCCAGAGTTTGTTCAATTAAAATGAACTCTGGTGCGATTGCTCTAGTGCAGTTCATTTCATTTGAGTAAAGCCCGGCTCACACTGCAATTTGTGGCCACGATTTGGTCGTCTGAGACAAATTTTGAAAATCCTAAAAGATTTTTATAATCCTTGGCTAAAATCTGTAGTCTTTGATCTCTGGTTTGACATGTTCACCAACAGCTGATTAATGGCTGTTGCGATCAAATTTCAAATTCAAATTCTGGCAGTGTCAGAAGATTTGGCGCACAGTGCTGCAGTGTGACTACCCCTACGATGGATGTCTAACTGTTTCCGTTTTTCAAGACAAGCTATGAGCAGAATTAATGCTAGAGAATTATTCAGCCATAAATTCCAGTGCTCCGGTCCTCCGCTCACGGAATGCATCTGATATGTTGCTTTTTATATGCGTAACCTAGAGACCTTCCCCATCAGGAACTCACGCTGCATCAAAGAACACTTTGGGAGCAAGTACGCCCATGCCGTCAGACTTATAAATCCCTACCTAGTGTGGATGGGCACAGCGAGGCTGAGAGAACTGAGGAGCCGGGAGTGGCGTCAAGGTTAAGGTTGTAGAACCTGACGAAGGTAAACGGGGTGGACCATCCCGCAGCATTACAAATGTTGTGTAGGGAAACATCCGAGAGGAAAGCCTTGGAGGCCGCCGTACTTCGTGTGGAATGATCCCTGACCCCCAATGGCAAGCGGAGATCAGATAACTCATAGGACGTAGTGATCGCATCCACTATCCACTTACTTAGGGTCTGCTTGTTTGCAGGAAGACCCTTCTTATACGGACTGTAGCAGACGTACACCCGGTCCGACCTGAAGTGCTCTCAGTTGGTTTAAATCTTTTCTAACTGACATGACCTTTTCAGTTGGCAGTGGAGGCTCTCATCCATAGCTCCTCTAACCTGTGGTGTTCCTCAAGGATCAATTTTGTCCCCAACTCTGTTTGCATTACATAGGTTACTTCTAGGCTCAATTCTTAGAAGGCATGGATTGTCTTTTCACTTGTGTGCAGATGACCCTCAACTCTATCTGCCTTTTAAGCACACTGACAAGAAAGGCTTAGAAAAAAAGGCTTGCTTGCTTTTTTAAATGATATAAGATCCTGGATATCCTCAAATCTTCTACAACTTAATGTGAGTAAAACTGAAGCAATTTTGTTTGGGCCCTCTGTGGGGAAAGAAAAAAACATTGTTAGTGTTGGAAATCTGCACTCCTGTATCAAACCAACTGTGAAAAGTATGGGAATTACTCTGGACGCTTCCTTTACGTTTGATTAAGCTTTTTCATCTGAAACTTCTATCTAGAGTAAAGCATTTTCTGTCCCCCAAAGATCTTGAAAGAGTCACACATGCTTTCGATTTATCGCGATTGGTCTATTATAATTCTTTATATGCGGAAATTTCCCAGTCCTCTATTACAAGGCATCAAAACGCTGGTTCAAAATGCTGCAGCCAGATTTCTAACTGGAGTCTGCAAACGTAATATAACGTAATAAACGTAACAAAATGTGTTGTTATATTTATATGTATGGATTACTTGGGTTGTTACTGACAACTGGTGAAAATTTCAAGTCAACAGCACATTTAGAAATACATTTACTGAGAAAAATGGTAACATGTTTAGTAATTATTTTACCCGCTGTAGCTCAGACACAAATATATTTCCGTGGCCACCTGTTAAATGTATGCCTTGTTTTATGTTCTAAAGGTTTAATTTAATCTAAAGGTGATTTCTTTCTTTATGAAATTACCTTTGAACCCGAAGGTCAAAGATGGAATTGACCTTCTCTGGTACAGATTTAGATATTTAAAGAAACATTTTGCTCTTTGTTTTTTTTATTTTTTATTTTTATTTTTTTTCCTGAGCCCATTAACTTCTAAAGTGAAGGTCAGACCTCTCTTGTCGTGTTCAACATCACGGAATAAAAGGAATAAAACATTTTGATGGGAAAATTAGTCCTTTGGGCAATTCAGTTTCTCTTTACCATCTAAAGCACAGTCATTTGGATTCGACCTTTCAGTCCTTTCACACGAAACATCCACTATTGTGTCAAAAATGATTCTGGTGTTTAAAGAAAAGCCTTTTTTCTAAGCTTCTGTCTCTGTCTGAACACATGCTGTCAAATATGAATCATAGAGGAGTCATTTCAGCTGTCACCTTCTCACAGCTAAACATACTTCAAATCAACAGTATGCTGCTACAAATACAGAGCAATGGTTATTTAAAAAAAATCAATAAAAACAGGATCTAACAAAAATGTGTAATGGTTTTATTATTTAATTGTCTTTAGATACCTTTGAAGGATTGGGGGTGGTTGGGGTTCTATTAATTGTGAATAGTGAACAGTTTGGTACTTTTCCCAGTTTTATCTAAAACAGTGGTTCTCAAATCTGTATAGGGGACCCCCAGCCACCACACATTTTGTATGTCTCTCTCATAGGCCACACTGATTTCAAGTATTGCAGACTCCACTAATGAGCTGATGAGTTGAATCAGGTGTGTTAAATGAGGGAGACATACAAAATATGCTGTGAACCACTTATCTAAAACAGATGAATGTGAATCTGACAACGTTTACACTAGTTGTTGGATGTATCATGGCAGTTTGGAAATGAAACTTAAAAAAATTAAACAATGTCCCACCCACACTAAACCCAACCCAAACCTGACTGATAGCAAACATGAGATAAAAACACATGAGATAAATGCTGAAGTACCATGCATGTCATTGTGTTTGATGGGACTCATTCTCAAGCAATTCACATCACAGGTGCTATATCAGGTGCGCTCCTGAGCAAATTTGCGATGTCGGAAAAGCCAAACATATATAGCTGCTTATGTGGTGTAAGCATCTAAATGTATTAGTTTACAAATCATGCACTATGGTAAAAGTGTATGGAGCTCATAGCATAATATTTTGCATAGTAGTGTGCATTTAACTTAGTACTTTGTGTGAAATGTGAAAAAAGTTGATGATATTACAATGTAAATAAATTAATTTTGGAAGTTCCAATTAAAGATGAATGAATATTTTACAAGAAAATACTATTTAATTGTTTCTGATTAAAAATGGCATAGTTAATTTAATGTTTCTTACCCTTTTTGAGTGTAATTATTTATTCACTAGCAGTTGTTTCAAAGTAACTCCTGCACCTTTATTTTTTTCCCATCTACTGTTTGTTTCAGCTGGAATCTGCATTGAAATGTAGGCCTATGTATGTTTTTTGTTTGTTTTTGTTTTTTTTTTTTGGGGGGGGGGGGGGGGTTCAGTCACACATTTCTGAACATATAATAACATAATATGCATTGTGCTACAACATGTGGCACACTGGGACAAATATTGTAACAGTACAATAGCGCTGGGAAAGTGTCAAAATAAAGTCCACAGAAGCTTGCAAAAAGCTATTTCACAAAAATTCTAAATAAATTATTTTTCAAATCACCAGCAGTCGTGGCATTACTGTGCATTACCATTTGATATGAACTGTAACTAGCAAGTAGAGTTATGTTTTATGTTGTGTTGGTTATTTCATGCTCAACTCTAAAGTCACCTGACCTTTCTCTGCAGTTGCTAACAAGCCCTGCTGCCCTGACGTACCAGGTATGTTCAGGTCCTCAAATGACTTGTTTTGTTCTGTTCTCTCTTTCTTCCTCTGTGTTTCTCAAGTCTGGCTTATCACTAAAGCTTCATCCAAAATATCTGAACAGCATCCTTCTCCCCTCACTAGGGCTGCTCACTGTCCACTCTAAAGCCCTTTTATGACTTGTGAGCGGTTTGTAAGACCCATGGAGAGAATGAATGATGCTCCTTCAGACGTGTTGGATGTGGCCGGTGAGAGCTGTCGCAGTGAGTTTCTACAGGATAGCACTTCCTGTGAGGCCGAGACAAGGAGTGATCAGCTGCTGCCATTAACCCGTCTGTCCGCTTATTGGCCTGTTCTTGAATGCGACGCTCACCCTCGAGAGGAGCAGAGTTTGTCCTGGCGTCTACATCATGAGCAAGCTGTGTTAAACGCTCAGAAAATGGGGACAAACTCTGACGTAGAGAAATGGTGGAATGAAGCTGAAATGTTTTGATGTGACTTTGATGTCAACTTTGAGTTGACATCAAGTTTAAATACGTGCATGATGTGAGCATTTCTGAGAATAAGAACTTGTTATTGTATGACTAAAGAAGACTTCAGTCATACCACATCAATCATATAGACTACTTTTCTGAATTTTGAGAGCCTGGGTCCCTTATATATATATATATATATATATAATGTATATAATTATATCATTTGTAATGAAGTTGCAATTTAGTGCATTTAAAATATTTTACCTGCATATATAAATGTAATATTGAATAACACACTAGAGTTAAAATGATAGTCAAGAACGTTACATGTGCTTTAGTATGTTAGTCAACACATCAAAATTAGTCTACTACTTTAAAACAAGGCAAAAGATGTGAAACAATGATTTAAAATATACTTTAAAGTAAAACTTTTAATTTGACGATTCCAAAGTGCACTTAAGTGAGCGTGTATTTATTTAAGTCACTTAAGTGGCCTATTATTTGTTTGATAGTATATTATCTACAAGTACAGTTTTTTAAATATATATTTTAAAACGTGATGCCCACTAAAACGTTCACACACAATACAATAAAGCCCACTTCTTTTTCACTCTATTATTGTTTTATTTCACCCAAATGTAATATGGATTATAAACATCATGATGGTGAGTAAATCGATTTTGATTTTGTGAACTCTTCATTTATCTACAAATGTGAGGGTATGAGCAATTCAGTTGCGATATGTAATGTTTGTAATGGTTTTGTGATATGGTAAATCAAAAAGAAGGCCCATGAAGGGTCAGATGATTTGCCGCTTTGGTAAGGTGGAATCTAAAGGAAGTTTCAGTGCATTTGAAACTTGAAGGTAAATGACTATGAATGATATTCTTCTACATGTATTTAATGTGTTGGATATTGCTGTTAGGTTTACATATGCTTTTATTTCAAGCATGTGTGTATACGAGGAAAATGAATGTATGAAGGCATGTGTATAGTCACATGTATATGTTTTGTTGATGTTCGTGTGCATTGGCGTGTCTGTATGTGTATGTGTGCGGCTGACCCAAGCGACAGCATACATACAGTAACCTTACATTTGCACCTGTGTCCAGTCTTTGACGTGCCCGATCAGACCCTGCATTGGTCAGATCTCTTGTCTATCTTCAGCTCCTATTTCACACAGATTTAGAAGGTGCAAAGGCAGCACTTCTGGCTTTGCTTTGACGGCCTTGTGTCTCGTTTGGCTTTGAGTATACAGTATGAGAGAGGGGTGTCTTTGCCTCATTGAGTCGGTGTGTTTTATGGCTGCATTGTGGCTGTTTTACTGAATGGCCCAACATAGCTATTAAACGACTGAACGCTCTCCACTGATGCACTGGTTTTTTTAGCTCTGACAGAGTCTGAATTAGACTTGCATACAGTACAATAACCTCCTTTCTTATTCCTGCAGCTTGCTGCCCAGGTGCTGGATGATTTTGATGACGAGGACATTGGATTCGGCCTGGTGGATTCAAAGAAAGACCGCGCTGTTGCTAAAAAGCTGGGTAATATGAATGCGTCTAAGATCCATTATCTTCCATTTTCTGCCTGTAATGCAATTCTTACCCTCACTTTCCGATCAGTGTGTTGAAGGATACGCTGCTGGTCAACAGCAAATGAAAATGAATGCTTTGTACAACAGAAAACTGTCTTGTTTCATCATAGCCTAGACACTGAAAACATTTGGTGTCAGATTAACTTTGAAATAATTTCACTTAGAAACTGCTAGTAAATCATAAACATTCACAAAGACCTGCCAAGTAACACACTGAATTTATGAGAAAATGTGAAAGTAGAAAGCTGGAAATAGTATTTTCTTGTAAAACAGCAATTATCTTTGTTTATTATCACAATGTGCAAAAAAAGATGAACACAGAGAGTCCACTTATAGTGTATTAGCATCATGCTTACACCAATAATTCACTCAAAGATGAAAATTTGGTCACCATTTATTCACTCATTTATTCAGCTGGTCCAAACCAAAATGATTTTCACTTAGAAATTGGTGGTAAAATTCACAAATGATAATAAAGAAACAGCAAGAAATACAATAAAAACATATTCCAATCATCTTTATGTATAGGTTTTTTTACAATGTAGCTTTGTTTGAGGAACAGACTGATATTTAAGCATATTGCATAAGCAGGACGTGTTCTTGATCTGTATTTTTTGATACTAGAACAACATTATTATTATTAAAACATTGTCTTCTGATGTTAAGAGTAGAGCTGGGATTATGATTGGCTGATAAAAATGTTGTTCCAGGAAAATCCGTCCACATCATGTTGTGCAAATGTTTATATGTAAAATATGCAGTCCATTAAACACCTTTGAAACGTTCAGATGCTTGTTTTGGCAGGTCTGCTGGAGGTGGACAGCATCTACATCTTTGCCGATGGCGAGGTCATTGAGTACGATGGAGAGCTGGCGGCCGACACGCTGCTGGAGTTCCTCTACGATGTGAGGGATAATCATCATAATCGCTCACACACCTAATCATCACTGATAACTGACCGAGCGCTTCTTCTGTCAGGTGATCGAGGAGCCTGTGGAGATCATCAGCAATGACCGAGAGCTCAAAGGCTTCCATAACATCGAAGAGGACATTAAACTGATGGGCTACTTCAAGAGCGTGAAATCTTCACGTTAGTATGCTGAATTTCTTTATATAATTCTGATCACTCATACACGTGTAACAAGCAGCTTCCGTCATGCCAATGCTGTTATTTCTCAGACTTCATTGAGTACGATGATGCAGCTGAAGAGTTTCATCCCTTCATCAAGTTCTTTGCCACATTTGAGCCAAAGGCAAGTGCTTTCACACATTTGTTTACTTCATTAATTGATTAATTTGTTCGTTCATGCATTCGTTCAAGTCAAGTCACCTTTAGCTCTTTTAACAATACAGATTGCTGTGTTCATTCAATAATATTATACATATTGTCTCAGTTATCTCTGAATGTTTCCAGATTGCTAAGAAATTAAATCTGAAGATGAACGAAGTGGATTTTTACGAGCCCTTCATGAACAAACCCGTCACCATCCCCGGCAAGCCCTACATGGAGGACGACATTGTCAGCTTCATCGAGGAGCACGACAGGTGAACTCTGAACAGTGCTGAACCAGCAAAATCAAAATACAATCATCTCAACGTTTCCTCAAAATACTCTCAGAAGGATGCTTGAATAAAATCATTTTTTTCTTATTTTAGGCCGACTCTAAGAAAGCTGGAGCCTCACAGCATGTATGAGATCTGGGTACAAACAAACTCTATCCATTATCCAAAACGAAAGCTTTAAGGCATGGGTTCCCAACCCTGTTCCTGGCCATCGACTGTCCTCAGGTGTGTTTGATTAGAGTTGGAGCTAAACTTTGCAGGACAGTCGATGGCCAGGAACAGGGTTGGGAACGCCTGCTATAAGGAATTTCAAACAGATGTCATGACTGTTACTAACTCTATCATTTGTGCTGTTTCTGTTTTAGGAAGATGATATTAACGGCCAGCACATTGTGGCCTTTGCTGAGGAGTCTGACCCTGGTAAACACTGTTTGAGTTTGAGAGTATTTGAGGGATTTCATATCCGTGACTCCAAATGACTGAATGTTGACTTTTACCAGACGGTTATGAATTCCTGGAGATCCTGAAGGAAGTGGCTCAAGAAAACACAGAGAACCCAGATTTAAGCATCATCTGGATCGATCCTGACGACTTTCCCCTGGTATGACAAACCTCTATAATACTGTATCCATTAAACAATTTGATTACTCCAAGAACATGTTTTCATGATTCCTAAAAATCAGTTTAATAACATACACACTACATTATATCACATGTACAACACATTAAATGCTCAGCAGGTGCTTCAACATAAGGATCATGTATGTTTGACTCTGCTACCCTCTGCAGGAGATAATTGACCACTGAATGAGTTTTATTTATTTATTTGACCTCTTCGTGTCCCCTCAGATGGTGCCGTACTGGGAGAAGACCTTCGGCATCGACCTCTCGTCTCCTCAGATCGGCGTGGTGGACGTTGAGGATGTGAGCACATTATTTATCTTTAATGCCACTGATCACACGTGCAGCTCCAGCTCCAGGGGGTTTTCACAGCAATCTCATAGAAGAACTATTTCTGGTTCCCCAAAGATCCAAAAACAGTTCTTAAAACCAATTATGGCTGTGTTCGAAATGCCATACTATCATACTACTCTTACTATTTCTGCAGCATGCAGGCTGTCCATAGTATGCAAATGTTCAGTATGCATGAAATACCCTGATGACCTACTATATTTGCCAGAATCTGCTAAATATAACTCAAGTATACTGAAATCAGTACAGAAGCTGTGTTCTGAATGGCATACTATCACACAACTCCTACTATACTGCAGTATGCTGCATGAATACTGTGAATAGTATGTGAATTTGAATAAAATGTGTATATATATGACAAATTACACTCAATATGTTATTGCATACTGTTTTAAAACATACTACAGTATTGAAGTATAAATATCTGCCACCTAACTACTATTTACACGCCTGTTGCTAAAGAAAATGTTATTTTAGTGTAAACAGAATTTATCATTATATGCACTTAGTGTAACTATAATGTATTGCTTTTTCCAATTACTGTAACTGCCAAAAATATCATTGTTCGGTTAAAGACGGCTCAGTGTTGATTCAGTTCTGTCCAATATGTAAAGTGTATCAATTATGAAATGAGTTCAATTGGGCAATATAGCATTGGTTACTAGCATGAAGCCTTATTAACAAGCCTTTGTCAAAAGAACGGCTGGCACATTTGTTTTTAAGGTAACAACATTGACAGCTGAAACTGTGTTTGTTGGAGGAAAAGAGCAAAAACTGACAAAATTATGTCTAAAATATCACTTAATATTAACTTATTATTATTATTTTGTTTATTGTTGTATAAAACAATACATACATTTGCAATCATGTTGATATTCTGTAAATATTGTTTCTATATACGTGACCATGTTCTACAAAACCAGTCATAAGGGTCAAATTTGTGAAATAGAAATGTATACATCATATGAAAGCTGAATAAATAAGCTTATGTTAAGCTTTGTTAGGATCGGACAATATTTGGCTGAGATACAACTATTTTAAATCTGGAATCTGAGGGTGCAAAAAAAAATCAAAATCTCCTTTTAAAGTCGTCCAAATGAAGTTCTTAGCAATGCATATTACTAATCAAAAATTAAATTTTGATATATTTACGGTAGGAAATTTGCAAAATACCTTCATGGAACATGATCTTTACTTAATATCCTAATGATTTTTGTCATAAAAGAAAAATCAATCATTTTGACCCATACAATGTATTTGTGCTGCAAATATACCCCAGCGACTTAAGACTGCTTTTGTGCTCCAGGGTCACATTTGTAAAGTGTTTATAAATATAAAATTAACTCATGATTATATGTTTATAAATATAAAAAATAACTATTTTTGGCATTTTTGCCTCAAAAAGCTTTTTTGTTGTCGTTGTTATTATTTTAGGACACTCCTGCGCTGTCGTGAGACTGGCTTGCGTTTCATCAACTGATGTTAACTGATTTAATAATAATTTAATTACAGTTGTTATAAAGTAATTGTCAAGTCATGCAGTTCAAGTCCAAGTCGAGTCAAGTTATTTCCTTCACTCAGTCATGTCTCCCGTGTCTGATAGTATCTTCATGTACTTCGTAAGCACTTCTTCTTTTCTGCTGGATGGAGGTTTTTGATGTTTGTGATTATTCTGAGCGTGTTTTTCCAACACAATCTCATGGCAGTTTGGTGGCTAATGCATATGAATTAGTGAACTCTTATTCTGTCTGTGATTGGTCTTGTGTGTGTGATTCTCAGGCTGACAGCGTGTGGATGGAGATGGATGATGAAGAGAACATGCCCACCGCTGACGAGCTCGACGCCTGGATCGAAGACGTGATGTCTGGAAGAATCAACCCTGGTGATGAAACTGACTACGACCATGAGGATGATGAGGAGGAGGAGGAGGATGATGACGAAGATGAAGATGACGAAGATGACGAAGATGAAGATGACGAAGATGATGATGACGACTACAACGATGATGAGGATGAATAAATGATCTCAGACAAACTCATGTTTGAGAACTCGTCAGTCTCACATCCTCACAAACTGAGCTGTTCTGTCATTGCCGTCTTGTCATGTTTAACTCCACTCATTCTTCAGGAAAATAACCATCATACCTGCGAACCTTTTTCTCTGCCAATGAAACGCATCCAGTGAGAATGGGTGGGGGGTTCGTTTAACAATATAGCAGAGCCTGGTACTATCAATTGTTTTGATATTTTTTATTGACTTTTAGAGCAGAAAATGTGATGCTCACTGGATGGTCTTAAATAAAAGATAAATAAAAACTTGCCTTGTTTTTTTGTTTCAACATAGATGCAACAAGAAGAGATGAGGAAAAAATTGTCAGCTATTAAGAATCTTTGTGTGTGTGTGTGTGTGTGTGTGTGTGTACTCAAGATTGCATGCACAGTTTCATTTCCTTGTAGATGGAAATCATCACTTTCTCACCACAGAAAGCAAACACTGAAACGCTGCTTGATTTAAAAGTGCTGAGTTTCACGATATAAACAACTGAATCTAACACGGAAACATTAAGATACAATAATTACAATTTTATTTTAATAATTAAAATTAAGATGTTACATGTTCGTCTTGTATATTTTCACATTTAAAATTAACTTGTTGCAATAATATTTGAAATAACTATATAATAATTGAAATAACTGAATAATTATTGGGCAGTAACGAATAACCGGGCAGTAATTGAAAAATCCCCCAAATTGTTATATTTGGGTTTATTATAGACATACAATGTATTGCACATTTTACTATGTGCATTTTATAAATGTTATAAACTAAGATCTTCTGATATGCAAGGATGTTATGTGATAATAGATAATCACCTGATAAAATGACACTCTTAAAAATAAGGTGCACATTGGCCCCGGTCCCCCAATATGATGCCACATCCTCCACGGTCACAGGACACATTCAGCACATGATGAACATCAGTATACGCCTCTGTTTGTACTTCATTTTCCTAGAGGAAACACATATGAGATATATTGAAACCTGTTTCCTGAATCCTGTTCAAACATACAGTAACTACCTTCGTTTGAGATGTATGCATTGATATCGATGCTTTCTGTGTGTTTAGCCAAATGATCCATCACAAGTAGCTGCGGTATGTCTTATAGTCATAGTGGAGGAAATACTTCATACTGTCCTCAGTGAGCTTTTTAATCATTTCAACAAATTAAATATCACTAATCGTATTCTTGGATTCATTATCAGTTTTTGTCTAAATAAAAACTAAACTTAAGCATCATTTAGGTGCACCGGTAATGCAAATGCTTTCAAATGGCCATGAAACTGCATGTAAAGTGCATCATTTTATAGTGTATTATGTAATGTAAAATATTTAGACTAATTTGGGCTTGACATTATTTGACTTTTATTATTTTAATGTTAGTCTTTGATCTGGTACAGCACTATTGCAAGGTCAAACAATTAGGAAAAAGCAAATAAAAACATAAATCATTTAGAAATAATGATTGTCTATTTATTTTATTATTATTATTTATCTTTTCATTTAATCTATTCTTGAATTGGGGCAAAACATATCAAGCAAAGGCTTGGCTTGCGTTTCTTTTGTTGATCCCTAAATATCTGAATTTCAGGAAAATATGAATGTGACCTCATGACAAATGCACACAGAATATAATCACTAAGATAAACGTCAATCATGTGATTCCTGTCCCTTTCCTTTCGACTATATAAAGGACAGCGTTCACCTCCTCTCTGCAGACTCTCTTCTGTTTTCAGACAAACAGAGTATTTCAGAGATTCATCATGAGACAGCTTGTTTTTCTTCTGGTACTTTCTTCTGTATCTTTCTTCACTTTGAGTGAAGTTGTAGATAATAATTTTAGTAAATGCAGAAAGTTCTTTTTGAACAGCGCCCCTCCAGACTTCACACCACCAGCGGGCGTTTCGGTCAAGCCCATCTGTCAGTGTCTTTGGGATGATAATGATGAGAAAATTTATCTTTATGCAACTTTGTACAGCACGACCTGGAAGATCCCCGTCTACTCTGCGTATGTGTATAACAGCAACAAAAGCATTGGGAGATGTGATGCCTGGTACATTGAACCTCAGGTAAATATTGTTCACATTCATATTATGAGAGTAAGATTAAAGGAGAAGTGTGTAATTTTGGTTATTACAACCGGTGTATTTTAGTGGTGTATCAAAAATAGTTTGAAACAACACAAAATGATGTCAGTTTTAACAGTCTGAGTTTTATTATTATTATTATTATTATTATTTTAAAGTATTATATTCATTCATTCATAATTTTTCCTCATTCCCTTTAGCTGGATGGAGATTCTACCTCTGAGCCATGTATGAGGTCCCAAGGCTATGACAGAAATATTGGCAATAATCAGGCTCTGAATAGCGACTATAAGAACTCTGGCTATAACAAAGGTCACCTCTATCCTGTGCTCCACACCAAAAATCATCTGTCAATGCTAGCCACATCCACACTGACCAATGCGGCTCCGCAGAATTCAGATTTCAATCAGAAAGCATGGCTGAGACATGAGGAAGCTGTAACTGAAGACTTGAAATCCTGTAAAAAGGAGGCTTATGTGGTGACTGGTGTAGTTCCTGACATAAACCGCAAAATTAATAATAGAGTCACTGTGTCAAAGTATTATTGGAGAGCCACCTGCTGTCTAAAGGACAATCAGTACATAGGAAAGGGCTACTATGGACCGGACGACAAAGACCAAGTGAAGGAACTAACAATAGAAGATCTTCAGGTAAAGCTCCAAGGCTTTTACAAACTTCCAAATCCCATTTCAATTTTTCCAGACATTTGTCAAAAACCGAATCGAAAACGCCAGCGTGAACATCCAGAATAAACCCTAGCTGCGATACATTGACACAGATTATATGTTCCTCTTGTGTAACCTTAGTCTTCTTTCATATTACTCCTTATGTGATTGAAACTCCACTGAGACATCATAGAAATGTCAAAACTAGGCAACATTTCCAGTCCTCTGTGCATTTTGTTAATTGGATGGTTGTCTTTGCTTGATGACTTCACACCAGCAGATGGAGACAGAGACTAACAGAGCAGATTTCAGGATCATCCTTTTTATAAAGCCTTTAATTAGTTCAGAAACATATTTGTAATGGATGTGTTTTCATTCATATTTTCCTGGCAGCTCAGCATACAAGATTATCAAGGAGTGTTGTACCACGTTTTGCTTTAACATCCATCACTAAGTGGTTCTTTGTGCTAAATCTCAAACTTTAATATAAATTTCCTGCACCATGTTCTTCAAATCAAAGCTGTTAATACTAATGTCAATGCAGAAAGTGCTATTGTAACTGTAATAGAAAACATTCTGTAGATTATTACGTTAGTTCATGTCCCTGGACTTCTAACATCGTGTTCTTCACTGTAATGTGTGATAAACATATAATTAAACTATATTTTGCTTTCAGTATTGTGTCTAATTTGGTCCATATTTGTAGGAGGAAGATATTGTCAGACTAAATCACTTTTTGGGTACTTTACATTGACATCACGGTTATTGCCATTTGATATTATATTTTAGATTATTAAAAAATAAATAAATAATTAATCAAATAATTTTTCTTTTGATAAAAAATGAAAGCAGGTGAGTGCTTTAATAAGACAGCTTTATTTAAGGTTTTCTTATCACTTGCATAATCCTAGAGTTTTGTGTAATAATGTAAACACTGCATCTGGCCACCAATATTTGCTATTTCATCTACAGACATATTCATCCATAATTATTATTATTTTTAAATGTCCTATACAGGGTCATGGGGCAGCTGGAGTGGATATATAATATGAAACATAATATGAAAGAATATTGAGATCAAAATATAGAAAGCAATCAAAAACAAATTAAAATAAGAAATTTCCATACAGCCCAAACCCAAAAGAGTTGTTTAATGTTATGGCAATTTAATGTCATCTCTCGCTCATTTTTACTTTCTACATGATAGTTTTATTTCCCCAATAGCTTTCGTTTCATGGTGAAATGCTCATTTGGTTTCACTTTCACTTCATGCATTTAAATTGTTAAGACACAATGTTCTGGAAGACTGCTTTGAGTCATCATGGATTGTAAAAAACAGGTTTAGTTTGACACCACAGCCGTAACACTTGTGTTGTTCCAAACCTGCATGATTCTGTTCAAAGCACAAGGAGAAATGCTGAAGAATACCCTTGGAGTGGAGTATCAGGTTATAACATAACAAAACAAACAAACATAATACTTGTTGTGTCTGTGAGACAAAGGCTGTACAGTAATAGACAGCGGATGTAAAGAGAGAGAACATCATCTATGGACGCTGGTTATGTGGTGCTTTTGATTTACTAAAAGCTGAAAGCTGAGATGCACACACCCTGAGCAAATGATGTAAATGTATGTAAAACTGGAGTGGAGTAACTTCTGGGAGGAGTTTCTTTTTCCAGGAATGAGAGTTAATGATAATGGATGGAGATTGTGAGAAAATGAAACTTTACTGTATATAAATAGGAGGAGAGAGAAGTAGAAATAAAACACTGAAGAGAAGGATCCACAGCTGATACGTCCGTCAAGGTACGTCTGATTTCTGCTTATCTCTCCTGATCATTAGTGGTGTTTGCAAAGGCAAGGATCACTCTTATTATCGCTCATTCTATTGTTTTTACTATTGTATTAAAAAGTATCAAACTTCAGGTGTGTTACCTGGGAATGATTCGTCCGATCATGAATGTAATTTTTCTAATCCATCACACAAGCACTGCAAGATTTTTGGATAATATGAGCACAATACACATATGATTACTGTAAAATCGTAAAAGTTTGATTCTTTTCAATTTGATTTAAAGCCAGAAAATAAAGAAACACTCATTATTCATCTCTCAGGTTATTCCCGGGCAGAGAAAATATCACTCAAATTTCTCAACGTGAAAAGGAAATCTTATTCTGACATGATATAGTGTTTCATTTGATTGTCAAATGCAGCATTAATGGCACCAGAGTTTTAAAGGATAAGTGTCTTTTTGACACACCTTTATGATTCGTCTTGCTGTTTTTTCAGCTTCTCATGCCGTGGGTGCTCCGGTAAAATGCCATGTACAGAATAAGAAGCTCTAAAAGAAATTAAACCTCTTAAAAATAAAAAAAAACAAGTCCACACAAATATACCTGGCAGGCAATAACCCACTTGAAAGACCGGATCTAGAGAGCAGAATACCATAGAAACTTGAGGGTGGACTCTGTTCATTCTGGTTTGCAGTGTTGGGGAAAGTTCATACAGTTCAATGTTGCATTACTCCTTAAAAAATAACTTATTGCATTATTACTTAGTTACTTTTCATCCGAGGTCAAATGTTATGCTACTTTGCATTACTTTTTCTCATCTGGGCTGGGTTTGTTAGTTTGTTTTTAATAATAATAATAATAATAATAGATACAGTATATATATATATATGTATGAAGAATATGATGTCATCTTTGCTAATTAGTATGGTTTAATTTGATCATCAAATGTCACAAATTGGGATTAAATACATATAGGATAGCTGTTCTAATTATTGCAGGTTTGTGTCATATTCTGAGTTTTTATTAATTTTGATAAATATTAAATTTGTTTGTGTGCAAGTAAGATGAGTAAATGCATGTTGACATTTAGTCTAAAACTACAGGAAGCATCATGTTCACACAGCACACACAATTTACTCCCAGCTTCCCTCAACATGGGAACAGCAGATCTGTCAGTCTATCAATGGGAAAACAAACTGGTGTTACTTATTTGAAAAGTAACTCAGATATTTTCTTGTAAATTAAAAAAGAGTTACTTTTCTAGTTACTTGAAAAAAGTAATCTGATTATGTAACGCACATTACTTGTAAACCCCAACACTGCTGGCTTTTTATCAACCATCGTCAACGGCTTAGCAATGCCATAAAAAGAACACCTTAGCAACACCCGAGCAGCCACCTAGCAATTACACCATATCAAAATGTTGCAATAAGCTATTAAAAGCTATTATTGGATGTTGGACATTATGAATTGATTTTTAATGAACACTTTGACACATTGGTACAAGTCTTTTGCACCATAGCCCAAAGGTGCCTCAGTATGAGGTTTTGAGTTAGTGCCGCCTAGCCGTCGAAAGTAATGCTTCGTGAATAGTTTTGTGAATTTTGTCCAACAACCAATAAATCTATTTGACCAATAAATCTCACTTCATTGGATCCTACAGGATCCAGCAGTATACGTTTTTCAAAAGTTGTACATTTTGCTGTCTGTCATTTTGCATCAGTTAAAAAAACATACTCCTTCTAGAGCGTTTGTCCGATCTTCACCACATTCAATGCAGATCATTATCAGACCATGCTAGATAATTCAAACTGTTTTAATGTAACTCTTAGTCAGATTTGCTATAATGGAGCTGCATAGTGTTTTATGCAATATCTTGGTAACACTTCTGCCTATTGCACTGAAACTTGATCTATTAAATCACGACCATGTTCTGATGCTTTAGCTCCTCACTTTGCTTCTTTTTGAGCTTGGGCCCATAATTTCTGTTTCAGCTATAGTTATTGTTGTTGATGTATTTTCAGCTCTTCGGTCGACCCTCAAATTTATCAACTGACACAACCGCAATGGCTCCATCTGTGAATATCTGTCGCCACCTTCACTGCCCCGTCTGCAAGAACCTGCTGACAGACCCGGTCTCCACCACCTGTGGACACACCTTCTGCAAGGGCTGTCTGGACAAGCACATCAGCATGTCCGAGCATCAGTGCCCTCTCTGCCAGGAGCCCGTGACCACCAAACCCTCCGTCAACAAAGCCATCGAAGCCCTGCTGCAAGAGTTTCTCCAGACTAAGTTACCCAACATGGACCTCTTCTGTGGAGAAAGAGACGCAATTCCATGCGACGTCTGTGACGAACACACATTTAAAGCCGTGAAGTCCTGCCTGATCTGTCTGCTCTCCTTCTGCGATGAGCACCTGAAGCCTCACCAGTCTATGCCGAGATTCAAGGGCCATAAGCTGGTGAGTCCTGTGGAGAAGCTGGATCAGAGAGCGTGCAATACGCACGGCAGACCTCTGGAGCTCTTCTGCAGACGTGACGAGCGCTGCATCTGTGCCTTGTGTGTGAAGACGGGTGGAGACGTGATACCTGTGGAGACAGAGAGAGAGAGGAGACTGGTGAGAACATAAACCTGTTGGGAAACAACACAGATCAATCTTCTCCCCTGAGCTGGTGTTTGAAATGTTTCCCAAAAAGAGCAAACAATTCAATTAAGTGAGAAAAAAGCACTATTGAATCAATGCATTCAAATTTGGCAGATGCTTTTATCCAAATTGTTTGTACTTTTTTTTTATTTTGACAAAAAACTATAATGCTTTATCCATAATACTATAATAACACTGATTTAAGATATAAATTCTATCAGTTCACGCATTCCCTTTAAACCATGCATGCTCATGCTTACTAAGGAACGCCATTTCCCTGATTTAATTGATGTAAACATTTCAGATAAAGAAAATTGACTGTTTTGGGACGATTTTCATAATCCGAAATATACCAGTGTGTGGGATCAGACATTTCTGACACACTGTCTTCTGTAAACTTCTGTAACTTTCTGGTTAAGGTTTTTTGTTAGTTTTTTTTGGATGCAATTTGTGCCTGGTTAATTTCCAACACTGCAATTGTATATGAATTGACTGATTTTGTATGAATTTAAAGTACTCAGAAAGCTTGGTGTGTGTCTGTGTGTGTTTGTACAGGCCGTGCAGCAGAACACTATTGAAGTGATGCAAAGGATGATCCATCAGAGGGAAGTCAAACTTGAGGAGCTTAAGGAATCAGCTGCAGAATACCAGGTACGTACAGTAAAAAATGTGCAAATAAGTATTAAAATCATAACAAGCTTCAAGCAAGGTTCATTGACAACACTTTCTAAATCAAATATGGTCAAGCGTCCTCAGTGTTGAAAAATGCATATTATTTCACATATTATTTTGAACCAGGAGGCCGTTCTGTGTTTTCAGCTGTGTCTCCTCCACAATCAAAGACATGCACAGGTGAAATGGAGACACTAAATTAGTTTTCGAAAATGGGTGAATATAAAGCGATAACAAATATCTTGTTTTCCACAAACGACAAGGAAAAGATAAAGATCTGATTTACAGTGATTCAGTCAGCAAATAACACTAGATAAAGACAAAAGGCAAACACAGCATGACACATGACACTTATTTAATCATAGCAGGGCAGGGAACAAAGGATGTTTTAGTCTTTGAGAGATCAGGTGTTTGTAAAGAAGAATGCACTAAGATTATGCAAAGACGTCTCACATAGATAGACCTGTTGCCAAGGCAACATCTCTGATTTTCATTTAAATTATTTGATGTTTCTTTTTAATTGATTTTGAAAGGTATAGTGATTTTGGTGTAATTAGTACTAGTGATTATTGCAGTGTTTATACATTTTTTATTTAGCTTATTTTTTAGTTTTCATTTTAAGTTTTTGATTTTATTTCCATTAGCATTTTTTTTTTTTTTTTTAATAGCTCTATTTTTTTATTATTTAATTTTTACTTTTAGGCATTTTAGCATTTAAATTGATTATTCATTAAATTATGATTATATTTTTCATATTATATTTTATTTTATTATTTAATTTACCAAAAATACTTTTTGCTTTAGATTTAGATTTAATAACAACACTGACCCAGACTCAAAGAAATGATGTAAAGCAAGCCAATCTGATTAGAGTTTGCCAGATCAAGAATATGCATTTCATTTTTGTTCAACATGCGTCCACTCCTCACAGGCTCTGCTGGAGAAGGAGGAGCAGGAGATACAGGAGGTGTTTGCTGCACTGACGGAGGTGCTGAGGAAAACAGAGGAGGTGCTGCTCGCTCCTCTGGAGGACGGGAGGAGGTGTTTGGAGAAAGAGAGGGATGAAAAGACGCAACAAATACAAAAAGACATTCTTAAGTACAAGGAGGCCATCAAGTCTTTGGAGCGCAATAAGAATGAGGAAGACGACGTCCTCTTCATCCAGGTTAGTCAAACTTGACTAACATTTTAAGAAGTAAAAATTATAATATATTTACTAAATGTTTAGCGTGTGTTTGGCCCTTTCTCAGTCATATCCAGCCGTGCCAGCTGAGTTCACAGATGACTGGACACTTTCCATTGACACGGAGTTAAACTTTGGCACAATGAGAAAAGCAAAAGCAGAGTTAATGGCTGAGATTGAGATGCATCTGGAGAAACTCTGCACTCTTGGTGAGTGATTATGTCTGAGAGTTGTTATGCAATTGCTCATAAATAGTATTTGGATAGGCTTATTTGAATTCATACTACACTGTTTGTCTGCCCTTATGAAAAGCATACTTTTAGAGAGAGTATAATATACTTTAAAAGTACATACTTAAGTGTGAACTTAATTTAATGTTTTCAGACACTTAACTGCATGTTAAATGCAATTAAATTAAAATGTATTGCAGTTTAAATTTATATTAAATGTGATTTTGTAAATGTGAACTGTTTTTGACCTTAAGTAGGACTTAAGTACATCTTTATATGTAATTTCACAATTGCATGTATTGTCTTTGAAATATGGTTAAAGTACTGCTGAATGTGCTGACAAGCATTTATGATAAACTAAAATATACTTTAATGCAATTAATGTTGAAACTTCAAAATTTATTTGAAAGCAAAGCTTTTAATGTTACATTATAACAAAGAAAATTAATATATAAAATTACTCCATTAAAATGTCTCTCTTTAAGTCACTTAAGTAGCCTTTTATTCTATTAATATTATATTATCTGCAAGTACAGTCTTAAAATATACTTTTGAGGTTTAGTGCACATTCAAAACAATTAAGTGCACTTAATTAGGTGCACAGGCATGAATGACGCCTGAGATCTTGTTGTTTTGAGGAGAGGTGGATATGATGGAATCTGTTGTATAATATAACGTAGGCTACTTTACAGTGACATTGAAGTATCATTGCTAATGAATATTGTTATTGAAGGTATATTTTAAAGATATTTATTATGTTCCACACAGTCTCACAGTTGTAAATTTGATTGGTAAATTTGTTCACTTATGTTTTCTTTTTACAGAAATTAGAAGGATTCACAGCTTCTCAGGTACAGGAACAATTTCTGAGCTAGTTCTTCACGTTGCATGTTTACGAATCTCTCAAACATGCAGTAACTGAGAATCTGGTCTTTGCGCAGTAAACGTGACTCTGGATGCAGAAACAGCGCATCCAAACTTAGAGGTGTCTGAAGACAGCAAAAAGGTGCGCGACACCGGAGCGAGCAACATCATCCCGGGCGGCCCAGAACAGTTCGACCTGGTCGGAGGAGTCCTGGGAAAACCTCGCATCACTTCGGGAAGAGCCTTCTGGGTCGTGGAGGTGGGGCAGAAGGTGGGCTGGGAGCTGGGGGTGGTGAGAGACGGAGCGAACCGGAAGGGCAAAGTGTCCTACAAACCCAGCGACGGTTACTGGGCCATCTTGCTCTGCGGTGAAAACATGTACGGAGCTTTTTCAGACCCTCCAGTCCAGCTTCCGCTCCCCTCCAAACCCCAGAAGCTGGGAGTGTTCGTGGACTGTGAGGAGGCTCTGGTCTCCTTCTATGATATGGAGGCTCTGTCACATATTTACACATTCACTAAGTGCAGCTTTAACGGAGCCATCCGTCCGTACTTCAATCCTCATCCCAGCAGAGACGGGACCAACTCAAGCCCGTTGGTCATTTGTCCTGTCAATCAAACCAACATCTCTGTGTGAAAGTACGGGCTAATGTTATGAGTCTGAAACTATGAGGTTTTTATGAGGAAACTATGATTCCCTTTTGTTTGTGCCTTTGTTGTCTTCTTTAGTGATGTTTTCTGTTGTACTTTGAGTGGATTAAAAAGCAAACACATTTTGAGGTGAAAATTATATATTGTACATTTGGAAATCAGATATATTTATAAGAATACTTTAATGAGCAGGGTGCTGTCCTTCTAAATGTAATTTCTACAAATTTCTACAAAAAGTAATTTTTAAAAAGTCTATTCATTCTTTATAAAAATATGATTTATATTTTATCTATCTATCTATCTATCTATCTATCTATCTATCTATCTATCTATCTATCTATCTATCTATCTATCTATCTATCTATCTATCTATCTATCTATCTATCTATCTATCATCAATGTGAATACTCATGAATGTTAACAGACTACTTGTAACTGTGAAACGGCAATAAAACTATTACACGAGGCAATTATGTATGTGAAATGCAGCATTTATTTAATAAAATACAGGGGAAAAAAGCTGTGTTTATTTGATGAGAAACAAGAAAAAAAAAACTGTGACATTGTTAAATAGTATTACAATTTAAAATCTGTAATATATTGTAATACTTTAAATTGTAATAAAGCATTACTCCTCATCTTTGATGATTAATAATAATTGTAGGTATAAGAGGGAGCTTTTGCTTTTATTGTTGTCCTTGTAAATGATGGCCTGAGAGCAGGACAGAGGAGGGAATTACACATGCAAATCCACAGGGAAGTGTTTGCTTGTTCCAGAGACTGGAGAAGAGTGCTGAGCGTTCTCAGAAAAATCATCCCTTTTATTTCTAACTGCTTGCATTAGTCACTTTCTGAAATGCAGGCTTGAGTTTAATATGTGAATGGGGGGGGGGGATCTGTCAGGTTTGATAAAACTCTGAGGAAAAGAAAAAAAAAGAAAAACTGACAACTGTTCATAAGATGAATGCATTTGAAATGTCAGCATTTGGGTGTTTCTAACGACTTCAAGACGGAAACTACTCTGAGAAACGATGAGTCAGCCAGTCCTTGACATTCCTCTCAGAGTTATTCTGTTGCAGCCGCAGGACTCGAATGATGGATTACTGGTAGAACTTGTGTCAGGGTCAGGTGAGATAAAAACATCACATGCACTTTGTCAGTTCAGTTGAAAATTCACAAACCAATGTGTTTTGTTGATGCTGGAACAACAGTGTTATCAAAGAAACTCTTTTATATATTTTTCATAATGATAAGCTATTACTAAAATCACATCACTCAGAATTAATAAATATAACACTATAAACTGTTAAAATGCTGTAAATCATGTTTGAAACACCGTAAATACAAATTATCAAAATGTATTTTAGCATTATTTTCAAAGCCAGTAAAATGAAACTGTTCAATCTATGAAGAACAAAGACTGTTGATCGTTTCTGCCAAACAAATGGCTCATTAATTAATTTTTTTTGAGAAGTAACGATAATATATCCACTTCCGGTAACAAAAAATATGAATCTGCTTTTGTAATGAATTGTTTTTAAATCATAGACAACTTTCATTTGCTCTTCAACTGAATTGTGTTGAGCTGTTAACCCTGCTGGCTGCTGTAGTGACAGGAACATGCCTAAAGATGTCCCCTGTGATGATTATTCCCATTTAATAATAATAATAATAATAAAATCAGAAAATTACCTGAAAGTATAAGCCTGATGCATAGATTGCCTTTTATCAGTGCAAAAGGTCATGTGCATTTTCATTTCCATTCACATGTAGTGAATGCAAAATAATTACTGCTTGTGTTCAAGGATAATTGTCAAGTTTTTCTGAAACATTGTGTTTTTAGTAAAAAAAAAAAAAAAAATGAAGTTGTAGCTGTCAAGGCGAAGCAAGAAATGAGTCTGAATCACTGCAACAGCTTGATCATGTTGATGACAGCACCATCTACTGGTCAACATGTCACATACAGTGGTTTGATGGAAAATGTATCAAAATATAAACACATGAGCTAAGTCTGATGATAATGTTGTATTTTGTTGCAGTATTTGGTGCATTGAAACTCAAAATAGTAAGTGTCAAGTGTAAGAGTCAGTTTGAGGTTCAACGAGAAGTTTTGGGAAAATACTCAAATAATCTTGACTATGCTCTCTATGTTTGTGTATTTACTTATTTTCTAACACATGGAGTACAATGTCTAAGGTCATCCATACTGACGTCCATTGTTTTGAATTTCATTGAATATTTTTTTAAGCACATCCTTTACCATTCATTCTGATCTTCTTCAAAATTTGACCAGTTTTCCCAAAATGTCGTCCTTATATTGTACACCAATTTCCAGTAACACACCAACAAAAATGATGGTGATGCTTGCACTGGTAGTTTAATAGTTTAATTTGTGGAAACGGGTCTAATAAACTCATGCTTACACTGATTTACACGTTTATTTCCATTTTCAGTAATTCATATACAAATACAAATGCGTAAACAGGGATTATACTAATTCATTTGTTTTGTATGCTTTGTTTGCTTGTCATAATTGCTTACATGGCCATGCAATACAGTTTTTTTTTATGTAGAAATATCTGTATACATATGTGCTCATGTACATGTTTATTTTAATTTTCAATTATATGAAAAGTGGACCGACACACTTGCACTACATTCACATACATATTTCAATTTTATTTCACTACATATATTTCATGTGTATTCCAATTTTCAGTTTTTTATGAGTTGGCTGTTTGCCATAATTCTTACGTGGCCATGCAATAAAACCGACTACATTTTCTTTATAGAAGTTCTCTATATCAGTTCTCAAGCGCAACCATATAGAAGTAGAGTCATTGTCCAGCTCACGGTTCAGCACTGTTTAGTATGAGACGTCTCCTGCACAGGGCAGATCATCATGGTGTCTGAGGCCTTGTCGCTGCAGTAGAGGTAGAAAAACGGGAAGAGTTTCTCTTTGAATGAGTCCATAAAGGTATAGATGTGACTTTTGTTTTGTACGTCGTAGAACGACACCAGTCCTTCTTCGTAGTCCACATAGACGCCCACTCTCTTCAGCTTGGGCTCGATGGAGAGCAGGAGGGGTGGAGAGGAAGAAACGCGATATTCCTGGCCTTTCTTCATGGCTAGAGCCCAGTAGCCGTGAGCCGTGCTCACAGAAATCCGGCCTTTTCTGTTGACGGACGCCCGGGCCACACCGATGTACCAGTCGTCCTTCTCGCCCACCTGCACCTCCCAGTAATGGCGTCCCGAGGACAGTCCCTCGCGGCTGAGAGCGATGACCACCGTATCGAAGCGCTCAGGTGTGTCGGCCAGGTCCTGCCAAGCGCCCAAGTGACGCATCTGACGGCCGTCCTCGGACAGCTGCAGCCAGGGGTTTGCTGTGTCCGGGTCAAAGGTTATGTCCACTTCATAGGGAGCATACAGCAGATACGTGAGCGAAAAACAGACCAGGACGAGATAAACACACTTGACTGCAAAATGGACTAGGGATGAATGACAGATCAAACATACCTGAGTACTTCTGAACCCTCCTCAGCTCTGTTTATGACGGAAAAAAAATCAATAAATTGATCAATCAATAAATAATCATAGTTGTTTTATAGTTAATTCAATAAAGGGAAATAATTTTTTTTGGGTTTTTTTTATAAAGATGGGTGTCATTTCTATTCAAATTTGTGTCTCGCATTTATAAATATATTTGTATAATTACACTTTTGTAATGAAGTTGCAATATAATACATTTAAAATGCATTTAAAACTTTAAATGTAACACCTTAGTTCTGTTTGTACTTTTGCATCTTAGTCAGCGTGCATTAATAAGTGCACTTCTTTAAAGCCCAACAAAAGATTATTGCAACATGATATAAAATGTAGTTTAAATTAAAACTTTTAATTTTATATTACAAAGGGCAATTTTTTAAAGCGCCTTTAAGTGATAAGGAAGTCATGAAAGTGTCTCTCTGTAAATGCATTTAAGTGGCCTTTTATTTCATTCTTATATGATCTGCCATTACATATATACTTTTAAGATCTGAAATATACTGCAAGTACACATTCAGTACTAATAATCTTTTTTTCAAAATTCTTCATGGTTACAACCAACCTGACACAAAACTGGTGAAAACAAAGTATCAGGGCAGCGATAGAGAGAAGTTTTTATACCTTTTTCTGCAAGCTTTTCTACTTCTTCAGTAAGAGTCTCCTCTAGTTTGAGCACAGCTCTTCTGGTGGTGCCCACACACAGATCCGCATACACACAGGTCTCAGACCAGTCTTTAGTGTGTGGGTGAGACATCAATGATAGAAAGTTCTGGAGGAGAAGACGATGGACATTAAAGAAGCAGATTGGCAGACTCTGAATAAAACATCCTGCAAAACGTCCTTTGAATGTGGTGGCTATTATTGATCTCAAAACATTTTAGACCTGTATTTATCATTAGTAAAAAATATTGGTAAAAATGCTCCACCTGCAGGAAGTGAATGTGGTCTTCAGTGTGTGAGAGATATGCTAACTCTATGTTCCTCAGTTTCAGAACATTTATTTCCTGCTCTAGTTCTTGTATTTGTCTGTTGGCCCAACTCTCTGTCTTCCTCTGTTTCTCCTCGATGTCCAGCACCAGTTCAGCCTGGGCCTTCTGGACCGCTTGGATCAGGTCCGCAAACACCTGCATGCTGTCCTCGATTTCTCTCTGAGCGCTGCTCTGTGATTAGGAAGAGATGCACACTTATCAATGCAGAGCAAAAACGATAAAATAAAATACCTTATAATAATGATGTATAACTTGATATATGACTGCTGTCTGGTTGGATTTCACGTCATGCGTCTGTGTGCAGTGCAGTGTAAATAGTTTTGAAAGCTTGTGGCCATAACTAATGAGCAACACAATGGATCGTTCAAAAAGGTAACGATCTGAGAAAAAAAAACTGTTAAAACAAAGAGAAGTGCTTACGAGCAAAAAAGAAGTGACAGAGCCTGTTATACAACTCGTGTTAAAGGGTTACTCCACCCCAAAATAGGCGCACAAAAAGTATTCTCGTTGCTTCATTAAATTCAGATTGAACCACTGATGGCAGATGGACTATCCTCATGATGCTTTTCATACTTTTCTGGGCCTCGACAGTGTTAATTACTTGGCAGTCAATCAGTCACAAGCCTCGCGGTTTCCATCCAAAATATCTTAATTTGTGTTCCGAAGACGAACGAACCTTTTACGGGTTTGGAACAACATGGGGGTAAGTGATTAATGACAAAATTAGCATTTGGGGGTGGAGTAACCGTTTAACATCAGACTGCTTTTCGGAGATAGCGAGAAGACTTCAGAAGGTTTAAAAACAGCCCAGAGATGGCCTTTTCTCACTCCACGGGTAAGATATTTAGCGCTGGCTATGTTGAATGTTAGCATTGCATCCTTTGTGGCGATGTTTATTTAAACCAGTTGTTTTCAATGAGTCAAAGCAACAGTGGAAGGCGCATGAGGGGAAGTCGTGGCCTAATGGTTAGAGAGTCGGACTCGTAATCGAAAGGTTGCGAGTTCGAGCCCCCGGCCGGCAGGAATTGTAGGTGGGGGGAAGGAATGTCCAGCGCTCTCTCCACCCTCAATACCACGACTGAGGTGCCCTTGAGCAAGGCACCGAACCCCCAATTGCTCCCCGGGCGCTGCAGCATGGCTGCCCACTGCTCCGGGTGTGTGTTCACGGTGTGTGTGTGTGTGTGTGTGTGTGGATTTGTTCACTACTCACTGCTGTGTGTGTGCACTTGGATGGGTTAAACGCAGAGCACCAATTTCGAGTATGGGTCACCATACTTGACAATACGTCACGACTTTACTTTTTTTTTTTATGATTTGTGTGCTCGAAGGACATTATATGCAGATATTTGTCTTTTTTATTTGTCTTGTCTTTTTGGAGGGGGCAAGTTTTTAGATCATTACTGACTGATCACTTGTTCATCTGTGCTTTAGAGCTGAGCGGAAGCCCAACTCAACTCATTAGCAAACCAGTGTTCCTCCTCAAGTATCTTGCAGTTATGCCTCAACTGCGAAAAGTTGCAAACTGTACCTTAATTCACATGGATCACTGCATTCACGAAAGGATAGCATATGTACATGTTAAATCATGAAGCACTTCAGGTGAGACATACATAAACACTTAAACTTACCTTGTTCAACTCTATGGTGTTTTTGATATCATCAACTTTCTTCAGTCGCTCCTGGATCATCTGCTGAACTTCTGCTTCAGTTTTCCTCAATAAAAACTGTCAATCACAATGTATTGTGTTAAACATAAAAAATCGGGCATAACTTTTTTTCTACAACATTTTTGTTTTTTACTAATGAATGTAGTAAAATATGTATAGGAAATACTACATTTTGTCAATTATACACTAGTGCTCCGAAATCGCATATTAGTTGAAATTGCCACATATTAAGTTAATGTCTAACCTCTGCAAGCCTGAATCTTACTAGTATACAGTCCTGCTGACCATGATCTTTATTTTCTTATATGTTTGACTGGGTCTGATTTTGCATGAGGATTTTAGGTGTACATACAATTATTTATGAAGTGGGAATATTCAACAGACATGTACTATAGTCATGTCTGTAACATTGTGTCTGCATGTAACATTGTTTGAGATTCTGAATGGCATTTTTTAATCTGGAAATTGACTGTTGTGCTCTACAGTATGATGCATAATATTTGATTGAGGGGAAGTTGCTTTTGTTCAGTTCAGGGAAATTGGGGCATATGTAGTCCTGCACTATTATGCGCATTATGGATATTGCATATTGTGTGTGTTATGGTTATCAGTGACATACAGCATGCATATCTGTTTTTCCAGTCCACCCTGAGATTTATAATAAATCAAAGCACTTCAGTGTCATCCATTTGGTCATTATATGTAGTGTACCTTTTTCTCTGTCCACTCTCGTTCTACAGGAACAGTGTAATGTGCCCTGTGGTCCATCTCTGTGCACAGCACACACACTATGGTCTGATCCTTCTTACAGAACAGCTCCAGTAACCTCTCATGCTTCTTACACATACGGTCCTCCAGGTTTTGCACAGGTTCGATCAGCTTGTGTTTGGTGAAGCGGGAGGTGTGGGTCTTTAAGTGCTCCTCACAGTAAGACGTTAAACAAACCAAGCAAGATTTTACTGCCTGCCGCTGATGGCCAGTGCACACATCACAGGACACCACCTGGGCCCACGGCCCATTAGGAGGAATCAGTTCAGGCATTTCTGTGGGGAGTTCCACATGGCTATGTCCTGGGTCCGATTGTGTTGTCTTCGGAAGGTTCGCTACTGGGTTGGTTTTCATTTCCTTAAACTTCTCAGCGATTTCCCTCAGCACTGTGTTGATGCTAATGTCGGGCTGTTTGAAGAAAGTCTTTTTGCACATCGGACACATGAAGAGGGCACTGGACTTCCAGTAGCTGCCGATGCAGGCCATGCAGAAGTTGTGTCCACAAGGGATTGAGACAGGGTTTGTAAACACATCCAGACAGATGGAACAGTGCACCTGCTCCTCCGCTAACATGCTGGTGGGAGATGCCATTCCTGTACAGACAGAGGGAGAATCATGTGCCCTGCAAACAGATGTAGACTTCCAACTTTGAACAAAAACAAACTTTAAAACATACATATATTTGTTAAACGCATTTTCTTTCATTAAATGGCCATAATCTCATGTTATAAAAGATTAAGTGCTATGCACAGGCTATTTAAAGCAATGTCTATAGATAGAAGAGTGTCTTAGTCAAGCATGTGCCAATATACATAAAGCATTGACCTATATAGACAAAGTGTTTCTTCAGTGAAGTTATCTTTTTACCCATGCATTGCATTTAAGATTGATGTGGGGTGGTGCTATAACGTTTTGCAGTTTGGGGATCCAATAGATCTATGAGGTTTACTTACAAGCTATTTAACACATTTAATTGGTTTAATAGTTGTAAACCCCACAGACAGACAAAGAGGGTGACCTCTTTATATATTAATTTATGAAAATGGATTAAATAAAAACCAAAATGAAATATGATGTGGTTTATAAACAACAGTGATGATATTCACTTATAGATTATTGAATTCAACACAAACCTGCATTCAGAGCCAATTTTACTTCCATAATGCGTTGTATCTAAGAGCAAAACATATTGATGTTATGACAAAAAATGGAATCAAGTAGAGTGGTATTTGAGATTAAACATCAGGAAATGGTTATATCATGAGGATGTTTTATGTTAGAGGGAACAGGGCTTAAATGCAGTTTTCACAATCTAGAATAAATGCTCAACATATTTAAAAGGAAAACACATTTTGTTCATAACTTTTTCATTATTTTCTAAGATTTTATAAAGGCTGCATCACCTATAATAGTACCCTATAAATTACAGTCTTTTCAGAACATTAAAATGGAGTAGTGTTGACGATGAATGATGCACAATAAGACCAGGAATGTGTTTGAAGAAAGTCAGTTTTGCAATCATGTTGACTTTATCCCATAAAACTAGAACAAACTTAGATCAAAATCCTAAAAAAAACTGTTGAATTATCCAG
The DNA here is from genome assembly GCF_936440315.1 of Barbus barbus. Classification (NCBI taxonomy): domain Eukaryota; kingdom Metazoa; phylum Chordata; class Actinopteri; order Cypriniformes; family Cyprinidae; genus Barbus; species Barbus barbus. The sequence goes on along the minus strand of NC_136730.1, from coordinate 45,157,798 downwards.
TCCTTTTTTGGTGGCATTATTGCCAGCTATGCAGTGTGCTAAATATACAAAGTCATTTGGATTTAATTAGCAATCTGCCTGTTGGCTCACGGCCCTGTGCTCTTAGCAACATGCAGCAGTCTTTGACACAGAAAGACTTCAGGAATATGTAAAGCCTGGCTATTCATAGGACCAAAGATTAACATCACACCAAAAATACTAGGCCTCCCAGACTCCTGCTCCTTTTTGGATCCATAACACCATTTAATCTACACGTTTTTAGAGGCTGATTATTAAACACATTTTTGCAGTCTTGCAATAAATATTCATTAATATTATTTGGCAACAGAAGACCTTCAAGATGTTTTGAGCATGCTTTCATTAGCAAACAAGTCCTTTTATACACATCTTGGCTATGTATTTGCTGAAATGACATGCGGAACATGCAGTTTCTTCAAACATCTTCAGTGACCCTAACTTTTTTGACTTGAGTTACAGTGTTTTAAAAGGAGACTCACCAGCAGTCTGTTGTAGTCGAATGCCACTGACCACAATGACCGTCCTGGTCTGGACAGCAGTGACATGCAGGACAGCTGATGCTCCCCCCGTTACCCTGAAATATCCCCCTCACCTCCCCATAGCCTAGTTTCGCTTTTACACCCCTGACTACAGAGTCTCTTCTAGTTTCAGGAAATATTAACCATTCACTCACTCAAGTTGCTTTCATTTAGCAGTTATGCCTAACTATTATATAATCATTCATGGCATGGAATGACAAGTTAATATTATGAATTTTATTCAAAAGTTCTGAAAAGAGACACATTAACAACCTGTATCCAAACATTATGATACCCTGGATATAAAAATTAACACAGGAAATATATAGGTGATCTGCTCTATACAGTTAATTAATTTCCATTTAGCTTATACATATTGTCGTATCACACATACACATTAAGCTCATATTATAACATGTTATCAATGAGTAAAACAAATTGCAATGTATGATTGAGTTACACTGTGGATTTTAGCAAGTTGTTACAATTCTATACTTTCGTTCACAAGGTAAAAACAATGCTAAAACTTTAATTTAGCATTCATGTTAACAGTAAAAGAGTTAATGCACCACCGTTCAAAAGTTTGGTGTCAATAAATTCAAAGACTTTTTCATTGCATCTCAAACATAAACAAAATGTAAAATGCAAACAGGAAGCATTCAGTAGGAACAAATAGGAGAAAGGAAAGCAACAGACAAATCAGATCAAAAAATAGTTGTCAATAAGTTTATATGCTCATCAAGGCTGCATTTATTTGATCAAAAATATAGTAAAACAGTAATATAGTGAAAAATTGTTACAATTTAAAATATCTGTTTTCTGTGTCCATATACTGTAAAATGTAATTTATTCCTGTGATCAAAGCTGAATTTTCAGCATCATTACTCCAGTCTTCAGTGTCACATGATCTTCAAAAATCCTGCTAATATGCTGCTTTTCTGCTCAAGAAACATTTCTGATTATTATCAATGTTGATACAATATAAATAAAAAAAAAATAGCATTTAGTTTGTAACATTATAAATGTTTTTACTGTCACTTTTGATCGGTTTAATGCATCCTTGCTGAATAAGACTTCATTTCTTTCTTACTGACTCCAAACATGTTAACGGTAGTGTATATGTGTTTCCAAACTCTCTGCTCCCTTTTCAAAGTAAATTATAGTCTTTGTACATTAGATGCATCCCAGGTCCCATACTGTGTTTTAATTAAGATTTACAGAGAGAACTCTTGTGAAAATGTTTTGTTTGTCCAGAATCCATTTGGAAAATCTTTAGTGTTGTAACAGTCTTTTAGAAACTCATGAATAATGCATTGGAGTGAGTTTGCTGCCTCAGCTGTGTTTAACAGCAGTGATGACCAGCGCTCCGGGGTTCTTTCCGTCCTGGTTGATGCAAGGGCTGAAAATGGGGTAGACGCTCTCAGTGAACGCATCAGTGAACGTGTAGAGATGAGAGCGTGTCTTCACATCATAGAAGGACACCTGGCCAGCTTCGTAGTCCAGAAAGAGACCCAGCTTCTGAGGCAGTGTGAAGAGATGCAGAGGAACTCTGTTGCCAGTAAGAGCTTTCACTTCTCCGCTTTTCAGCCATAAACACCAGAAGCCTCCTTCTGGACTGAGGCGGATCTCTCCTTTGCGACGCACTGACCCGCGGGACACTCCCATGGTCCAAGCGGTCTTGTGTCCCACATCCACCTCCCAGTAGTGTCTGCCGGAGGAAAGGCCCTCGCGCGCCAGGACAAACAGCGCTGGGTTGAAGCGCCGCGGCGTGTCCGAATGCGTGGAGCTCTTCCGCTGCTCTTCATAGCGCACCTGCCGGCCGTCCTCAGACAGACAGAGATCACGCTGAGCTGTGGCAGGATCCAAGATCACCTCACCTAGAGAGGAGACAGAGATCAATTATATTCCTAACTGGTGAATGTAAAAATAAATAAATAAATAAATATATATAAATGAGTGAGTCATTGAATCATTCTTTTAACCAATTCAACTGTTCAACAATCCTGATTCATTCAGAAACAAAGACACAATGGTACACTGAAAAGAAAAGTCCTTTTTTAAACAGTTTTTCACACAGAAATTGCTTGTAAATTTCACAAATAATTTCTAAGCAACACACTGTATTAAAGTACTCCAGTACTACTAGTCTGCCCTCTAGAGGAACAGATTGCCTTGCAGTGTGAACACTGATCTAAAAATAACTTTGCGTCTCTCATATCTTCATCAATATGATAAAATATTCATTCAGCTGAAAAAGATTGAAACATTATAATGATCCGTTGCAGTGTTCAGATGAATGTGCTAGTCCCTAATGCTTATATCAATAGCACTTACTTGCATAGTTTTGCAGCTTCCTGAGTTCTGAAAGGAAAATAAACACTTCATGAAGGTTACACAGATCATGTAAATTAGCAGTTTGATTTAAGGAAAGTGTAGGGAAAGGCCGGACACGATTCTTCACCTTTCCCATAAAGCCGTTTGACCTCGTTTTGGAATTTGTCCACCAGAGAGCAGACAGACTTCCTGATGGTGCAGAGATACAGATCTGTGTTCACGTACACCGATGACCAATCAGACGGCTCCGGGGGAGGAGGAAGGGATGGTAGGAACTGCAAGGGAAACATTAGGTTTAATAAAGCTCAGATGCAGACACTATAGTTCACTGGGAACTTTGAATGCTGACCTGTAGAAAGAGCACCCTGTCGTGTGTCTGAGCGAGTGCGTCCAACTCGCTGCTCCTCTTCCTCAGGGTGTTGAGCTCGTGCTCCAGGCCGCTGGCCAGATCTTTGGCCTGCTGCTCCGCTTGTTTCTGTCGTGTGGTGATGAGCTCCAGCAGCTCGGCCTGAGACTGTTCCAGCAGCCGCTGCAGCTCCGCGTAAACCGCCCAGCTCTCCTCGATCTCCTTCTGACTGCTGTCCTGAATACAGAGAGGACACCAGGCTTTACACACTCCACCTCTTTATCATACCACAACTACATTGTACTTATTTGTTGATGCAAGTACATAGTAGTTAAGGCCACTTAATATAAAGTGTGACCTAGTAAAGTAATGCATTACTTTTTTCATTTAGAAGGAAATATCTGAGTTACTTTTTCAAATAAGTGACTTTGTTTCTCATGTCTTGACTGACAGCTCTTGTGTTGCCATGTTGAGAGAAATCAGGAGTTAGTGCAGAGGCATTGTGTGTGAACATGATTTTACTGTAATTCTAGACTAAAGGCCAAAGTATACTTCACTTTTTACGCGTACGTGAGGGACAGCGTACAGTACTCGTGATGCGAAATGCATCATCACGTACTGTACGTGCACCGCTCGATTTTTGTAACCGTGCGTACTTAGTACGTGTGACCTAAGCGTACTTTGTACGCTTAGGTCACACATGCGTACTGAAGTTATTTTGCAGTAATCAGGTTTTCCCACATGGTGGCAACACTGTCCCTGGCCGTTGTTTCACAGTAGAAAACGAAACTAAAGAAACGGACAAGTGAAAGTGAAAAACGTGAAAGTGATGTGACATACAGCCGGAATTTGTGCTCTGCATTTATCCCATCCAAAGTGCACACACACAGCAGTGAACACACACACACCGTGAACACACACACACACACATCGTGAACACACACCCGGAGCAGTGGGCATTTATGCTGCGGCGCCCGGGGAGCAGTTGGGGGTTCAGTGTCTTGCTCAAGGGCACCTCAGTCGTGGTATTGAGGGTGGAGAGAGCGCTGGACATTCACTCCCCCCACCTACAATCCCTGCCGGCCCGAGACTCGAACCATTAGGCCACGACTTCCCCTTACAACGACATCAAAACAGCGGAGACTGCAGCAACAGACGCTCACATTGACAAGCGCGTTTGAGCGAGAGGGTATGAGACAGCTCAGCTTTGGTTTAAAAGAGTTCAAAAATATTTGTTATCAGTCATGACTTAACAGGGAAAAATAGAGCCGACACTAAATGAAGCTTTCTAGAGCAAATGCGCCGACCGGCCGCGTTCTTGTACAACTTCAAATGGAGTACTTTGAAAGGCTACACGTTCGATTGTACGCATACGCTAGTGTACGCATACAAAAACGAAGCATACTTAGGCCTTAAGTATGAACATGTATTTACTCCTCTCACCTGCACAAAAACAGATTTAGAGTTCTTAAAAAAAAAAAAAAACAGTCAAATGCAAAGTCAGAATATTATACAAACCTGCAATAATTAAATATGGTAAATAAGACAAATATAATTTAAATATTTAATCCCATTTTAGTAACAAATGTCTTTGCTACTGACATTCGATGATCTAATTCAACCAGACTAATAAGCATGACACATTTGAGTTTCATTCTTGTTATTGCTGAATAGTGTTGAACTTTCTTCTCCTGCGTCATATTCTTCATGCAATTTTATTTGAGCTGCGCCCTCTACTGTACAGACGTGAATCTACATCTCCTTCAGCCTGAGGCGTATTCATTTCACTTTTGGTGTGAAAGGGCTTTTGTAAAAGAAGAACTTTTTGTATATATTAAAAACAAATGAGCAAGCCCTGCTCAGATTTAAAAAGTAGCTCAAAAGTAACATAACAGTACTTTTCATTAAAAGTAACTAAGTAACGTAATGGCTTACTTTTTAGGGAGTAACGCAATATTGTAATGTATTACTTTTAAAAGTAACTAACGGCTCAAATCTCATTCACACACAGATATTCCTTGGTGAATATGAATGAGAATACCATAGAATGTGGGTCTCTTTCTCATTGACCTGGAAAACAGTACAGTATATTGTTGTATTGACTACTTTTATGACACTTTTATGGTGTATAAAAACAATGCATTCCTATAAAACTATTAACACCATGGGGTGTCATTAGCCCTCCTACAGATTATTATTATTATTATTATTCGTTTTCTTTTGCATTTGTATTTTAATCAGATCTCATGCTCATTTACTGTCTAAGCATACAGATACTATTTGCATTATTTGTGTGTTCTCAACGCAGATCATACCACAAAATTAATTAACATGCACAGGGGAAACAAAACCTATACTCTTTGCAAACCTGCAATAATTAAAGTTAAAGTTAGTTAAACTTTATGGAATTACAAAATGCACTTCATAGAATCTCACTTTATTTAACAAAACTCAATCCGATCCTAAACATCCCACACAGCACCACTATCGTGCTACAGGTGATGATCATGACAGTAACTGCAATTTTGAGACCATCGTGGATCAGATTTTTCCTTTTTTTTCAGGACAGAGACCAGAGAAGGTAGTGACAAGCACATGCAGCGTAACTCATGAGATCGCATGTTAACATGAGCATGCAGAATATCAAACCGAGTGTTTTGACAGGACAGACCGGTTGAACCGCTGAAACTCACTGAAGAACTGTGTTGATTCAAACACTTCACCTCCAGTTCAGCTCATCTGCCATCACACCGCACATATACACCTGCTCCGACATATTTATCTCTGTCTACAGTAATTACTGTAATCATGAAGCATTAATGAGTCTAATATGAGTTATTTTTGCCTGTATTCTGTCTTTCTTTCCCTCCACCCTCTATGTAATCGGATCCTCTGTATTTTTAAATGTGACTCACGATGGCCCTGCGCTCTATTTACAGTTATTGAACAGGTAAAAACACTGGCACATTAACCTTGCATGTCATTGACACAAACCTGAACCCGATCTCACAGGAAGGATAACATATCACAGAAGGAAATATTCCATTTTTGAACTTCAACGTTAGCTCTGCCTGTTTCCACTTTAAGACAAATATACTTCCTGTAACTCAAGTGTTATATTTATTTCCAGACCAAAAGAAAAGGCTTTTCTGTTTCCTTTAATCCTGCATTGCTTGTGTTGTTCAGCATTTGATGGAAAGCATTCTCAGTTAAAGAGGGGTGTGACAGCATGGGCAAATATTTGCAGTGCTCTTACTGGTTTTGTCAGATGAAACAAAAGGTAAACAGATATTCTCAACAAAGCAGTCTAAGGTAGAGGCAGCGTTCACCCTGGGTTTGTACTAGGACTTTTCCAGTTGTTTTTGATTACTGGATATTTTTTTAACATAATTGAGATCACAAAGAACACTTTAATACTGGATTGACCCTGATTCTGCCTTAGTTATGTAGAATTAGAGGGCAGACAATTATTATTTATGATTATTGATAACTATGAAATAGTTTGTGACACATTATGCGTTGTTTTGTCATGCATAATAAATATAGCTCCAAGCAGCAATTACAGTTTGCAATTTATCATCCATTATGATTTGCTGATGCGTTTCAGATGAAAAACATTGTTACTTTTGATTAGCATTGTGCTACGATTTTCTGAAGTTTGAGGACTTGTAAAAGTAGCTTTTTAAATTTAGACCACCAAGTAATATGCAATTCATTCAAGAACATGTCATTCCTAATAGAGCTGAGGATGATCAAAGATTGCTCAGCCTTTCTGAGAAAAGAGCCATCACAAAGTATAAATGGACTCACTTTGAGGACTTTGATGGACTGCTTGATCTCCTCGAGTTTCTTTTCTCGCTCCTTGATCAGATGTTTCAGTTCTGACCTTTTCTTTCCCAGCTGACTCTGTGAACCAAACAATGAGATTATTATTATTGTTATTATCAGGCTAATTAATATTAGGGCTTATTTGTTTCTGTTTTTCTCGCATGTTTACAGTGTTGTGCGTTATAACCAATCACACACTATTATGTTGAGTTTATGAATGCAGCAGCCAATCAGAGGCGTTCAGATGATGAATCGCTGAAACAGCTGTGTTTTGTTGTACAGTGCTTGCTGACTGAATTCAGCTCTCTCTCACGAATTCTCTCATCATAAACAACAAAGTGCAGATGTACGTGTGATGTAAGAGATAGATAAGAGAAAAGAGATAATGCTCTTTGCTCGTTTTCTGTAGCTGCTGTTTAAATAACTGAGGAAACGTAAGCATTATATTTAGTAACTTGATACTAATTAAAGGTGTATGTTAAGTGTTTATATTAAACTAAGTAAATCTTTATATTAAACTGTTATCATGTAAAACACAAATTCAGTCATATTAAAAACATGAGGTTGCATTTAGTCTTACACTGGAGTTGGTTCACTTTCCAGCAATGAAACTAAGTAAATACATAAATTAGCACGATAATATCGTATATCGGCCATCTCACAGGCTGACGATAGAACAATATGACAACTGAGCATATCGCCCAACACTAATACACTTAGTATCATGTTTTTACAGATGAATGTTGTTGTTGTTTTTCATACTTTGACTTTTGGAGAGTTGTATTGAATCCAATCACGTTCAGTTCCATAAAGAACATGTCCATTTTTAATGTGATACAAGCGTTAAAACTCACCGTTTTTTTCTTCCACTCTCGTTCGGTGGAGACAACATCATGGCCTTTATGCGAGGACTCTGCGCACTCCTTACACACGCACACGTGTTCGTTTCGGCAGTAGGCGTCCAGGAGGCGTTTGTGTGTCTTGCACATCTTGTCCTCCAGGTTGTGTATGGGCTCCAGCAGCTTGTGCGAGCCCATTGCCTTCCCCTTCTTATGGTGCCGCAGGTGAGCTTCGCAAAACGAACCCGGGCAGCTCAGACACGACTTCATGGCCTTCATCTTCCGGCCGATGCAGGCGTCGCAGGGCACGTCTCCCGCTTTAGCGAAGTCTCCCCAGTCGTCGTCTTTATGTGGGGAATTGGCAAACTCGACACTGGCCCGGTCGACCGAGGACATCGTGGACAGGCCCTGGAACTGTTCGGCGATCTCGGCCAGCACGCAGTTGACGCTGAGCTCTGGTTTTCTGGAGAAGGTTTTCTTGCACATGGGGCACAGGAACTTCTTGCTGTGATTCCAGAAGCCCTCCAGACAGGCCTTACAGAAAGTGTGGCCGCAGGGAGTGGAGACGGGCTCGACGAAGACCTCCAGACAGATGGAGCAGGAGAACTGCTCCTCCGACAGGATTCGCCCCGGAGACTGCGGGCCTACCAATGGTTGAGAGAAAGAGATGTGATTAGATTAGAGGTAGTGAAAAGTGGAAGACATAAGAGCAGGGAGAAGGAAGGCTGTGGTTTCAAGAAACAGTTTGTGCAGTTCTGTCTTACTACACACGAGGGTTGTTAACATGCACTAATTTTCATCATTTGGAATGAATTTAATCCAATTTTGAAGCATAATGGCTATTTTTGATGATGTACGTGTCAGTTAAAAAGTGTAGCTTTTTAAGAGTTAAAATGTATGTAAAAATGCATCACAGCGCTGTAATTGAAATTGAGGGGATAATTGGATTCAAGTGTTTACATGCTTATTTTTTCCTATTGATTGGATTATTGCAGTTCTATATCTCATCCCTGTCATTAATTTGATCAATTTGATCAATTACTACCAGTTTACTTGGATGTATGCAAACAGCTACTCAGATGTATGTGCTTTGCCATCTCTAGAAATGCATGCTTTTAGTTGATTGCATACATATGCAAATTCAGGCCTTGCCTTGGATTTAGAAATTTGCAAACTAAATAAATGCAGACTACTTTTCATTTGTGTATCAACGCCTCTACATCAATGTTTCCATCCATCCATGGCTTTAACCCAGTGCTTTTTTAATGTAATACCCCACAATTTGCTTAAAATTATATGTGAATGGAAAAATAGCTATTAAATCAAAGACTTTCAGGTCCCTCCTGCTATTCAAAGGATTTTCGGGAGCACCCATCACTGAACAAGAATCCAAGACAAAACAATAACAGATACTGAAAAAATAGCATATCCTAATAACATTCACAAAAACAAACAACAACATAAATGACACTGAATAGTGAATAAAGCCAATCTCTCCAGGCGAATATGAAGGTATCAGAGCATAATGAAAGCGTAGGCGTTAAGCGTGTGGGCTGTTAACACAAAGGTCACATGTTTAGTTTCAGGTGAAGGTGGCCCATTATCTGAAGAGTTACTCGAGCTCTCGGGTGCTTTTGTGTCTTTGAGCAAATCACTAACAGCTTCAAGATTTTTGGACTAAAGACCGAATCAAAGTGGAGGTTCACTGAAGAGTTGTAGTCTAGATTGGAAGTAAAAATGCAACATTTAAGAGACAGTTTATTTTTGAGACTGATGTGTTTAATGAAGTGCTACTAATCAAGGCACTCAACCCTTGTTTCCAGCACTCGGCCTGACAAAAGTGCCTTTTGATGAGACACGCCTGCTGAAATGTCCCTTCGCACAGCAGATTCATAGTTAGTGAAACATATTAAAGCTTTCAAAAAAGAATTAAAGATTGTATAATGAACAAAACTGCAACAGGTTGACAAGCCCAATGGATGCATCCTGATTCAGCAGCCATGGTCACTAACAGCAGTAAGCGAGAAACCAGATTTACAGCTTATATAAGCTCAGAGTCACAGTTTCTTATCAGACGTGTGAAGGACGTGCAAACAGCACAGCGCAGACGTCACCATGTCATCTCAGGAATGCTGTACAACAGGCTTTTCTTTGACTTCAACAGCATTCAAATCCAAACAACTATCTGTTCCTGACTGCTCTTTTACTTGCGTCCAAAAAACACAAAGACTCAAACTTCTGACATACTTAAGCAGGACTTAAGTACATCTTTATAAAGTAACATGTAAATTAATTTCTATTGACTCTTGTGTCATGTATTTTTAATATATTTGTAATTGCAAGTTGCGCAATGATGTTGCGATTAAGTACATCAAAATATTAACTTAATATTGCATAACATCATTATAAAGTACTTTACATGTGCTTTTGTATGTTAGTCATTAAAATAGTCAACATTAAAATAAGTGTACTTCTTTAAAGCATGTTTGTTGAAAAACATTCTCAGCAAAGTGTCTCTAAATACACTTAAGTGGCCTTTTATTTCTCTAATATTATCTGCCAATACGTTTTTAATAAGTTCACTGAAAGATATATATATATATTTTTTTTTTTTCACAAGGGCAGAACATGTGCTTCATCCAAATAAGCTACAAACACTAACAGCAGAATCATTGAGTAACTACCAGCTTTGATTTGCTTAATGTTTGTCAGAAACAACCCCGGTTCAGTTGGTCATTTAATATAGAATGATAAACCGAGAAGAGATTTGTGCAGGCTGAATAAACAGATGACTTACACTGCATGATGAAGGGTCTTCTCGTGGTTTCCTTGAAAGTTCTCCTGGCCTGTGAAGGGTGTGTGAGAATAAAACCGGTTCTCACGCTCTTTCTCCGCTTGTCTCTGTTTGCTATGGGTGTGTCTTCAGGCACCTGTGACCGGAGCTTCAGTGACTCAAATAAAGCCTGTTTTTTAAATCCAAGTTGTTTTTTAAATCAGCTTTAATGAACTCTGTAATCACAGAACAGTTTGTCACTGTTCTAGTCAAAGTCACATATGATTATTGCTTATCGCCACTGTATAGTGATTAAATGGCGTGTTGTGTAATGATGCAAGATTATTTTATTATTATAGGCTGAAGTTCATGCAGAGTATAAGTGGTTTGCACATTTGTCCATAGTGACGTAAATCAGTACCACAAGCAACATGTTTCTCTTTTATTGCACCTTACTGTGTGTGGAATTTCACAGAATCCCACTTGGCCTCAAAAGCTGTTCTGTTGGCTGAAATATATTTTAATAACTGCTCTTTTCAAAGTCTAATTAGAAATCCTACAGAATACATATTGTGAAATACAGTGTAACAACTGTCCCCTGCTGACCAGCTTGGCTTACTTTCAGAGTACAAGTGCATATGTGGTCTGTAGAACAATGCAGTATAAAATACCAATAACAGTAGTGTCCCATTCCCTGTTTGAGCCACTCCCCATAAGCATTGATTTAAATGGTCAGCCGTATTTATAAAACATTGCAATATATATCTGTTTTTAATGTTTTAGAAATAAGTCTCTTCTGCACACCAAGGCTGTGAATAAAATCACAGTAATATTGTGAAATATTATTACCCTTTAAAATAGCTGTATGTTTATATATGTGAATATACTGTAAAATGTAATGTATTGCTGTGATCAAAGATTAATTTTCAGAATCATTATAAAAATCAGATCCAACCCCAGTTGTTGTTGCTGTAGTTTTTCCCCAGATGTTCCTGACAGTCTTGAGGGTGAGGAGGATTTTTACCTTCATCACACCAGAGGAGGGCAGCACTCTGCTATCTCTCTGTTCCTGTCACAGCATTGCCGCAATCCTGTAAATGTTTTAGTGCCCTGACATTACACACATACACCTGACCAGTGCTCAAACACATCCTCATCTGGAGTCATCCGAGTTAGTTTTGAGACGTGTTCACCGGTGTTGATGGACAAATACAGCCCAGCTAGGCATGAATGATACTGTGAAGATGTGAACATGAACAGAAGAGCTCTGAAATACATGTCTGACAGATGTTTCATAAACATAATTCCACATCTGATCCTCAGCCATGTTTTATTCCAATTTCCATTTACCTTAAAGGCTTTCTCACTGTTCCACTCACTCCAGCATATGTTTCATTTTCCATTTCTCTCTGTCTTTTTCTCTTCTGTCCATGTGTTCAGTGCCTCAATCATTGTGTTCCCTCTCAGGGTTATTATTAGAAGCTCTGTTCTCTCTCTTATTTTCTCCCTCTGTCTCTCCACCCCCGCGTAACAGCACTTTACGCTGCTGCTGCAATCGTGCACACACACACATTTTATTCCCCTCAGATCCTGTTTCGATGTATTCTTTAGGTGTACACTTACACACAACCCATTATGTCACCTCATTTTTCCTCCCCCCCCCTCTCTCTTTTTCACTCCCACCCACTATGAGCCAGAAAAGAACATACAGCCCAAATTTCTCATGACATCACATTGAGTCACACAGATGCTTTAAACTGTACAGAAATCCTGCAGGTAAAAAGAGGGATTCCTAACATAATACGGACAAAAATCTGTCTTCTGATTTATTACGGAACCTTGAGGCTCAGTCAGGTTCTTTTCAGCCCAATTTTATGAGAAAACCTAATTGTTTCACGAGGTGGTGATTTCATGTGAATCCGTAAAGTGGGATTTTTAGAAAAACGCAAGCATGAAAGTGCAATCCTAAACATTACGTTCAGTAAATTGTAGGCTGATCACACAAATGATTTGTACACATTCACATGAATCGGCCATCAGTTCGCCTCCCTGATAGCACATGTAGGCTATATTACGGAGACGTCTATTTGACGTCTGCAAGTAATTTTTTGTGTGTGTTTGCTAATCTGCAAAACATTATATCTTTAAGATGTTTATGATTTAGAATGTATGTAAAACTGACATCTTAAAGACGTCTGTCAGATGTTTGTACACAGTAGATGCTTTCCAGATCAAGCGATCTTTAACAGACATCTTGCAGACGTATGTGCCACGAATCCTGTCCGTGGCCTTCCGTCCGATTGACACCAAAGGTCGCCCTTCCATTACATTGGCTCTCCCATTATACAGACTGTTACATGTCACCCCGGACTACATTTCCCATGTTCCATTTCACTGATTACACTCTCACCTGTAGCCAGTCACACACACACTATATAACACTCACTCAGATCCTTCTCAGGTGGCCGAGTATTGTTTAGTGTTCATTGCTCTCCTAGTTACTTTACAGAGCCAATCTTGTTTCCCCAGTCTTAGTTCCCGGTCTCAGTTCCTAGTCTTGTTCTTTGCCTGATTTCCCATGTTTAGATCCTAGCCTGTATATCTTGTTTCTGTGTGTTCTCTGCTTGTCCTGGATTACCCCTGTCGTCGCGTCCTGTCTGGATACTGTATGCTTCTCGTCTGGACTCTAACCTGTTTTGGATTACCCTTTTGCTCAGCCCTTTGTATAACATATTTTGTCCCTTGTCTGTGTTAAGAATACTCTTTTGTCTAGCCCTGTTCAACTTTGTTTAACCTATGTTTAATAATCATAGTCACTCCGTAACAGTATGTGTGGGATCTGGGCAGCATACCTTATTCAAGCACAAATGCTTGGCCATCACATTGCAGTTCCTCTGGGTTAAGGTTTGGCTGGATAGCTTGGTCGGGTTAGCCCTAACTAGGCTACACCATTATGGGAACAAAAAGCATCTTTCTTCATTGACAGCCCAACCTCATGAGAACTCGAGAAAACATAACCAATTACCATATGGTTATGGTCACTTCCAAAGCAAGAAAGTCCTCCTCTAAACATAACCATCAATGTGGCGTAAGCAGAATCATACAAAACTGTACAAATGGCATTGTTTGAAATCATACAAATCAATGACTAATTCGCCATAATGTAGTTACATTTTGCCATGAGTGAGTGACCCCCCCCCCCCCCCCCATGCACGTTTAAACGAATGACCATTTATGCCTCATCTTCTTTTGCCCCACTGACTGTTAAGATTAATGGTGGACTTCCATGCTCACCTTCCATCATCCTAAAGTTTTTGTTTTTTGAGTGGATTTTTGGTTATATGCCTGAAATAGGCTTAACGCAAGCTCAGTATATTTATTCTGTATTTTTAAATGCATAAGTAATACCATTTTGTTGTTGGGGCATTAAACATTATTACACTGAACTGATAAACTCATCAACCCACCAATCGCTTTTTCGGCCTTGCTGTGTTTACAATCACGCTCTTGCATAACTGTTGTACCTCAAACTTTTAAGGGAAAATGTTTTTAACTAAAGATCTACAAAGTTGTCAGAAGCTTAATGGTGGTGACCACAAGTGCCTATGGTGTACTCTGTTGGTAAACTACATTTTGCCTTTTACTTATGATGTTTTCAACATTGTGTTAATTTGTGAAGATTATCATGATGAACAAAAACGTGCAAGAATCATAAACCTCTGGTCACAGAGCAGGTCGCATACATCCACAGGTAGAGCTGGGTAATAACTGATTACATAATCAGATTCCAAAAATCAAGTACTCGTAATTAGAGTATATTACATTTTATAATGCTCATAAATCAGATTACAGTTACTTGGCAATGGCAGTAAATAATTCCTAAATTAATAATTAATAACAATTTGTTACATTTATATAGAGCTTTTCTGGGTACTCACAGCACTTTACATAGAAGGGGGGGATCTCCTCAACCACCACCAATGTGCAGCATCCACCTGAATGATGCAACAGCAGCCATATTGCACCAGAACGCCCACCACACACCAGCTTATTGGTGCAGAGGAGACAGAGTGATGAGTGATTAGGAGGCCATGATGGTCAGAGGCCAATGGGGAAATTTTGGCCAGGATGCCGGGGTTACACCCCTACTCTTTTTCGAAGGACATCCTGGGATTTTTAATGACCACAGAGAGTCAGGACCTCGGTTTAACGTCTCATCCGAAGGATGGTGCTTTTTACAGTATAGTGTCCCCGTCACTACACTGGGGCATTAGGACCCACGCAGACTGCAGGGTGAGCACCCCCTGCTGTACTCACTAACACCTCTTCCAACAGCAACCTAGTTTTCCCAGGAGATCTCCCATCCAGGTACTGACCAGCTCAACCCTGCTTAGCTTCAGTGGGCAACCAGTCTTGGGCTGCAGGGTGATATGGCTGCTGCAATTATTCTCCCTAATTCTTCTTTTTCCTTTTTTAAAATCCTACTGCGTCATACCATTTAGATCTGTCTACATTCACAATATAGAATGGTCATGTAAATGTCATGCAAATAAATTCATAATTTAATTATTTTAAATGAATCCCTTGATTTCCAAAAAAAAAAGTTTATTTGAAAGAAAAATCCCTTAATTAGCAAAAAAAAAAAAAAAGTTAATATGCTCACTCGAGGTGTTTTTTGACTTATGTGAACAAAAACAGTTAATGCGAATAATTGGAGATGGTAACCCATTTGCCAAATAAATTCCTCTATGCGCATCAAAAATGCTGTGTGATTTGTGTGATGGTACGGCATAACCTAACTAACCAGACTGATCTTGTTTGCACATCATCTGGAATGACGTTATAGTCATTCTGAAATGCAATGAAATGTTGGATGGAATCAGTGCTTATTCGCAAATGTTTTATGCAATATTCCAGTTTTGCGTACAAGCTAAATTTGCAACTTTGGATGGAAACCCAGCTATTGAAATGAATGGAAATACAACCGATAGCTGTTTTCAGGCCTTATAATGAAAGCTCGATTCCAAATCAAGGTCATTATCACGTCTGTTTCCATTTTTCTCACTGTCACTGATCACTGGGCAGTTCTCCACCACAGATTGATGTGCTAATCTTACCATATTTTACCTTTCAAACAGCTTGTCTCAGTCTGTTGACTCTGTCCTGTCTCTTCACACCACTGGTGCACGTTGTACGAGAGCAGCTCTGGGGATGTTTCTGAGCAGAGTATGATACGCTGTTACGGCACGTTTAATTTCCATGTGATAGCCGTAAGGGCCATCTGGAGGGGTCTCATGGCTCATTTTATTGCATCATCATTTTCATGAATGTTTTTCCCTTTTGTGGACTATTCCGTTTTTAACTGAAGCTGCACTCCACCAATATCTACTTAAGATTGTTTTCAAAGGGTTTAAATCTAGTTTATGAATGAATTGTGTGTTTAAATTCTGGAGAATCACCAGTTTCTTTTGTTTACAGTTGTCATCGTCCAGGAAAGTGTAACTGCTCTGTTTATCTCCAGCTTCCTAGGTGTTGCGCATCAGTTTCCATACTGTTACCTAGTAGTGTTCTGTCTCTTCCCACGTGCTACTTTTGGGAGATTACACAGAGACCCGAGGCGGCTGCTGATGGGCTTCTGCACTCTAGAGACATCAGCTAATGAAGCTGAAGTCTATATTCATCAGCCGTGAAGCCAAACAGACTGACTCAGGGGACAGAGAGACGGAAACAAACCTCCTCTGGGGATAACTACACAAACTGGGTGGATGTTTTCCTTCAACACTGATCTTGGACCAACTCCCCCTGTTTGGATCACACAGGTAACTGATATAGGGAACAAAACTCTGTCCTCGGATCAGTAGGAAAAAATGCACAGATGGGAGATAATGGAGGGGAACATTTTAGCGCAAGGACGTCATAACATGGATTAATGAGGTCAGCGTTCCAACATGTGAGTGCCATGGGTAATAAATGTATTATTCTCTGGCCTGCACATTTTTTACAGCCACCTTAATTATCCATAGTTGGCACTTTACAAAAGGTCTTCAAAAGTCATATTTTTGTTCATTTTTTAGAGTCAGCAAAAAGTGTTTCACCTTCAGACAATGCTGTTTTTACACCTTACTAGGAAGTTGACAATTTAAAGCAAAAAGTGGGAAACTGGGAAAAGAGTGGGCCAATGGGTTGCAATGTCAAGTGGGCGTATCGATCCTAATATCGATAGTATCGATGCCAACATTGGTATTGGTATCGGATCGATACTAGCCTGATAAGAACGATACTTTAGGTACATTTTTTATCCTATAGACTTAATAACATTGCTTAATACATACAACAAAGTGTAGACATGTCTGTGGGTGTATATGCCTCTCTTTTCACATCTCGTATGCAAACATTGCTGCTCCTCTCCTGCTACGCTGTGTTTGGTTGTCATGCCATCACGTGACTCAGCGGCTCCGAGCGCGAGTGGATACAGTGAGCGATAGAACGGAACTCCGAGCAACAAAAGAAATGAAAAGGAGAGGAAGGAAATCCTTCACATAGTGCATATTATACCTGCCTACCGAATTTGTCCTTTTTATACAGTATCATTGTAAGGTGTGTATTGAGTTTAGCTTTTTTAAATTATAAATGTTGGACATTAAAAATGTTGTTTAGCATGTTTGCATATATATTCTGGGCTCAGCTGCTTGCAACATATTATATTTTATTAACAAGCTGTATACCGAATTTAGTCTTTATTTATTTATTTGGTCTTTATTTGGTCTTCCTCCATTAATTGCACCATATTAAATGTTTTTATATTGCAATTAGAGAAAATTAAATGCATGAATTGCATTCATGTTCTGGGTTCATCTGCTTACCTGTACATGCATAGTAGACCTATATATTTTTATAAACTATACCGAATTTGGCCTTTTCATATCACAGTTTACTTTTTATTGCGATAATAACAAACAAATATTACAGCATGTATAAAACAAACAGAAAATATGTTAATGACCACAGAGAGTCAGGACCTCGGTTTAACGTCTCATCCGAAGGACGGTGCTTTTTACAGTATAGTGTCCCCGTCACTACACTGGGGCATTAGGACCCACACAGACTTAATATGTATATAACATACTAAAATCCTTTCAATAATAAACGAGTTATGGTTTAATAGTTCTTTTTCATATCAATGTCTTCATTCAATAAGCCACTTACGTTAAACTTTTCTTTATAATGGTTTTCTATTGGAGGAAAATACATAATGTGAAAACTTTGAGCATTGCTTTCATATTCTGGGCACATCTGCTTACTTGTATGTCTAGTTTGAAACATTAATAAGGTGTATACTGAGTTTTGTCTTTTAATATTACGTTCTTAATTTATTAAGCCACGTGAATTATTTTTATAACTCTTTTCTATGGGAGGAAAATACTTAACATTAAACTGTTTATTGCGTTCATGTTCTGGGCTCCTCTGCCTGCAAAGTCCTTTTAGAAAGGCAAATAATATCCACGTATCTTTAAGGTGAACATAGTATTGTTATTTTTTTAATTGTTGTTGGTCATTTAAATTTATGTTCTTTTAAATGACAAGTATCGGAATCGAAATCGGTATCGGTATCGGCGATACTGGCCCTGTATTTACTCGGTATCGGCTCGATACCAAAATTTGCAGTATCGCACACACCTAGTGTGTTACCCTACATAGGAGAAGTGGTTTGGAGAACGGCTAAAGGAGCAATAACAACACATAATGCAATCAGAGTTGCAAAATTTGATCGTGGAAAGTTCCAATAGCTGCAAGTATTTTAAAGTTTTAAAGTGATTTTTGAAAATGACCTTTCATGCCGTGTGTAACACCGTTCTAAGTGAATGAAAATATCCTGCAAAGTTTTAAATCTGAAAGTGCAATGTGTATAAAGTCTTTCAAAAGAAAGAGTCGACTCTGAATCATTGAAACGAGTCGTTTTTAAAATGAATCCAAAGCCGTTTCATGTTGACGTCATATTGCCCACCAACTTTTTGCATGTGCAGACCTGGGAAAACTTGACCATCTGTTGATTTCTGCGTTGGTCTGAATAAAAATGCAAATTCATTCTTTGCCACTAGGTGCCACTTTTGGAGCAGTAAAATAGCTGTTTCCTGGTAATGCTGTACACAAAGCAGCACTGCACTCACAAATACTGCTTTATCAGGCATTACAGGCATGATGAAAAGGAAAAGAAATCGACTAGTCTGACCAATCACTGCAGATTAGCGTCACGCAAAGGAGGGGTTTGGAAAAATTAATCGTTGAGCGAATCGTATGGGAGGCATTGAGCAAGTAAGGTAGACATAAATGCATATTATAAGACAATGAAAGTGTTTTTTGACCTTGCCTTCATGTCAACCTGTCGTTGGGGACTCCCAAAACCAAAATATGACCCTTTCATAACCCATAATAGGGGCACTTTAAGGGTAGGGTTAAAACAGACAAATGATCATACAAGAAGAACACAAAACAACCATGGTTGAGGTTTTTCTTAAGCAAGTTGCAGCAAGTTTTAATTGTGCAGAGTTAAAAGAACAGAGGGCCGTTTGAGTGCTGTATCTCTCACTCCTCCACACATAGAGTACATTAGTTTAAAACAGAAAATACAGGGTTCTGCACCTCTAAAAGATGATTTGTCACAAGCATTTCCACATTTCTTCTCTAGGACACACAGAAAAAGCAGTAACCTGCTGTAAACCCCAACATTTCCAATCCACATCCTCGCAGCACCTCAATGTGAACCAGAGATATAAAAAAAACTAAACGATGGATTCTCAGTCGAATTCAAACAGGACTAACGAGGGCAGATTACAGTGTGACTGACATCTATCTTGTTCGATCTGATGTTCAGCCCAGCTAGTGAAGAATACAAGCAATAAGACAGAGAATGATACAACCTGGTTTGTTTAAAGAGGCTAGCAAATAAGCAAGGTTGGGTTCGGGATGCATTTGATGGCGATTCTTGACTTCGGTGGATTCCCTGCAGTGGATGCGGAGGTCTGTCAGTGTCTCCGGCACTTGGAGATGCTCCCGTCTATCGTAGCATCGCCATTATTGCTAAAGGTTCCAGCAGATTTCAAGAAAACGTCTCCTCTACGATTCCTTCTCTAACCCTCAGCTGGCTGGAAAGGTTTAGACACGTGCAAAATGTGGCTGTAGTACTACACGCTCAATGAATGGCGAGGTTCTTTTCTCGGTGAGCCAAATTCTATCACGCCTCATTTCTGAGCCCTTAACCGGATTAACTTGCAATGAAGGGCGAGAAGGAGAAAGCAGACAGCTGAAGAATTGGAACAAGACCGATGTCAATCACTCAAGTGCAGGATAGAATCAAAGCTGTTGAATGGAACCGAGAATTATCGTGTTTTCGATATACAGCTGCATGCTTTCAATATACAGTACCCTATTCATTTAGTCTCTATGTCGAATAATATTATGTTCTAGTTGTAGTACAGTATCTATGACATCAGTATGGATCACAGCTGCTCCGTCATATATTCCATCAAACTCTAAAACGGGCTTTGAATTCCCAGCGTAGTTGACATGCCATACGAGAGAGATTAAGGCTTGAAAAGCCTTCAGGGGAAGCAGAATGAGGCCATGCTTAAAATGGGCCATAAAAAATGACAGAGGGACAAATGAAAGCGGTCTTGTGGGTACAAAGAGTTAATGAGAGGTAGAAACAAAAGGAAAAACCAATGGGGTTGGAGTCAAATTTTTTTTTGCATTTTACCATAAATGGCGCAGCAGAATTTTGACTATGTAAATTGGCCCATTGGGTTATGAAGGTAAATTTCATACAAAGCCGAGCCTTAGCAAAGAGATTTTCTCCTTTAAATAGAAAAAGAGGTTACATTCCAATAATAATTAATAGAGCATTAATTAGTTTGAGACAAGAGACTGAAGCGTAGATAGAGGCCTTGCTTTTCAGAGCAGGTCAGTGTGCCACATGCAGATTTTAATGCGAGGAAAAAAGTGAATGCCCGGAAGTTGTGCACTGGGGATTCGGAGTTACTAGTCATGGCGAATAATCTTGTGAGTTTTTGTTTACTCCTCACATCTTACACGTGCTTCTCTTGTCTGCTCTCTCCAGCGTCTTCAAATCTGTGGTTGTGTGTTGGGAAGCGCAGTCAGTCAATACTGTGTATGCGCCTCGGCTCACGTTACCACTGCTGCAACACGATAGCGTATCCTGATCCTGTCCGATGGCTGGCTAAACTGATCGATGATTTCATTTCAGTGGCCAGTGGCACTCGCTCTAAGTACTATTCTGATCAGATGTCACAGGGAGAACGGGATCGATTGCAAGAACGAGGGCAAAGTTTCTTGCCAACGAATGCATTGCATTTAGACATCTATTCCATAGGCTGCAGCTTTTATCCTTCTTTGTAGACACTTTTTGAAGCAATGCATCCTGTTTTCTTCCAGGTCCTCTTGTCTCTTGATTCTTTGTGCTGACCGCAAGTGTATGAATAATTCAGGTTGGTAAGGAAATCGCATACCTTTTAGGTTAAGGTTATTTTGACTAGAACAGGCGGTAGGCGCTTGTCTGGACTACTCAATTGTGCTAATGTTTGTAAGTTGTCACCATTTTGACATCACCCTGGGAGTCAAGTCCCGGGTGACGCACGGTTTCCATCAACTGAAACCAAACCAAACCTAAGATTTAGTCCCATGCTACACTCAAAACCACAGAGAGAAACGGAAAGAAGAGACAAGAGAAGATCAGAGGTGGACGTGTGCGCTGTGCTTTTCTGAAGCGACTGTCATGTGCTGTGCTTACTCTATGTGTGAAAGAAGAAGATTGTTTTTCTCAGAATGGCTTCTCATATGGGAAAGAGATAACGTGGGGAAGTTAAAGAGGAGTTGTTTCTTTGGGGGGGTTCGGGGGGGTAGATATGTGGCTTTAGGAGCAGCAGAGGGGAGACTAGATACGTTTCATGCTCGATTAAGTTATGCTTCTTTCTCTTTCTCTTGCTTTCTACCGCTCCTCACATTTTCTTCCTAAAGCATGTGTAAGATGTCCTAATTGTTCAAGTGTATCTACTTCTTCTTCTTTTGAAAGCGTCTGAACTGGTTCTGGATAGCGAGGGCTGCTTTCTCCGTCTCCGGGGCTTCCAGGTCGATATCGATCTCTTCCTCCTGCTCAGGTTTTCCTGCAGAGTCAGATGCCTTCTCTAGAACACAATGAGCAAACCATCGAGTGAATCGACTCATCAGAACACCCTTGTGAAAAAGAACTAAACTTTAGCATACTTTCAGAATAGTAAGAGTACTTACTATGGAAATAATATACTTAGGTTCTACTTAAGTGCATTCAATATAAATTTTAATAATAATAAACTTTTCATTAACATGAAATTAAGTATATAAAAACATTACTCTCAGTTCACATCTAAGTGCATTTTTTAATATAATTTCATAATTACTTTGATTGCCAGTGAAATATGGTTAAGCTGCTGCTGAATGTACTTACAAGCATTTGTGGTCAGCTAAAAATATTTTAATGACTTTCCTATCAAAACTTGCCCTGCATTTAAATACATTTGTAATTGAAGTTGCAATTTAGTAGATTTCAAATATATTCACTTTTAAAATCTAATATTGAATAACACACTACTGTTCAAATTACGTATGTAAGTATGAGTACCTTAGTACTTCAGCACAAAAATAAGTGTACTACTTTAACACACAAGATTATAGAGATTATAACATAACATTCAAAATGTTAAATAACTGTAACCTGACATTATTACAAAGTGCACTTTTTGTACTTAAGTGTTTAAAGAAAGTCATGCAAGTGTATCCTTTTAAGTCACTTAAGTGGCCTTTTGTTTAGTTAACTTTATATTACATGCAAGTATAGTATTTATTTTTTTTTTATATATACTTTAAACAGTCGAAATGTGCTACAAGTGCACATTCAGAGCAGGTAAGCATGCTTCTTTTTCACAAGGGCACAAATGACACTATATTTTAACACAAGTGCCTATGCAAAACTGGCTGTAATGATGCTGTGGTGATTTGTGAATGGAGGGTAGGTGGCTTACTCTCTGAACCCCACTAATAATCATTGGGTAATTGAAAAGTAAATAGAGTCTAAATTATGGCTGGAATGCACAATGACAGTGTGTGTGATACATCGCCCCAGTGTTTGACTGTGAATGTGAGAGACGAGTGGAGAGGCAGACAGACCTTTGTTGTCTGTGGTGGACGTTTGGCTGCTGTTGGCCTCCCCTGTGTGTCCACGCTGGAGGGCAGAGAGACAGAGAGAGAAGGTCAGACACACGCAGGCCATTTACTGTCTGCTTTGGGCAACACGCGCTTGTTTGAGATCAAAACTGCGAGCGCTCCCAAGTTGCCCTATGCTCAATAGTGCTGTAGGTCCTGCGAAACATTTTTACATAAAATCAATAACTTGATTGCAAACCAGGCCTGCAGAGGATGTTTAAAGGGATAGTTTCAACCTCTATCCTCATGTATTCACCCTTATGTCACTTTAAACCCATGTGACTGAAGCTGCTCTTTTCCATACAACAAAAGCATGCAATGACCAGATGATGTCAAACTTTAAAAAGCACCGTAACAGTAGGATTCAGTGGATGCACGGCCCGTACAATCCTATAAAGCTATGCTTCACTGACCGTGTAATGCTGCTCAGTCCTCCTGAGAGGCTCCTAATTATGAGTTTGACATAATTACGACACGTGCATTGAAAGTGATTTTGTTCAGAATGAAATTAACTCAAACTTTCATATTTTAATTGTTTAATTTTCACTTCCTGACAAAGACAGAAAGTGCTTTTTTTTATCACTAATGCAACATAATGAAGAGTAAAGAGTGCATATTTGGTGTTTAACTGAGGCTTTTTCTGTTTTTCTCCAAAAGCAATCTGCTAAATGCAACTATAAAGCATGAAGATATTATAAACATTAACATACATCTCTGTAAAGCTGCTTTGAAACAACGTGTATTGTGAAAAGTGCTAATTAACTTGACTTGCATTTATCATTTTCATGGGAAATAATGAGCTTTAGCTGCATAAGCCTGCTAAATGAGCAGTGTTTCTGGTGATCTTTATGACTCTTCTTAATTAACAGTACACAAAATGTGTATCCCCTTGACATCCTTAAAAGACCACTGACCACCACCGCTTGTGCACTGTAGTCAATTTTACAGATATCTAAGAGCATATGGTAGTGTGTTGTTTGTGTGAGGAACAAGTCAATTTAACTCTGTGAATAACTTACATTTTAGTCTGTTTATTACACAGTTATTGCATGCTTCAGAAGACTTGGAATATAGCCCGAACTGTGTGACTTCACTGAATGAACAAAAAAAAAACATCCTCTTAAAATGAACTGCTATATTATTGCAATCAATGCAGTAAAAAGTGTGTTGTACACTGATGCCTTACTGCTCAATAATAAACTGTACCGCAGTACTTACAAGGCTTTTAAATTCTAGTACATGTGTACTTGTAGTCTGCTGTGTAACTGCAGCACTGCAACTGCATTTGCCTCCCCCATAATCTAACTGCAGTTCACTACAGCGCAAATACTGTAGGACCGTGTGGTACATTTATAACAGTGCACTACATTTGCAGTTTAGGGCAGTATTTACAACCAGAGTTCAGTATTCAATTCAATTCAAGTTCATTATAGCACTTTTCACGATACCAATCGTTGCAGTATAACACACTTATGAAATGTAACTCTCAAATGCAGGACAAATGCAATTGCACAGCAAGTTTTCATATCTGTGCTGCAGTTACTAATAAATATGCCAGTTTTCAAATTGCACTTAAGTGCTGTTGTAAAGTTAAAATTGCAGCTATGCTATTCTGGTCAGCAACTGTGAGTCTTTCACACATATATACATTATTTATATGCAGCCTCTCTAATATTTTCCAGTTAATGGTTAGTCCAGACATCTTGAGTTGCTGATGTTGAGATGTTTTATGCTAGGCACATTCATATACCGATTTCTTACGATTAGTTCAACTTTCAATATCTGACAGCAATTTGTTGTATGAAATACTTCAGATTGTTTTGCAGTTGTTTGTAAACTGTAAAAAAAAAAAAAAAAAAGTGTTCATCCAGCCATTTGTCACTGTGATTGAAATGTGGTAAATAAAACACTTTTGCAGTGCTAGTGTGGTCATTTGTATGCAGTAGAATTGCAGCTGTCAGCATTCTTATACTGCGTCCAATTTACCACATACTGCATTCATTTGTTTGTTTAGGGATAAGGATTTTGTGTTTCATGGAAGAAAAAGTCTTACAGTTTGGAATGACATGAATGTGTGTAAATGATAACTTTATTACTTTACTAATAGACAAAAAGTGTATTTATTAGGATAAAGAATAATATTATAGTGTACATTATAAAATAATACTGTTGTGTAAAGGGACTTATATTTGATCATATATGTATATATGTTTTGGAAATAACTGAAGTCATTTGGCGAAGTGAAATGCACATGTGATGCGACCAATATCTACCTGGAACTTGTTTTTGTTTCCTTGAAAACAATTGCACACCTTCGACCCATTCAAGCATACCCCCGTAATATAAATTTGTATTATGGTGGTGAATGTGTTACTCCTAAGAAAGCAAGATCGTATAGAATCATCTGTAGTGAACGATTACAGTAATATGAACATTTCAAAGCTTTTTTCATAAAGAAACGCATATAAAGACATACATGATGATCTAATTTTATCATCTGTGTTCATATGAGTCATATCAGTGTTGCCTACATTTCAGTTTGTATTTATCATATTTGCATGACTCAGCATGTGTATCCATGTACTGTAGTAATGCCCATTTTTGTATAATGCAGTGAAAGATACATAGCTAAGTTTACATATGAAAGGATCAACCTCTCATTTTTTTTATTTAGAACACAAAACAAAAGATCAGAGATCATACCAAATGAATAGCATGGCTGAAAACAGTTTTATATTATGAAACATTTTTAAATAAAAAATAAAAATGTTAGAAATCTGAATGGATGAGCCGATATACAAGTAACCTAATCGCAAATCGGTTAAATTCTACATTTTATTAAATGGGTCATCAGATGCCCATTTTCTACAAGTTGATATGACTCTTTAGGGTCTTAATGAAAAGTTTGTAACATAGTTTGGTGTAAAATTTCTCAATGGTAGTGTAAAAACACACCTTTTTTACCCTGTCAGAAACAGCTCTTTTCAGAGCAAGACATTTTGTAGCATTTTCCTTTAAATGTTAATGAGCTCTGCTGACCCCGCCCCTCTCTTCCTAGCCACTCTCTGAGGGACTGTTTACTTTACTGTTTACTGTTTATTCATTGTGAAACTTGCTAATTAGCACATTATTAGGAAAGGCAATTTGCAAAGATTCATAATAGAACCTTATACGCACTTCTGGAGGTGAAGCTGGATCACAAATGATTTGCGCAAACATAGACGCATTTAGGTAGATCAGGGGTGCATTCCCTTCATAAAAAAACATAATCCTCTGCGTCTTCAGCAGCTCAGATGCCGGGAGTAAATTACGACTGCTATATTCATTAGGGATGCAACGATACCATTTTTTCAGAACCGATCCGATCCGATCCTGAAAATTCTGAGTATCTGCCGATACCGATCCAATCCGATACCAGCGCAGTTTTTTTTAAATCGATGTAGAATTTCTATACTTCTGTGTGTCTGTGTTACTCTTTTGTGTGTTAAACACAATAGATAACTTCATTTTAATGAAAAAAATATGTAATCATAATCTATGACAAAAATACTATTATAAACTTGGTTTATAATACAGCAAAAGATACTCTAGAAAAATCATGGGTGCACAATAATTTTATAAAACCTAGTGAAACTTTATTTACAAATAAAAGTGAATAAGTGTAGGACTAAATCTGGTGAAATTATACACATTGCTCTTTGAATTGTTGTAAAATACATTCATGAAAAAACAAGCAAATACATTTATATATAAATATATAGGCTACTATAAAATTAAAAGACATTTCATTTAAATCTATAGCACAGTAATGAAGGCCGCAACATATGATAGATAGGACAGAACAAGAAAGACTGTTAATAATCGTTCATTGCTCAAAAGTATTATAATCAGTAAGACTCCAATATAGAGCAGCAGAAAGCTCTTATGCGCATCCCGTGAGCAGAATGATGCGCTTGAAGCGACACGGAGTCACAGCGCGCAGAGCTCTGAGTCCGCATAGAAACGTTCAAAGTACAAAGAGAAGAGATATTGATGCGTAGTGTGTTAAATCTGTGCGTACGTTTATTAATCCTTTTCTTTTAACAGTTTTAAAGCTCAGTAACTGTGCGCTCTTGAAGAGAGTTTGACTGTAGTAACCGAACGCGACACGCAGTTTAATCGCTGAATGGAGGATGACAGACAGCCGCGGCGGAGAGAAGAGTTTACCTGAACTTGAATTTAAAGACTTAAATATTCATCTGTACCTCAGATTAAACTATGGAACAGCTTCAGAACACTTGAAATATAGTGCATGAAAACTTTATGGAGCTTTCTAATGTTTTTGTGCTTTCGTGGGGCTTAACAATAACACAGAATAGTATGCGCACAATATCGGATTTGGATGGGTCTCGTCTGACCGATACCCGATCCGCAGAAAATGACCGTATCGGAGCCGATACCGATCCTGAGTATCGGATCGATGCATTCCTAATATTCATTATCACATCCAACAACAAAACACCTCAATCGCTTAGGAGACACTCTTGTCTACATCTGCTCCGGCGTCAAATTGGGTGGATTTTTATCATTAGGATTCAGGTATCATTAGGGTGGTTGTGTACACACACTGCCAACACACATTTCAGTTCAAACAACTTGTAAAAGTGCATGTAGCATCCGATGCTGCCTGATCCGATCCTCACGAACTGCCTTTTTTTATTATGTTATACTGTTCTGTGAGGTTCACTTATAATGTCGTCAAGATTCTTACATCAGAAAAAAAACCCCCAAAAAAACATATTTTAGAAGTAATAGGCTATTGTCTGTTCTGTTTTGACTCCTGTCATCAAAATGCTCTGTTTGAATAGGTGTGATGGATTGTAGACTCGGAAGTACATGCCCTAATAGGCTAATAGTTGTGTATGTATAGATTCCGGAAAATACACGGGTAATGTGTTCCGGGAATCATCCCGGGATCGTTTGATTTTGGTTCATTCACACTGCCAGTGATTTTCCGGAATCTGTGCGTGCGTTCACACACAACCCGTAAAGATCCCGTAGACACATGACATTTCATGTGACGTGTATAATGCGCCGTGCACCATTTCACTAAACTGGCGAACAATTTCTGCTTCAGCGCGGATAGTGAGGAGCTCCGATCGCTGCTTCATTCCAGTTTACACATTTTTCGTTGTGTGAATCTTGATCTGCCTTCAAAACACCCAGTAAAACAGTTGCATGATAACGCAACTGTTTTACTGTTGCATCAGTCTTTACGGCATTGGTTCTGGCTTTTGTTCACACAGCGCTCGTTCCGGGACTGAACCCGGCAATGTTACTAGTACCCATTTTCCACCAAAGCAGTTCCAGGTGCTAGTTCAGAGCCAGTGCTATAGCCGGTTCTTAGTTGGTTTGACTGGCGAACCCTTTAAGAACCGGTTGCTTTTCCACAAGCTAGAGAGCCAATACAGAGCCAGATCTTACGTCACTGAATACGTTTCATGTTTCGGATCACTAGCGCGGCACAACAGGCATCTGTACAAAGCATCAGCGCCACACAGATCGATCGATCGGCACACAAGCACCGCGAGAGCGATCCAAAAGCATAAAAAGCCGTCTGCTTTCCAGTCGCTCCCACAGCACCCCGATATGGCTCACACCGACCGGTCCGCGCAGCGCCGATCCATCCCGAACAAGCCTAAACAGACTATCAGCAATGGGGGACGTTGCGTTGCTATTGATGTTCATGGCTTTGCGAACCTACATCGGCATCCAAACACGGCGAATCAAACGTGTTAGCGTTTAGCTGCTATTTCAAATATTCCAAGTTTCTGTTTGTCTTGTTGGTCACGGTAACCCCGCCCCCAGCCCCTGACGCAAGCGGTTCTTTCTTCTAGCCCAGCAATGTTGTGGTGCTACTTACGAACCGCTTTTCCTGGTTCGGAGCTGGTGCTTTGAATGTCGAAAAACAAAGAACCGGTTTGAAACTAGGCTCTGGCTCCGAACCAGCACTGGAACTGCCTTGGTGGAAAAGGGGTATAGATCCCCAACCCGGGATCGATCCCGGAATCAATCCCGGGACGTGTTTGCGTTCACACAGAAGGCACTCCGGCAATTTTCCGGGACCAACGTGCAGTGTGAAAGGGGCTTATGACAGTCTACATCCTTCACAGATGGACGCTGCTGTGATTTGGGTTTAAAACGCATACATACTCAGTACATATCAAACGATATATTTAACAGACAAAGCAATAGTGATCACGTAATAAAAATGGTTATTTACACTTGTGTTGCGACATTACTGTCGGATCCCATATAGTCGCACAGCATCGTCTTTTCAATCTTTCTGAAAATCCCGCATCAGCTTGTGCCTTGTTTGTAAACCAATCCAGAGTAAAATGAAGTGAACGAAGGACTAAGTTACTGACATGGTCTGGCCGGGTGGGCGGGCGGGGCTAAACAGGCAGTGCTGTAGAATCGGTGGGCGGGGCTAAACAGGCAGTGATGTGGAATCATGGGCGGGGCTAAACAGGCAACAATGTAGAAGCAGGCATTGATCTTCCTCTGTGGAGGTGGTGCTTATCCACACAATTACATCAAAGAGTAATACATTCTACAAGCTGTAATTTTGGCAGACTGCCTTCAATATAAGCCATTTTTGGACTAATGGGAAAGTTTTGAATTCTGAAAATTACAGGATGCTTTTATAGTACAATAACCTCTTATATGTCAAAAGATCAAGGGAATTCTGGTTTCTGAGTTCATGACCCCTTTAAGTTGCAAAACCTCTTGGCAGCTGTAAAGTCTACCATGCCTACACAATATATATTCTGACTAGAATATCGTTTTCTGATATATAAATGATATATCATCCTGCACAACCCTAGGTTTCGCCCATTAAAAAAAAATAATGATAAAATAATAATAATAAAAAAATAAAAATAATAAAATAAGCATTGAGATGTCAAATGTCATCAAAAGGCTGAAAAGTACTAATACATTTCTCAAGGTAATATTCTCTAGTAGTTCGCCCAGCCGAACTCTCAAGCTATAATTGTCAATTCTGGAAAAACATGGCAGGAACAAAATGTACCACGAAAAGGAGAGAGACTCAGAGTCAGTGTTGTAGTTGCCAATCCCCATCAATATTTCAGCAACATTGCCACGACATTGCCGTAACGTCACGTGACTGCAGCCGTTCACCGTAGGATGGAGATTTGCAGTGCAGCAGTGAATCCCTCTAATGCATTTGTTTTTATTCACCTCCTCTATCTTTCCCCCATCCTCTGCCTGGAGCGATGGGAGTTTATTCGCCACTTTTCCCTTCCCATTTAAAAGCAAGACAGCGGAAGAGATGTCTATGGAGCGGCTGAATCACACGAGGCAGAAAGAGAGAAAACAGACATCTGTGTTTGGGGTGAAATGCGGATGAAAGACGAGATGAATTAAATGAAGAGGGAGGGAGAAATTTCAGGGGACGGAGGAGGAAAAACCTAAGGTCACAGACAGCGTGAAAGAAAGACGGGAGCGGAAAAGCAGCCCACGCAATTAACGCCTTCGCACCCTGCCTCGCGTCCATTCACCGACTCTCTTCATATCCTCCCCTTTATTCTCTTTCTGTGTCTCTCGGCTGATTCGGCAATAAAGATCTGTCTTGTTTCATTCTGTAAGAACTGCAGTTGGAGAACAGGTAAAATGATGGAGGGAGGGAGGGAGGGAGTGGGAGAGAAAGTGTGCCTTCGAGAGAAAGAGAGAGAGAGAGACGCCTGTGAGACAGAGACAGATTGCAGCATTTAAGTGCCGCCCCAGGGAGCTGCTGTAGGTTGAGAGGGGAGGACGAGAGAGAGAAAAAGAGAGAGAGAGAGATCAGGGAAACCTGCAGAAGTTGAAGTTGCCATTGATGCAAACGCTGCTCGAGTGTTTCCATGTGTGTGGCTCTTTCTCCAGGCCCTTTACGTTTCTGCGCCGCATGTCGCATTCACTCTCTCTCTGATTGTCTCTATTAGGGCTTAGCGTGTGGTGGGCCGTTTATACGAGATTGTGCTGTATGGGCTGCTGTTTATACTGCGGTGGTGGACAGGACCGCTTCGACTTGTTTGGGACGCGTCCCACTCATGTGCAAATAGTGCAAAAACTTCCTCACAGCACAAAATAGAGTTTGGTTCTCCAACAGTCATTTTATGATATTATATATTTTACAGCAGTTTCATATATAACTCAACTGGTCTAAATTTAGTGTATCAATATGTTTTTTAGTAGGGATGTCCCAAGCTATATATATATATATATATATATATATATATATATATATATATATATATATATTTAACTGATTGGTATCGGGATGCACTGGTGATTAGTCAGCTGTCATGCCAGTGTTGTGCAATAGGTGGCGCTTTCAACAGTCCACTGCCATTAAAAGGAAAAGAAAGTAAGGTTTGTTATAACGCATTTAACATTCCATGTTTAGCCTATTTGGTGTGCAATTTGTGTAAGGAATCACTCTGCAGTAATTTATTTACTGTTTACTTTTATCTGCCGTCTAGTCGTCATTGTCATAATGCGTTGCTATGCGTCTTGCTTTGGACTTGATAGACTTTGATAGACTGGCATTCTCCAACTTCATGCTTTCTAACCTTATCTCAACTTTTCTTTCCCTTTATGATACAATTAATCTGCTTATTGTACATATAAAATACAAGTAGTCCCATTTTAATAATTGTGACCACACAGTCGGTTCACAATGTCTATCTTACTACAAGCCGCATGATGTCAGCAAATGGCTTCCAGGGTGGGACGACATCCAGTGGGTCCCAAGAAGGACGCTTTGAACCTCTGGACCTTTCCCGCCGCCCTTTACAAGATGAAGGTGGAGTAAGTTGTTCTATAGGTGGACCGTCAGGTGGCTCTAAAGGAGCGAATGACATCCTCAATCAATGCGTGTTCTGTCCCTTCCGAACCTCTTCTGTTGAGCTGATGGCCATGCACCTTCAGGTTAATCACACCAGCAAGTCTCGTCGCAAGAGGGGAGCCCCTCTCGCTTCCAGCAATCATTCTCCAAGACTCACTTTGGCCGGGCCAGATCGCGATCCGCTGGCTCTGTGGAAGTTCCTCGGTGCAGAGGACGGCGTAGCATCTCCTGAGGATTGGGTCTTGTCAAAGACAAGAGCTGAGAACGGAGTCAGCCCAGAGAACAGGGACACAGAGGACAGTTTTGAACTGGCCCCTGGACCTGTGGGAAGCGTCAGTGAAAAGGGTCTTAAAATGAGAGAGGACCTGGACGAGGAAGATGAGGAAGTTGATGAGGAAGAGAATGACCTGGAGGCAGGAAATGCACCCCAGAATCAGAGCAGAAGGGCTGGGTCTGTTTCATCAGACCTCACGGCTGAGGATCTGCCCAAGGAAGAGGAAGGCGTCTTTGGGAAATAACATCAAACAAGAGCCCTGGATGATTTTCGACTAGTGTTGTCAAATGTACCGACTTCGGTACCAATCAGTACTGAAAAAAAAAAAACAGCATTTGCGGGTTAGGTATAGCAACTAGTTTGAGCTGGTTTAAGCTGGTCCTTAGTTGGTCCTGAGCTAGTTTAAGATGGTCATGTGCTGGTCAAAAGCAACTAGCTCCTGCTCAGGACCAGCTTAATCCAGCTCATGACCAACTAAGGACCAGCATAAACCAGCTCAAACCAGTTGCCATGCTTCAAAACATATCTAACCAGCATATGCTGTTTTTTGAACAGGGAATTCAAACCAAGGGCAGACCAGTCGCTATGCTAACATACTGTACAGTATCAGTAAACAGATAGCCTGCAAAAGTATTTAAATCAAATATTTTCATTTCATATTTTACAGCAGTTTCATATATAACTCAAAATTTAGTGTATCAATATGTTTTTTTAGTAGGGATGTCCCAAGCTATATATATATATATATATATATATATATATATATATATATATATATATATATATATATATATATATATTTAACTGATTGGTATCGGGATGCACTGGTGATTAGTCAGCTGTCATGCCAGTGTTGTGCAATAGGTGGCGCTTTCAACAGTCCACTGCCATTAAAAGGAAAAGAAAATAAGGTTTGTTATAACGCATTTAACATTCCATGTTTAGCGTATTTGGTGTGCAATTTGTGTAAGGAATCACTCTGCAGTAATTTATTTACTGTTTACTTTTATCTGCCGTCTAGTCGTCATTGTCATAATGCGTTGCTATGCGTCTTGCTTTGGACTTGATAGACTTTGATAGACTGGCATTCTCCAACTTCATGCTTTCTAACTTTTTTTTCCCCTTTATGATGCAATTAATCTGCTTATTGTACATATAAAATACAAGAAGTTTATATCAGTAGTCCCATTTTAATAATTGTGACCACACAGTCGGTTCACAATGTATATCACTGCAACATGTTTATATCTACAAATGTCTTTATACACTGTGTGCATATATAGAGAAATGGATATTAGTGATGATAGATGCCCCTTTTTTACATTTGAGCCCCTGCCCCTGAGAAAGTCTCTGCACATCCCCGAATAGACTGGATTGATTTTATTAACTTTAATGCACTTGAAATGTGCACCAAGCACTAGAAAAATACAAGGATCGGGACTCAGTATATGCAGATATTCATTGGATTCAATGACTCTGATCGGATGGGGCGCACTACAAAACCTGAGGCGGACATCCCTAGTTTTATTTTATGGCAAATCTCAACTGCTTGATTGTTACATTGCTGAAAAATGTAAACTACATTATTGCATAGTGATCTATTAAAAGTTGTGTATAAGTAGGACATCCTACTTTTCCTGCTTACAATACACTTACGTAAAGCGATATATATACTATATATCTGTGAGATTGTTTTTAGCATTGCAAAATGTAAGCTGTGGTATCACAGCTTTATATATACAGTAAAGTTGGATACATATCTTTATCCACATGCATACAGTACACTCACATAAAGGGATATACATAATATAGCGAATCTCAAATGCTCTAAATAAACTGCAGACCAGTGAATCTGTGGGAGTGATTTGTGCCCGCTGTCATCTCGGTTATTCTCTTCTAACTTTTCCACTCTGCTCATTTCGCATGACATGGATTGTCTTACCACATGCATCTATCGCACATGAGAATATGTTCCTGTGATGACAAAAGCATTCTGGGTCATATACACCTAAGCAATGCCGCATGTGCCTGACCTGACCATCAGAAATAGCTCTGAGCCTGTGTCAGAATGTCATCTTACAGCCATGTGGCCATGTTGGAAACTCATGAAACGAAATGCCAAGGGGTTATGAGTCAGAATTGTTTAGTTGATTTGATCAGATTGTGTTGTCAAAATACCACCAGCTCCTTCAACACAAGAGTATGTCAAAGAGAAGAGTAATCAATTATATCTCCACCTCTTCATCATGAGAAGTGCTCACATGGACTCTATAAACCACATTCGACAAGATAGTTTTGAAGTTATCTAAATTCGACCAATAGGCCTATATACTACTGTTAGACAATATTTCTATACCAGTATGGACTGATGAAATTTAACTAAACCTTCTACTAAATGTATCGTTAAATTCGCAATCTGAGAGTTTCTTGTGTTTAATGTTAATAATAATGCGAGAGATCAGAGGCAAAGTAAACTGGCGGGAGATTGCGAGGGATATTCTGAGATATTCGCCCTGTTGCTAAGGGAAATAACAATGGAAGAAATATATATATATATATATATATATATATATATATATATATATATATATATATATATATATATATTATACCAAATGATCTTACCACTGTGTGATATCACTTAAAAATCGAAATGTATAAAATGAGTTTAAAAATTTTTTTTTTTTTTTTAAATAATAAAAAAAAAAATAGTGCATCTGGATATAATATATCACTTATTCCTTAAATTTGTAATATTTTCCAAATAGAATAGAGTATCTCCCCCCAAAATCTCCCTTTGATGCTTTATGGATAAATTAAGTGAATTAACCGACAAAAAAAACATGTTTTCACGAGTGACGACGGATAAAAAAGTTATGTAGTGTGGGAGAAGAGCGGGAAGATGAGAAAGAAACGCGCGCTGAGGTGATCTGGCGGCTCTGATGCGGTGCTTGTCTTTAGCTCCAGAGATGCGGCGGATGGGGGTGGGGAGGCGCAAATGCATGGAAAGTGAAAGACAGCTGCTATATTGTGTGTTAAAGACGACTTTTTAAAATCAAACATAAGGCTTTTAGTGCAAATCGTGCATTTCGTCGCACTTGTCGAGCCATTTTCCCGAAAGCGGTTACGAGACAGTAAAGAGCTCTACAGGAGACTTACCTGCAGTCACTGATGCGTCTACTGCATTGATTCACTCACTCACTCACTCACCTCGCTCATCTTGGAAAGGTGATGTTGATGTCGAGTTTCCTTCTCCTGCTGTGCAATCCACCGTCACCTTTTCCCGCTCTTCTTGATCTTTGGCGCGAGTATGAAACACGGCGAGATGCGAGACGGAGTGATGAGAGGAAAGAGATCCAGCGACGCGGCGCGAGCAGGCAAGAGCAGTGCGGCTGTGAGAGTGTGTGTGTGTGTGTGTGTGTGTGTGTGTGAACCCCCTCCATTCCCCACCCCTCCTCCTGCGATCCCCCACTCGCCCACTCACACGCACTGAACTGTGAGGACATTATGTGGTGTATAGACCTATTCAGCGAAACACTTGGTGCAAAAAGCGCTTTGGAGCGAATGCAGCAACTATATGATTCAGCTCGTGCAATGTTAAGTACACTTAAAAGTGCATTGTTTGTTTTTACTTTATTATTAGTAGTAGTAGTATTAATGAAAATGTAAATTACTGAAAATCAATCTCCCATCACATTTCCACTTTCAGGAAATCAATCACAGTCCAACTCATTAATTTATGTCATTTTCACAACACTGATTAAACACTCACTGTAAATGGTGGAAGACATGATTCTACATCCTTATTAAACGATATTAATGCGGTTGCATATTCTTATAGAATATGAATGCAACATCCAAATGTTTTGAAGAGCTTAGGAGAATGATGAAAACATGTATGACCTGAGCTATTCTAAAATGTAAAATGAGAACCAGCCAAAGTGTGTCATTTCATTTCACAAACACAGATTTCCAACTGCAGCTGTAACATCTCAGTCGCTTATGAAGGAACACAGATTTATGGCGCCCCTGTCTGGTCACTCCATATATGACAGCTTTAATTGAGAAGAGCTATACACAGCAACTGGAAATGCATCACACATCACTGCCATTTCTGTTTACACTGCACTTGAGAAATCCCAGCTTGACAGTCCTTTGAGAGGATGGAGTATGACGAGAATATTGTTGGACTAGAACATGCAAATAGTCAAACACACACACACACATATATATACACATATATATATTAGTGATGCACGGATGGTGGTTAGATCCACGGGGGCTGCGGATAATCCACAGGTCGGGTCACTCGGGTGGGTCGCGGGTGGATAAGATAAATCATTAATGATGCAAATATTAACTACATTTTCTAAAATATGAACGTGCGTTAAATAGGCTACAGATATTGAATGAACACATTAAAGTTATTCAACAAAACATGGTTTAGTCAAGAGCAGTGAGGGATTTCCTCTGTCTTTTGTTGTTTGATTGATATTAATGACAGACGGCACAACTTTATTAGGCTGCTGTCACAAGACCTATTTCACAGATCCAATACTGATACACATGCGCTTTCATTCGCTACTGTTTACATTACAAAACCGACATTGCTTGTGAGGATACTCGCCAGGACGACCATTTTGAGGTCATTTTGTATGTGTTTGGCCACTTACGCGCTTTGGATGTGACTGTGAGCGCACAGAAAAGCGCCTCTGGAGCACGCGAGTACCGAAAGGCTTAAAAAGACTTGCAAATAATACATTTTTGTGACGATGCAACAACAACCGATTAGGCAATTGACAATTCTGTCAACTGTACCGAAAGGCGAGCTAAAGTCTTGTAGCAGCATGCAGCTCTAGATGCGCCGATGTGTAGAGAAGGTCAAAGAGAGAAAACGCGGTACAGTTGAATCACTCACGCTGTTTTCAAATGATTTGAGCTGATGATTTGTGTGAATTTATTTGCTCGTCTCACCTACACGCTATATTAAATAAAGGTTTTGCAGGAATTTCCCTCATTTTAAAGTCGAAAGCTGCGGGAATTGAACTTCCTGCACCGGAGGAGGATTCACTCTGAGAGTTAATTGGCAGAAATACTCCAATCAGAATACATGTCCATCCAATCCATGCAGGCAGAGCTACTCCCAATCCCATTACTAATGTGGACACATACATGCTGCCAAGCTGCTTTACGGTCTCAGGGATGTTATTTCTCAAATTAAGCATGTTAACCCACTGCATGGTGATTTTTAAAATAATACAAAAGCCTAGTGATATCAACCTCCACACTGCAAGTCCTTTAAAAAGCAAGGTTTGTGCAATTACAATCCGTACCGCCAAAGCTACAGCCGCTCCTATACCAGCCCAAGTCAAGATCAGCCCTCCTTGAGCCTCCATCCTTGGGTTTTGTGCTCTCATTGAAACCAAGATACCAAATATGATAGCGAGAGTGCATGCCACATGGAAAATAGCAACCAATTCCAAAACAAGAATTAGTACATTTATGACATTGTTTGCCTTCAAATTCAAATCTACTGACCAGATATTTGATTCTGCAACAAGGAAAGACACCAAAGCAGGAAATGTCATAATACATAAGGTAAACTGCAATCTGCAAAATACCAAATAGTAAATACAGGCATCAGGGAAAATAACCGCCGCTGATCCAACTGCCCCCTGCCAGCAAACTATTGTTACTGCAGCTGCTACAGACAGAGGTAAAGTGAGCACTAAAGAGGCATCATCTCCCCACAGCTCATATGGAAATAGTAACACAAACGTATTCACCACTGAAACAGCAATGATACTTAAAATGACTAATGCACAAAACACACACATTGTTCTCCATATAGCCTTCATTACAGCCAGATGCTGGGACATAACACATGAGAAGAGACACTTGACAAACCTTGGTCTGACAAAAGTGATCACTGCAGTAGCGAGACCTAACAGGGGAACATTTTGAACAATTATGTAGCCAAGATATATAATAATAAAAGGGAAAGTCAGTGAAACAATAAATATATACATTAGAATTATTTCATCAATTTTCTGCCCATCTGTGCTACCAAAGGCCATCACAGCTATTCCAGTGATTATTGTACTTTTGCTATTTTTGGTGTTCTCGGTTCTCATGTGATGGCAGTTATCATTCCCCACCAGGCACAATCTAGATGCAAACTTTTATTTTCTCTATCTAGAAAAGCATAAAGACCTAGGGTCTTTATTATTGCTCCAGTAATGGTGAGAGGTTGAGCATATCTCTGTGTGTTAAAAGGTTTTGACAGTAGATTTATTGGAAGGTCGGGAAACAATTTCTCCATTTCAAGTGTAACAACTTCTACCTTCATTTCAGCAGCCATTGTTAATGCTGTATTAAAGATAGCTGTGTGTAGCAGTGCAAAAGGCATCACTGCAGATAACACACTCTGTCCTATTGCTTCAGCCAGTAGAACAGTAAACAACAGCCCGAGAATACATCCTGAACCAATGCCAAAAAGAAAGGCAAGGGTTGATACTGAAAGATAAAAATTTTTATTTTAAAATGTTATTTTATTAATTTGTCTTTGAGATGAAAACGGCAGTTATTTTGAACTTGAATAGCTGATATCAGTACAGCTTAAAATATTAAATTTTGTCAGTTTAGGAAATGCTGCAGTGTTTGAATGTCAGAATTTGGAAGACTTACCAAAGTGTGTTTCTATCAGTATTGAGCATGATTTCTGCAGATCCATAGAAGAGAATGGAGTATTAGGGTCTGTGTAACGATTAATCTAAGGTCCTTGATTCAAGCTAGTCTGAGCTGTACGGGATGGAATCTGTGTTTGTGTCAACAGTAAGTATGTGTGTAACACTTCTGTTAACAAATTAACTGTTGAAGATCCTATTAAACCACAAAAACCTTGTCAGACTGCTAAACACTGCGACTGAACTAATTATGGCAGCGGTGTGTATGCCGTCTGAACTATAATCCTACAATCGTTGGAAGAGCAAGATGTAGTTGTTCTGGCTCTGATGCCAATGACAGTCTAGAGTAAATGTTAATTTCATTGTTCGTTTCCGGTCGGTACTGTATCCCTTCTAGCCACAACCAAAAACAATGCACTTTTGTACCTTAACTACCCCTAAAAGGTTCATACACTAAAAAAAAAAGAGGTCATGCATGTACAATCAATTTCCAAGAAGTTGTTTCAACTTAAAATAATTTGTTACCCGCTGACTTACATTTTTAGTTTTAGCAAAAATATCCCAGTTGTCCCTTAATTTAACATTGAGTAACTTAAAATTTCAAGTTCACAAAAAAACTTGTGGGGTAACAAATTATTTTAAGTTGAAACAACTTTTTGGAAATTGATTGTACATGCATGACCTCTTGTGCTCAGCAGAGGACAGCAGAGACTGATTGTATTTGTGCATTGGAGAACATCTGCACACAGTGTTACAGCAGATCTCACAGCTTTGTTACTTTTGCCTCTTTAAACCATTCCAGCTTTAGAGACATCAGACATGCATATGAAGAGCTGTTTTAACAAAATCCCTTCTGTTAATAAACAAATGCTGTTGTTCACTTCATCATTATCAATCAGAAGAGTGAGGAACTACAATACTGTTGATGGATACAGTTGAAGGGGTCACACATCTAAAAATCAAGTCAAGAATCTTGGGGTGATTCTGGAGACAGACAGATCTAAACAGCATTGCAAGAATTAGATGTTTTGTTTCCAGTCAAGATTTGGAGAAACTTGTTCATGCTTTTATCACCAGCAGGGTGGATTACTGTAATGGTCTCCTCATCGGCCTTCCCAAGAAGACCATTAGACAACTGCAGCTCATCCAGAACACTGCTGCCAGGATTCTGACTAGAACCAGAAAATCTGAGCAGATCACACCAGTCCTCAGGTCCTTACACTGGCTTCCAGTTACATTTAGCATTGATTTTAAAGTTATTTTACTCATTTATAAATCACTCAATGGCCTAGGATCTAAATACATTGCAGATATGCTCACTGGATATAAAACTAACAGACCACTCAAATCATTAGGATCGAGTTAGTTAGAAATACCAAGGGTTCACACAAAACAAGGGGAGTCCGCTTTTAGCTATTATGCTGGCCGCAGTTGGAACCAGCTTCCAGAAGAGATCAGATGTGCTAAAGCATTAGCCACATTTAAATCCAGACTCAAATCTCATCTGTTTAGCTTTGCATTTGTTAAATGAGCACTGTGCTACGTCCGAACTGACTGCTCTGTATTTCATGTATAATCATTTTTATTTCTAACTGTTCTGAATTAATTTTAAATACATTTTTAAATCATTTTAAACGTTTTTAAATTTCTGATTTTATTGTTGTGATTATTTTTTTAATTATTATTTTACTTCCTTTTATGTAAAGCACTTTGAATTACCATTGTTTATGAAATGTGCTATATAAATAAACTTGCCTTGCCTTGCCTTTTTGGTTACATTTAGTTCCCCTTCAATTCGGTCACTCTACATTGCTTTGAGAAATACCTTTTCCTCGAATATTACTGAAGCCTTATTGAATCACGCCAGTGAAACTGGCCAATGCGCGCGAAATATGAGCGGAAATCCCACTCTATATAAGACAGTGCTTGTACGTCATTCATTCAGAATCTTCTCCTTCAGCCAACCTTCTACTAGAAGCAAGAAACCTATCAACAAGAAAAAACTACTCACTGTGATCTACACGCTGCAGCGGACACGCCTTCTCTTCCCCTGCTGTGTTCCGGTGAGCTTCGGGAGCTCGCGATTGCCTCTCCTGTGCAGAGCCAATCAAATCTTCTGATGGCCACGAATCGTGCGTCTTCTGCCTCGGTCGCGCCCACACAGAGGGGGTTGGACTGCACCCACTGCGGAGATATGAGTCTCCGGACTCTCAGGCTCCGTGTGGCCATCGTCCAAGGCGATGAACTCGCCCAACTAGCTCTGCCAACTAGCTCTGCTCTTCCTGTGCAGCCTCTTTTGAGCCAAGGAGGAAAGTGCAGCGAGTTTCTGATGCGGATCTGTCAGGATCAGGTGACAAGCCCGCACCGGCTCAGTGCCCAAGCGCTCCTCACCCACCTGCTGCAGTGCGCTTCATGACCGCTGATCTCCACCCCTCCCCCGACGCCCAGGGTGTGTTGTCTTTCGGTGCCATGGAGGGCACTGAAGAGGAGGAGGATGCCATTTCGGTGGCAGCGTCTGTGAGAGAGGAGTGGTCCAACAGCCCGCTGGATTACACTGCACCCCATGGCAGCGACGCGGGGGACCTCCATCACAGTGATGCCGAGCTCCTAAGCGTCCTGTCCAAGGCAGTGGATGAGCTTGGGTTGGAGTGGGTGCCTCCTGCCGAGCCGGCCAGAAGCCGTCTGGACGAGTGGTACCTCCAGTTGGATCGCGGCCTTAAAGACACCCTGCTGAAACCCGGCCCCTTTTTCCTCGAGGTGCACGACGAGATAAAAAAGTCGTGGAACGCGCCGCTTACCAGTCGGGTGCATAACTCGGGATCCTCCCTCCTGTCTTCTGTGGATGGAGCTGACCAAGTGGGGTATGTCAAACATGTTTACAAAATGCATGGACGCTGCTCTCTCTACTCTGAAGCAGAGCGGAATACGCATCCTGAACTATCTCGACGACTGGCTAGTCTTAGCCCAATCAGAGAGCACGCTGCTCAGCGACAAACTCAGACTCCTCGCTCATATTGAGAGCTTAGGGCTGATTGTAAATATGCAAAAGAGAATGCTGGTACTGAGCCAGAACATCTCCCTTTTAGGAGTGGGGCTGAACTCAATCAATATGAGAGCACGTCTGTCGGAGGAGCGCTCACAAAAACTGATCAGCTCTGATGCAGTCTTCAAACTAGGGCGTTCTTCCCAGCTAAAATGCTCGACGCTCGGCCAGATGACTGCTGCCTCGACAGTGTGCAATCTAGGGCTCCTACATATGCGACCGCTTCAGCTCTGGCTAAAGAGCCGGGTGCCACAGAACGCATGGCACACGGACACCTTGCGCATCAAAGTGACGTGCGACTGTTT
The DNA here is from genome assembly GCF_936440315.1 of Barbus barbus. Lineage (NCBI taxonomy): Eukaryota > Metazoa > Chordata > Actinopteri > Cypriniformes > Cyprinidae > Barbus > Barbus barbus. The sequence goes on along the minus strand of NC_136730.1, from coordinate 45,115,692 downwards.
GCATACGCTGACCCCTTGGGGCAATATGACTCTGTATCACCAGGGTGTTCGTATTGTGATCAGGAGGAAGAATGTTATGACAGATGCATCGAGCACGGGTTGGGGAGCCATATGCAATGGCAGACCAGCCTTCGGGACATGGTCAGAAACGGAGAAGTCATGGCACATAAACTGTCTGGAGCTCCGTGCTGTACACCTAGCGCTCGAGTGCTTTCTCCCAGACATTCTTCACCGTCACGTTCTCGTCAGCACAGACAGCATGACAGTGGTAGTGTTTATAAATCACCAAGGCGGTGTGAACTCGCGACTACTGCGGCGGCTGGCGAGAGACCTCCTTCTGTGGGCAGATCGACACCTCCACTCCATCCGGGCAGTACATGTCCACAGACGTGTGGTTCCCAGAACTGATGGAGATGCTGGTAGCCCTACTGTGGACTATCCCACTGAAGAGAGACCTCCCAAATCCCAAATATGGCACCCAAATCCAGAGTCATGGAGCCTTGATGTCTGGCCGCTCGACGGAGCTTGCCAGTAACAAATGCACTTCCTCAGCGCATGTTGAACACTATCGCTGAGGCTAGGGCTCCTTCCACGAGGCGTCTTTACACACATAAATGGAGAGTTCACAGGGCGAAGACCCAATCAACTGGCCAATACCAGTAATTCTTGCCTTCCTCCAAGAGCAATTTGATAGTGGTCGTATGCCATCCACATTTAAAGTGTATGTGGCTGCAATTACAGCCTTTCAGGCGCAAGTCGAAAATCGCCCGATCAACAGAAATGACCTGATCATACAATTTTTAAAAGGAGCAAGAAGACTGAACCCGCCTCGCCCTTCTACTCTACCCACTTGGGACTTGGTGCTTGTGTTTGACACTCTCACGGGACCCCCGTTCGAGTCCATACAACCAGCGAGCTTGCGTGTGCTCTCTCTCAAGACAGCGCTCCTGCTCGCGCTGACCTCTGTTAAGCAAGTTGGAGACCTGCAGGCGCTTTCAATTGACGACTCGTGTATTGAATTCGGGCCAGGTGATTGCAGACTCACCTTGAAGACTAGAAAAGGATATGTGCCTAAAGTGCTTTCGAATCCATTTAAAGCGCAGGTCATAACACTATCTGCTTTCCGCCCCGAAACACCGACCTGGACGGAGCTGCTTAATAGACTCCTGCTGTGCCCTGTACGTGCGGTGCGCACTTATATCGAGCGCTCTAAACAGTTCAAACTCTCGGAGCAGCTATTTTTATGTTTTGGTGAACGCACAAAAGCCTGTGACCAAGCAAAGGCTGTCACACTGGATCGTCGACGCAATTGCTTTGGCTTACAGCTATAAGGGCGCGGAGTGTCCGATAGGGGTTCTAAATGTAACCAAAAAGGCAAAAGGACTCAACCCGCGGACTCGCATCATCCTGGGCCTGGGCAAATGGCATGTCTATTCAGGACATTTGTATGGCGGCAGGCTTTTTATATAGTTCATGTCTTTTAGGACTCGATTACCATCATACTATGCTTATTGAGCACCGCTACGTGCATCATAACACATGATTTCATTGAAATTAAACAATTTAAACTAATCTATATGTGAAAGCGCCGAAGCCGCCGCCATTTCACATTCTCTGTTTCACCAGAGTTAACTCCGCCCCTGGTGTGACGTGGCATCATGTAGTTGCCGGGTCCCCCCTGACTTTTACATGGTTTCGATTAGGTCCTGTAGACCTGAGCTGTGTTTACCAAGAGCGGCAAATATCATTGCCGCTCTCATTACGGTTCCGGATGTGAAACTTGACATACTTAGTCGAGCCAGGCTCCATCGCTGTGACACGGCGGGATTTTATACGTTCCCAAAGCAATGTAGAATGACCGAATTGAAGGGGAACGCTCTCGGCTACTCATCTAACCTCGGTTACCCAAAATGAGGGAATGAGACGTTACACTTATTGCCGTGTCACCGAGCTCAGGATCTTAGATTGCCAAGTTGCTTCAGTCAAATATTCTGAATGAAAGACGTACAAATATAGAGTGGGATTCCCGCTCATATTTCATGCACTTGAACTCCATTGGCCAGTTTCACTGGTGTGATTCAATAAGGCTTCAGTAGTATTCAAGGAAAAGGTATTTCACATAGCAATGTCTCGTTCCCTCATTTCGGGGAACCGATGTTACAATTAGTGCAATTAGAAAGGTGCAATTAGTGAGACATTAGAAGCACCAAATTGAACTTCTTCAATGTTTCGACAAACAGGTAGTATCAAGCCAAACAGTGTTTTGAAAGTTGCGCTATTCACAAAATCAACCTTACTGGGGTATTTTAATGTCACAAAAAACACACTTTACCTTCTAAATAGGTATTTACTGTAAATGTGGTATCATTTATCATGAAGTACATGCTTTATTAAAATGCACCAAAATGAGCCATGCAGGAAATGTAATGCAAAACACATCATACAGCAAGAAAACCATTTTTTTATTATTTTATTTTATTGATTCTTTTCTACTCTTTTTTTTTTTTTTCTCAATCCACAATTTCGTATTAGTCACTACTATGTTAGATCACCTTCCTCTGCCACCAACAGCAGTCAGCTACTGAAAAGACCAAACCAGACCTTCTCTCCACCTCTCGCTTCTCACTGGATAATATTTATGAATTCACACATTTCTGGTGGAATGACAAAAAAAAGTGCCTGTCAAACGTAGTGAATTTTTGAGCAGCACATCACTGTTTAGGAATACTTTATGCTTATTTCACAGTGTCAGTATATCTTCACAAAATATTAATTTTAAGACATCAGTGCGCACACACACAAACACACAAAACTATTGCCCTGATCCCTGTACACAGTTAGGTCGTCCTAAAAGAGCCACATCATTGCTGATGCAGATGTTTGGCTGCGCAGGGAGCGATGGAGAGCAGGTATCCCAGTTTGATCTCTCCTTAGAAACACAACATCTCTATTTCTATCTGTACAACATTCAAGAGACACATTTTGTTCATGTTTTTTTTTTTTTTTTTGCAATTTTGTTTTTTTCCATAAAACAAAAAGAACAATGATAATAATAATTATGAGCAGAAGAGCTTGATTTATATCTCATAGGCATCAAAGTAACATCATATAAATCAAAGTAACTTCTAAAAAGGCCTCAGAGCTAGATATAACGTAAGCTTTCAGTGGTGCATACGCTAAAGGGAAGGGGGGAAAGCAGGAGATGCAACAGCACACACGAATGATGGAATGACACTCATTATTATGAAATGGAAATGACCCCTACAAAACAGAGGATCAGATACAGAGACGTACAGAGCAGTTTACCAAAGAACACAAAGTGAAACAGTAGGGGCTAAGTGCTTTTGGTGAGCTTACAAAATACTTGAGGAAGTGCTCAGGACAGAAGGCACAGTGGCTTGACTGTTATCTCAAAGGAACACCACATCAGGGGATACTGAACACGTAAGATAATCTACACACGAAACAAGGACACGATAACGCACGTATTAAGGCCAGCCTCTGTCAATCACTGGACAAAAGTACTGCCCACTCGGTGTCTAATGATAAAAATGAGATGACCCGATGGAAATGATTTCACAGAGTTGGGCGAGGGAAGATCATCATTTGTAAGATGTGCTAATTTCACATCAAAAATGCAACACGATTACATCAAATCAAATTTGGCAAGCAGATCAGTCAGACTGACAATGCCGATACTGGGACATGTCTTGGACACGATTTCAGCATCAGCTTATAAATATATTAGCAATCACTGAAGTTTCAAGATCATCAGGCAAGCTTTAACATTGATTGTGTGTCTGAATGATTAATTTGTTGATTGGTGGATACATAAATGCATCATTTAAGGGAACGTGAATTGAATCAGCATTGTGAAAAAATTGTTTGGGAAAAAGAACGTTTGGTCTGCATTTAAAGGCGAAACAAAAGGAAAAGAAACTTTGCACAGTGCTCTAAAGACATTCTAAAGCAGTCTTCTTTCATAATTATTATAATACTTATTACTATTCTCCATATCCGTTTCCATTAACACTTCTTAAAAGGAAAACAACATTTTTTTTTCCTCTTTTTGATCTCTTATCTTTACAAAAGCTACATATGTTCTACTGGGATGTCTGAATTTGTTAGTGTGTGTGTGTGTGTGTGTGTGTGTGTGTTTTCTTTTTTAGTTTTCGATATTTCAAAAAAAAAAAAGTCTACTCACGTCTAAAAAAAAAACGCAGCTTACTGAATGTTTTAGTAGAGACCCACTTTCCACCCTCTCCCGGATAGTTTGAGAATCTGAGATATTACAGGAATATGAAGGATATATTGCCGAGTCTCCATTTTCTAGATTGTGATTCATTTCCGACCCTGAAATGACTCTTTCTGTAGTAACGGTGGTCTGGATTCCACCCAGAAATCCTGGTGGTGGTATCTTTACTGTAAACACTTCCATAGGGCCCTTGTCAAACGACCAGCTGTTCCCACATGTGGTGCTCTGGGTTCATTCATTGTTTCATTCACAGTCACACAAACTGCCACCATATTGTCACAGAACTCTACGCTCTAGCACGACTACACATATATACTGTATATATTGACTGTAACTATATTCCTGTGTTGCTGATTCTGCTAAAAAACCTTTTACATCAACAGGCACTGAGAGAAATAGCATATAGAAGAGGCAGAATCTCTGTTTCATATAATATCTGAAGAAGACCCGTCGGAGCAGACTGGCAGTGTGTGGATATCTGGTAATATAATCTTTACTCTGTCCTGTTCTGTTAGAGGTGATTCACAAGTACCGTTCAGTTATCACAGCATTCTGTTCAGAGTCTGGCAGGTGCATGGTAAGAAGTGTGCTCACTCCTTTGGTTTACTGAAGACGTGCAGTCAGATCAAGTTCACGTGGAAGTAGGATGTCCGTCTCTCTCAGCATTAATACTGTATAGCGTAGCGATTAAGAACAGTGTCTCTTTTTTTGCTTTTCCGGCTCCCCAGATTGACATTGCAGGTCCTTGTTGAGATGAGAGCAAGATTCACAGGAGCAAGGAAATTGTAAATTAAATTCAACTTGGCAATTGCGTTCACTGACGAGAAGACAGGAACAAGAGAACAGTGTTCAAGAAGGCCCCAAAACAGGCAGGCTTAGACTAGCATACAATACTGGATATCTCTGTGTGATTAAGAGTCTGTGTGTGTATGTAGAGGTAATCGATCACTAACCAAGGGGGGCTAGGAGGATATATTAAGGGGAATGTTTGATTTAAATACTTTTGCAGGCTATCTGTTTACTGATACTGTACAGTATGTTAGCATAGCGACTGGTCTGCCCTTGGTTTGAATTCCCTGTTCAAAAAACAGCATATGCTGGTTAGATATGTTTTGAAGCATGGCAACTGGTTTGAGCTGGTTTATGCTGGTCCTTAGTTGGTCATGAGCTGGATTAAGCTGGTCCTGAGCAGGAGCTAGTTGCTTTTGACCAGCACATGACCATCTTAAACTAGCTCAGGACCAACTAAGGACCAGCTTAAACCAGCTCAAACTAGTTGCTATACCTAACCCGCAAATGCTGTTTTTTTTTTTTCAGTACTGATTGGTACCGAAGTCGGTACATTTGACAACACTAGTCGAAAATCATCCAGGGCTCTTGTTTGATGTTATTTCCCAAAGACGCCTTCCTCTTTCTTGGGCAGATCCTCAGCCGTGAGGTCTGATGAAACAGACCCAGCCCTTCTGCTCTGATTCTGGGGTGCATTTCCTGCTTCCAGGTCATTCTCTTCCTCATCAACTTCCTCATCTTCCTCGTCCAGGTCCTCTCTCATTTTAAGACCCTTTTCACTGACGCTTCCCACAGGTCCAGGGGCCAGTTCAAAACTGTCCTCTGTGTCCCTGTTCTCTGGGCTGACTCCGTTCTCAGCTCTTGTCTTTGACAAGACCCAATCCTCAGGAGATGCTACGCCGTCCTCTGCACCGAGGAACTTCCACAGAGCCAGCGGATCGCGATCTGGCCCGGCCAAAGTGAGTCTTGGAGAATGATTGCTGGAAGCGAGAGGGGCTCCCCTCTTGCGACGAGACTTGCTGGTGTGATTAACCTGAAGGTGCATGGCCATCAGCTCAACAGAAGAGGTTCGGAAGGGACAGAACACGCATTGATTGAGGATGTCATTCGCTCCTTTAGAGCCACCTGACGGTCCACCTATAGAACAACTTACTCCACCTTCATCTTGTAAAGGGCGGCGGGAAAGGTCCAGAGGTTCAAAGCGTCCTTCTTGGGACCCACTGGATGTCGTGCCACCCTGGAAGCCATTTGCTGACATCATGCGGCTTGTAGTAAGGGGTTTCCGTCGAGACACTTTGGGCATTTTTGGAGGTGGTACCTCCCCAATCCAACTTGGTTCTAGACTATCAGCAAAGAGAGTACCCATCATCCCTGACAGACTGCGATACTGACTCTCCACATCTCCCTCTCTTTGACGTCCAGATGCAGTAGTGCCCTCCTTCTTCTCTGGTTGGCTTGCAGCCCATGACTGACTGTGCCTCGAAGAAGGAGCCTCTCCAGGAACCCTCCCAAAAGAAGACTGGGATATGGAGGGGTGACGGCGCTTTTTCACCGCTTGATGAGGAGAGCCAGTCAGAGAGGGGAGGTTAGGAGATGGGGAATTTGTGGTGGTTGCCATAGCATTTCTTTGCTCACGATGATGACGTTGAAGGTGGTACTTGAGAGAGCCAGACTGGGTGCCAGCATAATCACAGTGTGGGCATTTGTATGGTCTCTCACCTAAAACAAGGAATTAAACACTCATGTTAAGTAGATTGAAAACTAAAATGTTATTTTAATAACATTTGTTATTCTTGTCCAAGAATAACAATGCTTCATTAGGGAGGCTGCTGTGGTTAAGCAAAAAAACAAAAACAAATTGATTGTGTGGAACGACTATATGCAGTTACACACAGTAATAGATAGAGGGCAGTGCTTGTCATCATATGCAGCATCAGGTGTAGTCCCCAGTGCATTACTGTTAAATTAGGACATTCCATCTCTCATCAACCGTGAGAGCACTGCCCTTTTTTCTTTTTTTTTTGGTAGAGGACATTTTGTGGATGAACCTGATATGCAGCAAATGGTTTCAATCAAGCTAAATCAGGAAAATTATCATATGGGGCTATGTGATGTAATGAATAATAATAATAAAAAAAAAACCTTACATAATAATAATAATAATAATAATAATATTAATAACCACTAGAACAATCATTATCATAAGAATTATGCAGCAAAAATGGACACTAAATGGATCTAAATGGACACAATAAAGACATCCAAGTAGAATAAAATAAGAAGTGCTAAAGATTTGAACATTACATTGATCAACTGTATTTTTACAGTATTTCCCAATCTGAGCTTGGAGTCTATACTGTATTTTGCTACAAGTGTCTTCCACACAACATATCAAACTAAGATTAGGAATAATTATGATTATGTAGCCTTTACCATTGTTATACAGTAGGATCATTATAAAAATAATGTTGCTGTAGATTAATATTTAATCTAATATTATAACTCTTAATTTCTGTTTTATAGGTTTAGGGCAGGAGTCGGCAAGCCAATGCTTTTTCATCCGTCTGCGGTGGCTCCCTGCAGCATGGGGGTAAAATACGCGGGGGGACATGTTCCCCTGCAATTTTTTGGGGAAAGTGTGTTCACGTAGAGGTTTTCAAGGGCCAGTGTGAATAAATCTAGATTTAAATTAAAAGAGACAAGATAGTCACATCACTTTGGATACGTTTTATTTGTATCCAAAATGATGTGAACATTACGGAGCGCTAAACACACTCATGTTTCATTCATACACGAAGCCGAGGGTGCTCTCGTGCAGAAAGTCCAAAACAGACTCATAGAAGTAATATCTTTTGAAGTGCCAAGAATAACAAGCATAAACCTTAACAAAATATTAAGTATCAATACAAAAATATTATAGAATACAAATTATTGGTTATTGTCCAGCAGTGTATTTTATTTCTTAGCCAAATAAAAGTAAGATATAAGAAAAGTGTTTTTTTTTTTGTCAATTATACATATATTAATAATAATTATTATTAATTATAATAATATAAATTATTATTAATTATAATAATATAAATTATTATTAATTATAAATAATAATAATAATAATAATAATAATTAATAATAATAATATTATTACATTTGTGCCCCCCTCACTTCTGAAATGATTGTGATCCCCCTGCCCTGTAACATAACTGAATAAACTTATATGCCATATATGCCGTTATATAGCTATATGCCGTGTTATCTTCATTTTAGGGATCAAATAAGTTTTGTGACTCCACGTGAATTTTATTTGGTGACAAAGGGGCCAAAATGGCTCTTTTGATGTTGAAGGTTGCAGACCACTGGTTTAAGGAAATATAATTCTTTCTAAATGTCTTCTGAAACCCGATAAAGTACACCCTGGTGTGCACATGCCACTGGGTTGAGAATCACAATTCTACTATTCATGTTGGCCTCACCTGTGTGTACACGAAGGTGCACTTTAAGGTGATGGGAAGAACGGAAGGCTTTACCACAGTAGGGGCAATCCTTCATCCCTGTTCCTCGAACACGCTCCCTTGGAGATGAAGTGGAAGAGGATGATCCCCTCAGACCATTCTGACCTTGAGATGAGATAACATATAATGAATAAAAACAATTGCTTTGAAATATAATCTGAGTCTACACTGTTTCTAACAACATGCCTGCCTTCCTGAAACACAGGGAGGAATTTAGCCAAAACGAACAAAAGTGAAATATTAAAAAAAAATAAAAAAATAAACTCAAATTCAATCAGCGTCCTGCAGTGTAATAGCCTGTAAAGGATTGCAACAGATAAGAAATATTGTACGATAAAGTCAGCTGTTTTTGATTATGCTGGTTGATCCTTACCAGAAAGATGTGATATGACAGAATGGAAGCTCCCAGCTGTCCCGATTCCTGATGGTAGTTGCTTTTCCTCCTGCCTTCCTTCATTGTCATTAGTTCTTTGTCCTCCTCCTACTCCACCTGTTGCCTGAGCTCCACTCACTCTGGTTATAATGTCCTCTTCCCTGGACATGACCCCTCGGGCACTTTGACCTTTTTGTGGTTTCTGGACATGGACACGGGCATGCGCAACCACCTGCTGAAGGCTTCTGAACACCTTGCCGCAATCTGGACACTCCCAAGGTAGACTAGATCCCTCCAGTTCCTCTATAGAACCCAACCCACCCAGGTAGGCCCTCATCTGCTTGGCTTCCCCAGCGACTGTGCCTCGTGAGGAAGGAAGCTGATGGTGTGAATGAGATCGCTGTTGCTGTTGGTTGTGCTGTGCTGCCACCAGACTGCGAGCAACCAGCTGCCACATGGCTGCCTGGTCCACTCCGTCTGCTGCTTCACCTCCCCGTCCTCCACAATTACCCATTTCTGCAACCTGTGCCACTGCCTGAAGGCGCTCCATGCAACTTCCATTGCTGGCATCTTTGGGTAAGCCCAGATAACCCAATATAGAGGATTTGCTTGAGCCTGCACTGGCATCTGACCTCTCGGTGCGACTTCCTGAACCACCGCCACCAGTCATACTGCGAGCCAGGAGCAAGTTGGAATATAGGGCTCCCAGCACTTGTGTGCTTGCAGGACCTTTGGATTGCTCATTTCCAGCTGGCCCCAAATTTCCCAATCCAGCCTTGAGGCCCAGCTTGTTGAGATGCACCTTCATATGGTTCTTTAGGAACCAGGGTTCCTTGAAGCCACGGCCACACACCTGGCACTTGTGATCCAATGAGTCCTTGTGCTTCCGCATGTGCCCCTTCAAAAACCAGGACTGAGTAAAACGCTGTCCGCACGTCTCACATCGGAAAGCTGGAATAACTGGCATTTGTGAGGGAGGAGGCTCTGTTGGTGCTGTTACAGGGTGAGAAGGGAAAACCGTTTCAGCGGCAGGATCCTCAGGTGGGTGGCTCTCCTGCAGATGGGCAGCCAGGCTTTCCTCCTGACTGGCTGAGAAGGGACACATTGTACATTTGTAGGGGCTGTGGAGGATCCGCACATGACGTGCCAGCTCTGAAGCTGTACGGAACTTACCCTTACAGGCATGACACCGGAAGGAAGAAGCAGCTGCGGAAGGGGTGTTGTCTTCCAAGTGGGCATGGCCAAGTGGAGAGAAGGAGGCTGAGATTGGTGCTTCCTCTGTTAAAGGTGGAGTCAGGGCTGTGGTTCCTTCAAAGAGGAACTGAGGGCTGCTAGCAGTTTGAAGAGGTTCCTCTGGAACCATGTCCTCATCCATACTCTTATGTAATGACCCAGATAATGGACTCGGTTTCAAACCAGGCTCTCTGTTGTTGAGATTCTGGATCACACTGTTGCCCACATGGTTCAGCTGCAGTTTGGCATGTGTGGTTCGGTAGGGCGCTGAAGCTCGACGCTCCCTGTCTAAACTGTGTGCTCGAGCATGCAGGGACAAAATACTCTGGAAGCGGAACCTCTTTCCACACACATGGCACGGGAACCTTAGACCAGGCCCGGAGCTGGTCCCTCCAGGGACAGCCATGCCCTCATTGTTGAAAAGCTGAAGATCCAACTCATCATCGCAAGTGGTACTTTGACCAGAGGAGATCGCCTGCTCCAGAGCTCCAAAACCAGGAAAAGGTGTTAATGGTGTGGCTGGGGGGCTGCTCTCCGATGAGGGACTACCAAGCTCCAGTTCACCAGGAAACAGCGCCACCGCTGGGGTGGGTGATGGGGAAGTTGACAACTCCTCATCCTCCTCCTCATCTTGGAGACTGGCTTCTGGAAGGGGGCAAGGTGAGACCGGGGCATAGAGTTCTGTTTGAGGGCTAGGAGGGGTAGATTGAGGACTCTGGGGTAGGAATTGGGGACTGTGGTCCAGGGACGGCATGGAGGGAGGAGACAATGGGGGCTCACAGAAAAGAGCCAGCATACTCTCTGGTGGGGAATCCATACTCTGAGTGAGAAAAGAATAGATAATTGTCATTAGATCTAGATTAGACAGATAGATAGATAGATAGACAGACAGACAGACAGGCAGATAGATCACTCACTGTTGATGTGTTTATGCCATGCTTCACTTCCTTGACTTAAAGAGGGTGTGTTCTGATGGTGGCAATCTGCCTGACCACCTCCAACAGTCCCCTGTCAAGTACAACACAGAATAAAAAATGAGTGTACACACATTTGTTCCTGTGTACGGGTCTAAGGGCAGAGCAGGACATGGACTGTCCCAAACAGGATGGGCGCGAGATGTTTGGACTTCCCCACTCACCCTTCCTGTACATAAACTTACAGTAGCTGCTTAAATCAGAACAAAAATACATACATACACACCTTAAATACACACACACACACACACACACATCAGTGTTAGGTTCTGTGTGCTTATATGTGTTGTATGAGTATATATATATATATATATATATATATATAACTGCTCTCACCCCCTACCAATCTCTCTTTACCTAAGCTACTCATACAACAGATATACTGTAAGCACACCCTAACAATGATAAAAGTGAACAATTACATAAAGTCACACATGCATACATTGCATAAGTCTGCAGCGGACAGCCCCAGACACAATAATAATAAAAAAACACCTGCTACTTTCATAAATAAGAGAAAAATGAATTTCATTGATGATTACAGAAAGACAATCTGCTAAACATCTGTGAGGGCGTCTGTATGCCTGGATATGTGTCACTATGCTTGTATTTGTGTGGGTGGGTGTTTTTTTTCTGTATTTACCTCTGCGAACAGACTGAACTGTATGCATGTGTCTGAGTTGGGATTTATGTACACAATCAAGTGTTTGCTTGTGCATTAGTGTGTGTTTGTGACTGTGTGTGAAAGTATATGTGTCTGTGACATAAGACTTGGACGAAATGGTGGCTAACAGAGCCAGTTGACATTTTAGCTCAGACGTGACTCACAACGATATCACACTAAATCAATCATACTGCCCCCCTCCGTTTGTCTTTCTTTCGTTCTTTCTTTCTTTCTTTCCTAATCCCACCATCATTGTCCTCCTTTCCCTTCCTTCTGTCTTTTCACTTCCATAGATTGTGATTCCACCCCCTGCACTTTTTCTCTTTTCACCCTCATTCCCTCCTCCCTCTGTTCTTGACTGATTTTCTTTCATTCTATCCTTCCCTCTCTCACTCTCTGTCTCTCTGCAGCGGTGCCAGTTGGCACGGTGCCAGGGAATGCTGATATCAGCTGGTAGATTGGGGCCTGCCAACATGGCGAAGAGAAAAGAAAAGAGAGGAGAGAGACAGACAGGCGAGAAAGAGAGAATGACGGGGGGTGGGGGTGTTAGTGAAGAAAAAAACATAAATGAAGAACACAAATACATTCTGAATGAGCATATTTGATGAGTAAATCTGTCGAGAAAGGGGACAGAGTGTCCTGCTCTGCAATGGAGGATCTCGTGGTCTGTTTTGTCTGCTGGCATTATTATCATATGAATATCGTCATGGCAATGCACTGTTCTGCCTTGACAGACACATTCGTGTCTGACCAACCCTGTCACGCCAATAAAGCTTCTCCAAATTTGGATAGATGGAGAGAGTGATAAGGTGCTAGACAGAGGGGGGAGGGGAGAGATGAAGGCAGGAGAGCGATAAAGCAGCATGCGCAAATAATGCATGCACACACACACACACACACTCAATATGGCACCTAGTCACTAGATGATGCATGCATGCTAAACACCTTTGTCTGAATGGCCACATGCTACACTCCCTGTACAAGCACACACAAATACACGCTGGCACATTTTGTGCCTTCTTGGGGCACATGCATTGGCTATTTAACTATGTCATGGAATTAATATCGTTTAAACAAAAAAAACAGAGAAAAGAGAAATAGGCCACTGTTGTTTGAAAGAACTGCATGTAATGTAGCTGCTATTAAAATTGTTTGCTGTATGACTTCCTTTTATTTTTTGACTTCTACTAATTAAAAAGGTCAAAAAAGTCAACACTGAAGTAACAAATACATCCAAGATTAATTACGTCAAAAAAAACAACCTGTTTGCATCATCTGTAGGATTTTGATTGAGGTCAACTGATTATTCCATTATCTAAGTATCACTAATTGGCTTTATTGAATGTTTACGACAGAAGTACCGGTACTTTAAATAGGGTCTCATTTCACATGAACACGTTTACAGTACACACAACTTAACTCGCTCTGAAAAACCACTCATGAAACCTCTATATGACTGAACAAGCACTTGAGTCATCTTTGATAAAACAGATATTTTCCTCGCTGCGGCTCGTATTGCGTAGCCTTGAGCACCTGAAATAACGTCTCCTGCCTTTGGTGTGAGGACACACTGGGCCTCCAACAGTATAGCCATGTAACATATCTAAAGGCTAAGAAGAGCTCATTCATACGCACTGAAAGACTTTAGACTCGAGGCCTTGAAAATATAACATGAATGGCTTTATCGCAGCCTGTTCTTTGACATGTGGAGAGAGCGAGCGAGAGAAAGAGACCGATATCTTTAAATTGTGAGAGACTAAGAGAGAAACGATTGCTCAGTATGTGATGCCTGTGTGTGTGCGCTAACTTTGAGGCTTGAACTGCACTTTACCTCATATCTCTGAGTGGGATTTCTAAGGTCAGTGTGCGTATAATTCGGGATAGTTGCAGTCATACAACAAATCCCCACAGACAACATTCATTTCCTGTTTCTAACCTTGGCCTGAACTGTATCTCTCTCAGCACCCCGGCTCCCACAAACAGCGTCTCGAGCGTGTGCAAAATTATCTTTCCCTTCAACTTTCTCTTTTTAGGTTGAAATTCCAAGTCATCCACAACCTTCACCTGTTCTCCGCAATTGATATTTCTCAGAGAGACTTGCGGACAGTTTGAAGGTTCAGTTTAAAGATGCTGAAGAGAGGATAAGCACGTTCAAAACATCACAATCTCGCCCATTATCTCCTTAAGAGAGCATGACACAAGGATATCAGCCTTGAGATGATTCTACATTAAGGTGACCCACTGTCAAATTCTTACGTTAAGGGATGGCTCACATACACTAAAGATTCTGTCATCATTTACTCACACTCATGTTGTTCCTAACCTTCTGCTGAACACAGAAGATATTTTGAAGAGTGTTTATAAACAAACAGCTGATGTTCCGATTGATTCCTTTAACATAAAAAAAATTTAATAAATACTATGAAAGGCCATCAACTCTTCTTTTACTTTCCACAGAAGACAGAAACTCATACCGTTTTGGAACAACTTGAAGGAGAGTGACATGTTTTTGGGTGGACTGTCCCTTTAAGATTAGGTTTATTATACCTGGTATGAATAGCCATCTCAGGTGATCCAATAACGGTAAATGCAGGTGTAAATAGGATCCAAAACGTGTTTGATCTTATCACTACAACCACATTCGAACACACTGCACCTGTGGTGTAAGCATTAATGCATCTGGATGATAGTGATTAAAACATTTGTAAAATCCAAACATATATGCATTAGACAGAACAACAATGACATGTCTGGCATCATATATAGGCAGTGACAGATAAATATACCTATTCTTCTTTTTTTAGATCAAAATTAAAAAGCAGCCATTATTTGGGAGCAGGGGTATGCCATTTCCCCCCTTCATTTTATCAACTTGCAGTAAGAGCCTGACATATATATGAGACGTAATCGCATAATAATGATTTGACCTGTCAAAACCGAGGCCGGATCACCTGAGATGGATAATAACAGGTGTAAACCGAGTCCGAGTCAGTACGGACATCAAGAGAGTATGAGCTCTGATTCAGGAGAAATCAACCCTTGAATGAGCTAAAGAAGTGATCATTTTCAATCAGAATTAATTTCCTTTTTTTTCTTTACAACGAACAGCCCACCTCTGACCTCCACCAGTGAAACGAGCTGTAAGGTGTTCTCTGTGTGCAACAAGTGCTCAAAGGCAGTGTGCTGTGCTAGAAAGTCTAGCTTCAGGCATCTGAGCAGAGAGAGGAACTCAAACCGACAACTCTGATCTATATCTGCAGGAACGGGACGAGCCCTGCTGAATTTTAACTTGGCATTGCTTATTACAATGTAGTATGTAGAACATTTTTTTTTTAAATCATCACTTAATTTAAAAGTATGCTTTATGAGGTAGCCTGTAATTTAACAGGCTTTATTGACATCACAAATAGTATCTAATGAGACTAAATAAACATAATTGCATTCTGATAAAACACTCAAAAGCAGTTTTTAGTTGTCAAATCGGGTAAATTTGCAGGCAACTGGCATATTTTCACTTTTTATAATGATGCATAATATGCAGAGGTCCCACTTCATATTAGGTGGCCTTTACTACTATGCACTTACTGTTAAATTAATCATTTGATACAACTTATTGTGTACATGTTTTTACAATGTACTCTATTTAAAAAAAATGCATGCATGTAATTGTATCTGAAATTTATTTCTATAATTACATGTATATATAATTGCACTGTTGACCAATCCCTTACACCTGAACCCTCCCTTAAACCTACCCATACCACCAAACCTGTCCCTAACCTTACCTGTATCCCATCTCAACAGCAGCAGAAGTGTTTTAGGTAACACTTGATTTTAAGGTGTCCTTGTTACATGTACTTACTATTATAATAACAATTAATTATGCATAATTACATGCAAGTAAACCAAAGCCAAACCCTAATCCTAACCCTAAACATTACTCAGTACTTAAATGTATAATTACACTGTAACAAAGACACCTTAAAATTAAGTGTAACTATGTTTTGCAATACAATATGAACACAATAAGTGCATTGAACTTTTTTTTTTTTTTGATGTAAGTGCATAGGGCCGCCTAATTTAAAGTGGGACCCATTCAGAAATGTCCGTCAGTTATCAAACGCACAGATACCTTCAACTGACAACCTGTTGTTCCTTACATAAAAAAAGGAGATAAAAAATTTTTTTTCATTATTTGCAAGCATGCAATTATGATTCTTCATGAACACGAGCAAATCCAGGCTCCCTGTATGTTATTGCTAAATACTCTTATCCCACTTCAACACCAGCCGAAGTGTTTTGGGTAACACTTTATTTTAAGGTGTCCTTGTTACACGTTACATGTACATGCAACAAATAATTATGCATAATTACAATATGAACACAATAAGTACATTGCACTATTTTTATGTAAATACATAAGACCACCTAATATATAGTTGATCCATGTTTTGTCAGTTACCAACAACCTGTTGTTCCTTATATAAAACAAGAAGATTAAAAAAAAAAAAAAAATCCTAATTTGCAAGCATGTGGTTATGATTTTTCATGAACACAGGTAAATCCCAGTTTCCTGTACGTTATTGCTAATTATGTCACCATACCAAGCTGGAAATCTGAGGCTGAATTAGCCAGGTGCCAGGTCAGATTCTGAAGCCACTGCAACATCTCATCCAGATGTGCTGTCCCTGCAGGTCATCAAGACGAGCAGGACCAGAGCTGGTTGTAAAAGTTGTTTACGGGGCTTCCACCGCCCTGTAGCCTCATCTCTGCGCTGCTCTGCCCTCTTTATCCGTCAAGCTGTCGCGTCAGTTCAGGGGCTGGTCTCATTCCGTCACCCCGTCTAATAGCCTTTATGCCAATGCCCCAAATCTGTGCCAGCGCTAAATAATGGGAAGCAATGGCGCCTTGTAGAATATATATTTAGATATGTGTGTAAAGTTTCTTGGCGGGATGCATTTGCAGGACCTCAGATGAGCGTCTGTGGAGAGGAATTTCCTCGCGTGATGTGCGTCAGTAAAAACGCGCAACCATTTTCAGTCGCCTTCTCTCTCTCGCGGCCATCTCAATTAAAAAGCCACATTAATGAAATAAATAAATGCTCACAAACAAATGCGCGCACGACGCGTCCTCCCGTGAACGCCGACATTAAGCACGCGCATGAAATCGCGATTCACAAACGCAACGGCATCGTATTTCCCCAAACCGAGGCAGAAATGTATCTTTTTTTAGGACGGGATGTTGTGAGCTCCATTTTCTTCCTGATTTTCTTTCAACAAAAGATAAAGGGAGGGGAAAAGGACAAGCGATCAGGGCGCAGCTGAAAGTGCCATCGTGGGGTTTCTTCTTGAAATCCGCTGCCAATCTCGCCGCTATCCTGACAAATCACCAAACTTTACGTGTTTTTAGGGCCGTTTGTGAAACTAGGTTTAAACAGCAATGGCGAGCGCGCATCTGTGAGGTGACGTTAGGACATGCAGAGCGCGTGCAGATTAACAGTTTTGTATTAATATGCACGGAAAGCTCTCCTATGTTCTTCGAAGTTATTAATAAGATGCTTTTAAACAGCTGTTTCCCCCCAGATCCAGCTCAAACATGCGGGGTTTGACAGCAGCAGAACTAAGTAAAGCTTCTCATAAAGTATAAAACTTTGCAGGATTGCAGCAGCGGAGAAATGAACACTTGCTTCTCGCACTAAAGAAAAAAAAAGTTCAAACATTAACAATCAGCTTGCACCTCTGAGTGCAGGGCACTTTTTTCCACTCTTGAGGCTCTGGAAATATTCAAGGGCCTTAAAAAACGAAAGTTGCATTTTCATGCGCGAGCCTCGCATCTCTTTCAGGACACACACACACACACACACGCGTGCGCGCGCTCACACACACACCGGCAACATACACGGCACGAGACAAAAGTGAGGAAGTGTGTATGCGCGAGAACATGTATGATGTGCGCTAACAGAGACACACACCAGACGCCAATCAATATTTCCTGTATATGTGCAAAGAAACGCGGCGTTATTCCGTATCAATGGCTTTCGTTCCCCGGATCAGACCTCCCCCCCCCCAAAAAAAAGTCGTCGTCGGATATTTGTTGTTTATGAAGGCGACAACAATCGCTCTCTATGCGTCTCAAACTGTACGCTCGCGCACACCGTCTCAGTCGCGAGCGATGTGCATCAGTAAAAATCGGTCAAAAAGCGCAGATTAGGTCAGTTATTTGAACGAATCGGATATTTAGTGATGAAAGTAAGGCTGGATGTACTTACGGGAGAGGCGGCGAGGAGATTAATGACAACACACGTCATGATTACGTTTCACTTGAATTAAATACATTACGAGTTCAGGAAAAAAATGGAAATCGGGGGGTAGTTGTATACAAGCATACGCCGATGCCCCCCTCCCTTCTGCCCTCTCTATCTTCTCCTCCTCCTCCCCTCGTCTCTCTCTCTCTCTTCTCAAAGATCCATTTATTGTGCAGTCGTGAGTGAGTGAATGAGAGAGAGAGAGAGGCGGAGGCTGTAGGTTGCAAATGTAATTATAATCTCGCAGAGGCTCCATTTTAAACCGATCTAAAGATCCTCGGGATGGACTTTTGACTCAAATCACGCAGAACACGCCGCTCAGGTGTACTCTCGGACGTCTTTTAAAGATGAGCCTATATGCACGTTTGTTTTCTACTTTGTTGTCGGTCAGAAAGGGCTTCTGTGGTTGAGTTAGTTTGGAAAGAAACTCGCGCTCCACGTGGGAGCTGTGCAGGTGCGCGCGCGGGTCACCATCCGCTATCCCAGCTCTACTCTACATCACACGACCACAGGCGATATAAAGAGTGATAGGTGCCACTTACCCTCTTTCAAACAAACTACCACGACCTGAACTGAAAAACAACAACAACAAAACATACAAACATAGGCCTAAATAAATAAATGCATGCATGCATTCATTTACTACTAATGCATTTGAGGCATTTTTTTCTGTATAATAAGAAATAATGGTAACGCCAATAATAATAATTTCTCTATATCCTTTATTTAGACTGCATCAATCTATAAATGCTATAGATATCCATATGCATCTGCTATTTACCCTCTTTTAATGAGAGATCCGTGAATAAACAAATGAATAACCATCTACAGAGAAAATCAGATTCAGCACCTTTTATTTCCTTTGATTAATATATATATATATATATATATAAATAAATAAATAGGTGGAACTACTAATGTATTTGGAAGATTTTGTTGTAAAACAATACATGATAATAACAATAATAATAACATCTATCACTTTCTATATACAACAAACAAATAACCAACCAACTACTGTTATTTTTGATGGCCTTTGAAAAAAATAAAATAATAATAATATAAACTGAACTCCTAATGCATTTGAAGCATTTGCTGTAAATCAGGAATAAATTATTAAATAATAATAATAATAAATAGGTTAAACTACTAAATGATTTGGTACAATAACAACAGTACTACTAATGTCTGTACTCTATGTAGAGTCTCCTCAGATTGAACAGCTTTGTGTCAGACTGAGAGTGAGTCCTGCTGCTGGGTGCTCTTCATGTTCAGGTGTTAGAGGCTCAGATGTGTCTGTGAGTTTGAGGATGATTTTGGATATTAACTCACACACACCTCTGACTGTCAGCTCACACGAGTGTGTCTGCGTGAACGTGTGTGTGTGTGAGTGTGTGTGTGTTTGTGTGTAGTGTCTGATACAGTCATATCATCACCCGCCCCCCAACGCTTTGATTGTCTTGTACGCCACAGCACAAATGCACCAATTAATATGCAGAGAGTGAGTGAGACGGAGACAAAAAAAAGAAAGAAAGAAAAAAACATGCAGAGGTGGGGGGAAGAGATGGCATGGAGAACAGGAAGGAGTGAAAAAAGGGAGATGAAATGACAGATGAAGAGGAGGAAAAGAGAGCGACGTAGGGGTGGTCTGAGGGGAGATGAAACCTGATAGATGTTAGAGAGAAAGAAAGAGGGATGGAAGAAGAGAGCAGGGGACCGGCGCTGAATCAATACGTACATATTTAGTCAGAGATGGAGGGATCGATTGGTGAGGATGGAGGGAGAATGAGAGAAGAGGGGTTAAAGGGGTGGAGTGATGTGGCATTGGCTCCTGTCTCTTTGTCGCAGTGTCAGGGTATTGATACTGTAATATCGCCATGACAATAGCACCGTGGCGACGGCCATGACGACGCCTGGCAGCACAATACAGCCGCAGTATACCGAGGGCAGTGAGGCGCAGCAGGCCGCAGACGCAGATGCAGAAGGTGCACACAGCCCAGACACATTTAAACTTGGAAATAAATGAGGTTTCAAAGGGGCAGCATTATGGAAGTGGATGAGTCAGTGAGATCATCCGGTTCAAAGTTCATGTCAGCTGGCATTAAAGCAAAAAAGGGAACATAAGAAAAAAAATGCTTTTTTTTTTAAATTAAATTTTCAACAAATTGTCATTTGTAATAATACTAATTTAAAAAAATCATGCATTTTGGACCTCATGGTGTCTATTGATTAAAAATGTAATCAAATGTATTAAATTGCAAGTAAATCACATATCAGTATTTATTTGCTTATAATATCATTTGTAATGTAAATAATCATGATACATATTTTTGGACCTCATGTGGGGTCTATTGATTAAAAATGTAATCAAACTGATTGAATTGCAAGTAAATCACATATTGATAGTGATCACATAGTGTTAGTAAATCACATGACAATAAATAAAATACAGATGAAGACAGTGCATTGGCAGGTGAGTATATCACTCAATGGAAACGACAAAGGTTGTCTTTGTGCTTTTTGTTTTGGATTTTAGTTTGTATTTAGTTCTTGTTTCCTGTTCCCGTCATCAGCTCCTGAGTTACCCAGTGTGTATTTCATCTGGTGTTTTCTGTATTCTCGGTCAGGTCTTGTATTATTGTTGGCTGTTTGGTTGTCTTTAGTGCTTTGTGTCTCCTACTGTTTTCTGGTAATTCTTCATCTGGACTTGAATCCAGCTCTTCCTGGTCTCTAAGGTCGCTCTCGTTACAGTCTAGATCTAGAAGTCAGTGAATGGAGCCTTTTCAGACTGGGATGATGCCTTTCCACAATTAACATCAGAAACATACTAATACATTTCTAAACAAATCTATATTTATAACACATTTACTTGGTTTTATGTTACTCTGGTATTGGATGGAGAAACACGTTAAAACTACTACAAAAGTGTTTCTATGAAAGCCTGCATCACATGACATAAAGTCATGCTTAACTATTTTAATTAATCATAATTATAATATAAAAAGTTGAAATTATGAGATATTAAATCAATAAATAAATTTCATAATTGTGAGATTTTTTTTTGTCAATTATAACTTTCTCATAATTTTGACTGTCATAATGAGATCAAATCAAAATCACAAGAGTCTTGAGATTTTATTATTGACTTATTTCAACGTTGTCATTTTTAATCTCATAATTATGATTCAGCATCTCATAATGTTGACTGTCATATCTCATTATGACTATGACTATCTCATTATGAGTCATCATGACTTATTTCAACATTTTGTCACGATTTCAACTTTAGTATCTCATAATGGTTACTATTTATCTCATTATGAGTCATATTTGACTTTATCTCATAATTTTAACTTTTTGCCATGATTTGAACTTTTTATCTCAATTTCATTTAATTTGATCTAATAACGTAGTATCTCATAACGTTGACAGTCATAATTTTGACTAATTATGACTTATCCATTTTCAACTTTTTGTTATTACAATTTATCTCATAATGTTGACTTCTTTCTCATTATTACGAGCCATACTTGTAGCCCTTTAATCTCATGATTTCAACTTTTTATGTAATTTCAGTTTATCTCATAATTATGACTTAGTATCTCATAATTTTAAGGTGCAATTTTGAATTTAATTCGTTATGACAGTCATATGTATGACATCTCAATTGTTTTATCTCATAACTATGACTTCTCTTAATTTCACTTTATTTCATAATTTCAACAATTTGTCATGACTTTTTAATCCAATAATTTCAGTTTTTATAATTTCAACTTTCACATTTCTGTCTTTTGGCATTTGTATAATTTAAGATTTACCACAGCATGCTTTTTTTAATAATATCCTTATGTTACATTTCCTCTTTTTATGCTTTTGTGGATGTGACAATGAAGAGTACTGGCTGCAGAAAATTCATCACGAGAATGCATTACATTTGAAATATATTAGAAGAAATTTAATATTACTGTTTTTTTACTGTATTTTTGATCAAATAAATGCAGCCTTGGCAAGCAGAAGAGACTTTTTTTTCAAACTTGAAACTTTTGAATGGTAGTGTAGATATGGTATAATAATGAACAACGCAGAAAAGAAAGTACGGAGAGAGGCATGACGCAGGCCAGATTCGAACCTGCTTCTGTGAACACAGCAGCTCTCGTAAGGTCCTGCTCGTTTCCCACCGCTCCGTGACAAATGACTCTATTATTGGTGTTAATTGTAACGAAGGCATGTTTTCAGATAGCACATGTACTTCATAACTCGCTGCATGCGTGAGAGAGGCATGATCTTCAAGACAAATGGCTGCTTGTCAGCACATAAGTCAGTGTGAGTATTTCTCTCTCTCTCTCTCTCTTTATGATGTGCGCTTCCCCTCACTCGCCCCATCCCTCCTTAATATGATGTAAAAAGCTAATCGCATGCAAATGTCTGTTGTCCCGGTAACACGGCCGAAAAATCCCTTTGATGTTTCACCCAACTCATTCTCTCCACGTTCTCTTTGTTCGCCCGAGTCTCGCTGCCTCGTCAACACCCCTCTCTCTCTCTCTCTAATCCTCACACTATCTCTCTCTCTCTCCCCCCATTTAAACCCATTCTCTCACTCTCTTCACATTTCTATCAAGACAAAAAACTTCTCTGCCCTCAGCCATACCTTTCTCACACTCACTGCGTCTGCTGCGCCCCCCTCACTCGTCTGTCTCATTCTTTCGCTCTTGTTCTCCCCTCTCTGTGCCTCTCCGTCTGTCCCTCCTTCATTTCCCATCATCCCATCTACTGTCTTTGGCCTCTCTCTCTCTCTTTTTCTTTCTGTCCTGCACACTCTTTTCATCTCTTTTTTTTCCCTTTCAAAAATGCGATGCCTTCTGCTGGTCACTGAGTGGCTGCCATTTTCAGCGTGTCAGAAATGTTGTCAAGTGCGTATCCCATAATGCTCTCATATGCACTAAATGTCATCAGGCTCTAAAATGGCTGCGGGGAGAGAAAAAAAAGGGGATAACGACTTTGTTCTGTTCATTTAATATTCCCACAAAGACAATTAAACAGTTACAAAGTCAAAAAGGAGCATGCAATCTAAAGCGTTCAAAAATGTAAACATTAATACATGATGAGGCTTATAAAGACGGCTTGTTTCTCTGGCACACGCTCCTGTTTACAATCAAAACCATGAATCACGCCAAGGTATTTATGGTTTGGGAGCGAGCTGGATCGCACACGCCCCGCTGCGGAGAGTATTTTTGGCCTGAATGTGGGTTTGGTGCTGTAGATACAGTGCATTCCTCCCACACTCACACAGGTTTGGGGTCGGCCGCGCTTCAGTCCAAACTCCTCTCTAAGTGCTCCGTCTTTCTCAGAAATGGGGTTTGTCCTCCGAACTGCTTAATTATTGAAGAAACTATGCAACTTCCCATTTCTACAAACATAGCACAGTGCTGTTGCTCAGAGGGTGCTCTTCTGCAGTTCTCAGTTGGGTTTTATTTCTGGATTTTCCTTTGAATGCACACTTTAGTGTCGTGTCTAATCTGAGCGGAGTGTGAGACGTTATTAAGATCTTTTCTGAAATAGTTGTTTTCCTCCAGGAGTATAATCTCTTCTTAAATCTTGTTACTACTATTAAATTAATATTCAGAGTACAAGTCAAGGTCAATCAACAATAAAGTTGAAATAATGACAAAAAGTTGAAATCTTGAGATAAAGGGCCACAAGTATGATATTATACACACACACTTGACTTTTTAAAAACTTTTTGACATGATTTCAACTTTTTATCTCATCATTTTGACTCATTTTGTTTTCATACTTTTGACTTTTATATCATAAATTCAACTTGTGTCATGATTTCAACTTTTTTTCTCATAATTATGACTATCATAATTTTGACCCATGTGTTGACTATTTCAATGGGTCTCTTCTTTGTATAAAAAAATGAAATAATAATAATTATATTACATGCAGACAGCTGAACTTTAGAGGGCTATTTTGACCCACTTAAGTAAAACGTCAGTAAAACTTAAGTATACTTAAAAAATAAATAAATAAAACAATCTACCTCATTTAAAAATGGCACTTTTTTGAAGTGTGCAAGTGTGCTTCTCATTAAGTGCACTTATGCAACCTTTCATTTCATTAGTAGGCATATATTCTTAAATATTTATTTCACTTCTTTCCTCAAGGGACTTACGATGGAAGTAAATGCTGCCAATTTGTAAACATTAAAATACTCACCATTTTAACATGACTTTAGTCTACTTTCTAACATTTTGTGTGAAGTTTATCCAATTTTGCATTTTTTTTGCAATGGTAATTTAGAAGTAGATGGTTTAAAATGGCTGTAAAACTGATGTAAACAACATTACCGCTCGAACTTAGCACAAGTTTGAACAGAAGCATTCATGTACTGGAAGTACTTTTATAATATTATGAACTTCAAAATTTTGCTTTTAAAATCCTCCAAAAACTGGTCCCATTCATTTCCAATGTAATAGCCTCACTGTAAGTTATAATCAGATATTCCTAAGTGGTAATCAAAAGGTTACACCACAAATGCTGTTGACTGATCCTAACTTGTACAAAAAGATCTTATTTGCGAGTCAAGCTCAATACGCAGCTGGACAGAATAAAACTCTTCAGCGCATGGAAAAACAAAAACTTAGGCTGTTGTTTCATCAGTAGAAGACATGCATCCACCATCTAAAACATGCAACAAGACAGATGACTTGAAGTACAAACAGAGCTTATAAAGGATGATTTTCCAGCGTCAGACCTCATAAATTCAAAAGTGGATTACAGTTGCTGGAGTCAGTTTTTACGCGGTTGAACCTTTGAGTAGATTAGCGTTCCAGCACCTAATACTCTTTAAGACTGTGCAGAATCTGGCTAATGGAAAAGATGAGGGCGGAGTTAAATAATAACATAACTCATAAAGCATAAAACACACCATCCATAGCAGCTCTCTTTTGAAACGCAGGTCTGGATTTGGCTCTGGGATCGACCGGGCAATAAAAGACAGCTGGTGCTTAACTAAACTCAGAGAACGGAGAAGAAAACCGTCCCTTTTCTTCAATACTCTGAGATGAAGATGGGCCGAAATACCAGATGTGTCCTCGACCAAAAACAGTCGGAGTTTGATATACAAAATCTGTTAAAGCCTTTAACTCATATATCACAAAGTGCCACTTGAAATAAGCTGCTCTGACAGAATCTTTGCTACTTTTAATATTTTGAGAGTTTGATCCACATTTGCAATGAAGTTTGAAACTCCAAGGCACTGCTGTAGCACTTAATGAGCGAAAGTTCACTCACACTTAAATACTGACCTTAAAGTCAACATGAAATCTCAAGTTCGCCTCCAGAGTATCGCCATGTTTCCCATTTAAACATCTTGCTTTACTTCATATCATTGCTCTACTCTTTGTTATTATTTTCAGTTGGAATATAATTTCAGAGGTGAAGAAAGTTATTACAGTCTGATAAGAGATTATAAACTAATTTTCTTTGGTAACAAATATTCATGCACAAGTAAAGTTTATTAAATGAATAATTCACCCAAAATGATAATTTGCTGAAAATGTGCTCACCCAGATGTAGGTGAGTTTGCTTCTTCATCAGGTTTGTAGAAATGTGTCTCTGCATCAGTGTCTCAGCAATGGATGCTCTGCAGTGAATGGGTGCCGTCAGAATGAGAGTCCAAACAGCTGATAAAAACATCACAATAATGTTTTTTATCAGCTGTTTGGACTCTCATTCTGACGGCACCCATTCACTGCAGAGCATCCATTGATGAGCAAGTGATGCAGTGCTACATTTCTCCAAACCTGATGAAGAAACAAACTCGTCCTAATCTTGGATGGCCTAAAAATGAATACATTTTGATTTCATGTTGACTTTAATGTCATCTTTTGCAGTTTCTAATGTGTGTGGGCCTGAGATGTTGAATCAACTTTGATTCACTACCTGAAAGTCAGTTATCAAGAGCAACTGAAAGTAAAAGCAGCGAGACTGCTGCCGACACACGACCTCCAGTCTTCTGTAATACTGTATTTACATGGCTGTGTGCGTCTCGTGATCCAGTTTGTGTCCAGTTGTCCCAGTCGGAAATATGTGGCACAGTTTTTGATTAAAGAAAAAGCACCCGTTGAGTCTGAGGAAAAGACCAAAAGTAATGCTATTATGAGTAGAAAATATGTACTTTACACAGAAAAGAAATAGTTTACACCTGAAATGAAACTATAGTCAGAAAAAGAAACCTAAAATAAAGTTTGGAGTAGATTTTGTGTGACAGCGAAGTCTGAGTCTGTGCATTAAACATACACAGGTTTTAAAGGGTTAAAAGAGCATTTAATAGTTTATTAATGTTTTGTTGCACGAGGTAGCTGTAAACACACACTCTGATTCTAAAAAGCATCTTTCTCCAGAGACATATCCATGTATTTAAAAAAATGAGGAACTGTATTAATAAACAAAACAATCCATTTAAATACATTAAGTACTTACATTAATTTTAAGACTTGCATTATGAGCTGAAATGATTCACACAGCGGTGGAGGGTGAAGAGCTCTGTAAAACATAAAATATCATCATCATCATCGTCACTCAGTGTACACAGCTGTGTGTGTGTGTGTGTGACTCACCTGAGTGTGACCTGTTTGCTCGCCGTTTCTCTTTGAATCTCTTGCAGAGGCGGGTGAGTCGCCCTCTTTCATGCTGCCCACAGAAGACGAATCTGAACAACTGCTCTGAACTGAGCAGAGACCGTGAGAGAGAGAGATATACAAGCAAATATTAAACATCAGAGTAATTCTTGTACTGCCTATATATATTGCCAATTGTAATTAAATAAAAATTACTTAAAATATTACGTAACACTTAAGTTAAAGCCTTTATGTATTATGCATTATAAAGGGTTATTAAAGGGTCATATAATGCAATTTCATGATTTCCTGTATCTCTGGAGTGTTACAAGCTGTTTGTGCGTTTATAAGATCTGTAAAGTTGCAAAGACTAAAGTCTCAAAACCAAAGAGATATTCTTTATAAAAGTTAAGACTTGTCCACACCTCCTAAAACAGCTCATTTAAACACGCCCCCACATGTCTACGTCACGATGTGGGAAGATTTTCAAAACACCACCCAAATGTATACGCAATGAAAGAAGGCGGAGCTATTATTCTGGCTGTAGTGTTGTTGCTGCCGCCGGCGCCATGTCCTGGAGACGCTGTGTTTCATTGTGAAAGAGGACACGACTAGAAATCAGTGGTTAAGTTGTATTTACAACACTGTTCCAGAACAGTTCAACACAAATATTAGAGTGTGTGCAGCGCATTTTACAGAGGACTGTTTCCTGATCCTGGGAGAGTAGCCTACAATGTGAACACTATGAATGGCTGTGAACACTATAAAGTGGGGCAATTCCAGCTTTGCAAGAACAGTCTGGTGCTTCTGACTCAAAGCCTGTAAGTATGTTTCGATATTTAAAGAATTTGCTACTGACTCTTCAAAGTGAGATTTGAACAGTGTAGAGTAGCGCTTGTTTGTTGTTTCTCCGATCACAAATGCAGACATGGTCATGTTTACGCGGTGCGATGCAACACGACGTGTAAAAAGACAGTATAATTAATTATAATCAGTCATTATGTCCCCACTGGATGCAACAAATGCCTCGTTTATAATGGGTTTTTACTAGTGGTGTCAAAATTAGCGCGTTAACGCATGCTATTAATTATTTTCAGATTAACGCGTAAAAAATATTTAACGCAATTAACGCAGGGGCGGGGCTAGCGTTGGCCACCCCATTCGCAACTGCTGCCTCTGTCTCTTTTTTTCTTGCAAAGGATTGCGTTTATTTAGATGCAGAATGTCTTTATGACCACATCAAACGGGAGAAGTTTCAGACACGTGCTCTATACGTCGCCTCCACACCAGACGCGAGTCAAACAAGTGCGTAAAAGATACTGTGCTCATAGCGCGTATTAAGATGAGAATGATGCTTTTTTAAAACTATATAGTTATTTTTAAGGCATCATTTTTATTGTATTTACTTTCTGCATTGTTCTCATAGGATCTCCTTTCTGGTGGATCCGTTCATTTTCTATCTATATTTCTATCTATAGTGTCCTCTCTCTTCCACTAATTATTTCTGTTTCAAAAACATAGTATCACATTTTACACTTATTTTAATGACACTTTATAACAGTTTTCTGTAAAAACATCAGAAAATAGTTTAATGTAATTATTGCATTTAAGAATTATTGCATTGAAAATGATCCAAAAAGAATAAAAAAAGAGTTAATCAAATCTTATTTAATTATATAAAATGCTTGCTGTCCTGTGGTGTGACAGTACAGGCTTCACACCGGAGGACCTTTTCTGTCACACCACAGGATGTTTCAGCCTTTGAGTCAACCAATGACCTTGCTATTCCAAGCTAACCTGTCATTAGTGGTTTGCAAGAGACATTTGCATAATTTTCCATGATTATGTAGGTTAAAATGCAGTTTTTAATAAAAAATATATATATAATTTGGGGGTGTCACACCAAAGGACAACAAAACGTAACACTTTTGTAGTGGTTCCAAAAAAGTAAAAGGAACATTTCTGTGCCAAACTTTGACCATGTGCTCATGTCATGGGCTTCACAGGGGGCTTCAGTAACACAACCATGAACGGGGTCCTTCAGCTAATAAACGTTTCCTCTGGAATTGGCTGATGTACAATCAGGACATGGTTTTCAGAGACAATCAGTTCCTACACTTTCAGAATTATATGGATGAAAAATATGATTGACATTTACTAAAATAGACACTTGTACAATAATGCCGGAGGTATTTTTATACAATTTTTATGCTTTTCTTTTTCATTTATAAAAGTTGCAATTTATTGAACCATGCTTGAAACAGTCACACCATTGGACAATTTTGACATTTGGCTCAAAAATGTTCTAATTACACTGCAGCTTTTATAACAACAGGTCCATGCAGCACAAAGCAATGTT
This sequence comes from Barbus barbus, assembly GCF_936440315.1. Classification (NCBI taxonomy): domain Eukaryota; kingdom Metazoa; phylum Chordata; class Actinopteri; order Cypriniformes; family Cyprinidae; genus Barbus; species Barbus barbus. The sequence continues at coordinate 45,086,608 of NC_136730.1, read as the reverse complement.
TAACCATTTACTGCATTTTAAATACAACAATTGTAGTGTTTCTTCTCGTGCAGTGTATCCGATAGACTACATACACGGAGAATTATATCTCAGAACTGCATGTTTATTAATACAGACCAGAACCGAGCAGCTCCTGCTGCTAACCCACTCAAGCATGTCACAGTCCAACCAAAAACCCACAGCGTAACCCAGGTGGCCCTTTAGTGGACTCAATGTGAATTACATCATAAGGGCATTAAGCTCTACACCACAACAATATTAATTATATTAATTTGTATCTTGCGGGACAGTGAAAATGCAAAAATGCCATGTCACATATATGTATGTATCTATGCATTTATGTATGTATATATACACACACACACACACACACACAATAGGCCTACTTTTTTGTCTATGAAAGATGAAATTCACCCTTGAACCTTTGTGATGAGGGATAAAGTGACATCTGGTGGATACTACATGCAGTGCAGAAGAACAGGAGGATGACTGTGTGTGTCTTCTGTGTGTGTGTGTATTAGTGTGTGTGTGTGTGTGTACCTCTGTCGTTCAGGCTGGAGCTGGAGTCCAGGTCTGAAGCTTGAGCTCCTGTCACATCCAGTAGCAGCTTACTGGAGACTCCCATACACAGAGACTCCTTCAGACACAACTCTACACACACACACACACACACACACACACACACACTTCATTCAGTTACACTGCCCCTGATAATATCTGGACACTTAAATCACACTGAAAATGTTCATCATCGTGTCTGAAGTCTCGGTGTGTTTAATTGTTTTGGTGATTTACAGGAAGTGAATGAAGTCAGTTCTGCTCAAGTTCACACAGGTGTATAATAAACACAAACAAACACAATGCTGATCATCTTCATATTTAACACTACATTATTAGACCAAACAGAGGTCGTTTTGTGAAAATATGTGCTTGAAAAGCGTACTGGGCAATCTTTCTTCACAGTGAATGACTTCTTTGTTATTTATCCCATGCTGCATTTGGAGAGTCATATAGAAACACCACTAAAGCATGATGGATAACTAACAAAACAGAAGAAAATGTGTAGTCATTTAAAAGTCTCATTTGCATAAAGAAAAGACAAAAGTGCAAATGCAAATCAATGCCTTAATGAGTGACACAGATTCATTTTCCATTATTAATTAATTAATCACAAATTGGTATTTTACAAAAACTGCCCCTAGACAAGATCCTGCAGAAAACACACAGACGGAAGATGTCTAATTAAACTGCCTTTTAGTGTTGTCTTAATTAGACATAAATAACTGGGTCAATAACGGCAAAGTATTCGTATTTAAGAGCTCATTAATTAGAGAGGACGGGCACTTACTTAATTAAGCAGAACTTTGCGGTATTTAACTAATGTATTTTTGACAGTAAACTCTAAAGCTCAAGATATTGTGGAAAAAATCTGTCAAAACTCCTAGTGCGCTGCCTACTGAGGCATCATCTGCATGCATCACAAGCCCTATTCAGATATTTTACATGGCAGCGTTTGGTCATTTTAGCATTTACAGGCAGTAGTGGCCCGATGCGCATCCAAGATATTTTCCTCTAAACACCACAGAGAACATTCCTGGCTGAATAACTTGGTGTTTTTTGACAAACACCAGGCTCGTGTGGTTATTTACTTCCTCATCTGAGTTTATAGGAGGCTACTTTATAGGCTACTTCTGAAATCATGATGTTCACTATAATAATCATAAGAATACTGTAGCTCTAAACAAGAGACATAGAGACCAACAATTTAACTGTGGCTCTTGGCTATTTTCACCCAAGTAATATCTATCTATCTATCTATCTATCTATCTATCTATCTATCTATCTATCTATCTATCTATCTATCTATCTATCTATCTATCTATCTATCTATCTATCTATCTATCTATCTATCTGTCTGTATATCTATCTATCTATCTGTCTGTATATCTATCTATCTATCTATCTATCTATCTATCTATCTATCTATCTATCTATCTATCTATCTATCTATCTATCTATCTATCTATCTATCTATCTGTCTGTCTGTCTGTCTGTCTGTCTGTCTGTCTGTCTGTCTGTCTCCTGTATTTACTGATAACATTAAGATAATACAATAATATTAATTTAATAAAAGGCCACTTAATTTACTTTCATGATTGTTCTCAACACACTTAAGTACACTTTTAAGTGCAAAATTAAAAGTTGTACTTTAAAGCATGACAAAGATATTAAAAAAATGATTTAAGATGTACTTTAAAGTACACTTATTCTGATGCAAGTCCTCATTTAATAGGTCCTCATTTAAAACGTATGCTAAAGTGTATTTCTTTTTCACAAGCAGTGTAATGAAATGTCAGTCATAAATTTAGTTCTATTGTACTCAACACTGCATCGTAGAAAATAATCAACAGAAAGAAGCAGAGAGTGATATGTAACAGGGTCAGCGGTGCCTGCTGATGTAAAGCTGTGAAGTCAAAGGTTAGTCCAGACCTGTGTTGTGCATGGCGTGAGTCCAGAGCAGCTGTGCGATGTCGTGGCTCCAGGTTTCTCTGTCCTGAACGCTGGAGGCCTGGAGGGTGAGACAGTCTCTGGTGCGGGACGCCTGTCTCACCCACACCTCAAACCTCAGTCCGTCCTCGCCCACGCTCTGAGTGAGACCCATCTCACCGGTCTGAGGAAGCACAGGCAGTCAGACACCACCATACTAACACACTACTCACGCTCTGTTTAAGTGTAACGTGCACAGAGTGTAAACTGTCAGTGTGCACCCACTGAATAAATGAAGACTTCAGATGTAAAACCCTCTAAGCACGTCTGACGTTTTTCTTTAAAGTTAGCATTTCTTTCTGGCTGCTATTTATAGGTTTCTATGTATACATAGAAACCTATAAATAGCAGCCAGAAAGAAATGTTTGAATAAACTGACAGCTCGGATGCCCAGATTATGCAGAGCTGTAATAGCTGCTGATGCTGGATATTTTGAAGGATTTAATTTTTACGTTTTTTCTATGTATAAACGGTTTATGTAATAAAATATGTTTTCGTAGTTTGTGTTGTCCCTTACCAGTTGCTGTTGCTGGCCCCCAGCTATGGAACAAGTTGCCAGTATCTATCAGAACAGCTTCTTCAGTGTCTGAGTTTAAAAGTCTCTTAAAAACGTATCTTTTTTCCCATGCTTTCAATGTTTTGTGACTGTATTTTCCAATGATATGTTTATTTATCATGTGACTGGGTCAATGTAACTGTTTACAGCACTTTGGTAAACTAAGGTTGTTACATATATTATACATTTGAAATTGAAAATTTTTGCACCCTCACATTTTCAAATAGTTATATCTCGGCCAAATATTGTCCTATCCTAACAAATCTCAGTTTTAAAAAAATTACACTTATGACTGGTCACATAATATCTATCTTATCTCTGAAGTAGACTACAAGTGAACAGTGAACACAATTACCTTTTTTGTCTCATAATGCATACTGTAGTCATTTTGTTCTAAACAAATAGCAGGCAGCGTACAGTAGTGTTCCCCTCCGAACACAGCCTGTGCGTTTTTAGTGTGTGTGTGTGTGTGTGTACCTTAATGCTGTGTTTGAAGCTGTACACACTGCATCCTGGGTTGGGTGTTTTGTGTTTGGTGAAGATGACATAGTTCTGATAGAGGAAGACGTTTCTGACTCCTGCTTTCTTCCGTCGGCCTCCACCGCAAACACACAGCTCACCCTGACGCACCAGATCTCCACGCTCCGCCACGGGGATCTGACACACACACACACACACACACACACACACACACACACACACACACAGAGAAGAGCATCATGTCAACATCTACTTTCTGTTTTGTGATTCAATATGATATGAAGGCTGCATCAATTATTCAATTGTTCAGTGTTTACATTATATCATTTGGTTTATTTATTTATGTTTTATGATCACATTCACCCTGAATCAAATACAACTTCACTAAAGGTGAAGCATGCCATTTCTGTGACTAAAGAGTTGCCAAACAGAACTGCAGAGAAAAGAGAAGAATTTAAGCATCTAATAAAAAAATCTAATAATAATAAAAAAAAGAAAATTGGTGCAAACTGGCCAGCAGCATTTTATTCACTCATCGAAACACACTGTTGCTTGCATCAGGGGCTTGGGCAAGTGTTAATTCTGGTTAAAACCACTCATGTTCCACTGTGCATGTGAGCAAGACCTGGACCTGTAATAAGTGTACTTTACATCACTGAGGATAAACAGCCTGCTAAATAATTATTAAAAAACCCTGTTTTTAAAGGATCATGAAACCACATATTTTGAAACATTAACAGATGTGTATGTGTTGCACATTATTAAAACAGTGATATCACACACAGTTATTTGTGCATTTGCATTTATGCATTTGGCAAAGGCACACATTTTTGCCGGTATAGGTGTAAGAAATCAAAAACCTGCAATCAAGGTGTTGTTGGCACCATTTAGAGCTACAGGAACAGCATAATTATATGATTATTTATATAGTATTAGATTAATATATTGAATTAGCTTTTTTAACTATTTACCTTTTTTCACTTTCACTTTTAGTTTTAGTCATTTATTTTAATACTCCAGCTTAAACTTTTCTCTTTGAAGGCACCATTTACAAAGTTTTTAAGTTTAACATGTTCATGTATTTATATTTTATTTGAACTTACTTTCAATTAACAAATGTTTTGAATAGTTTTAGTTAGCATTAAAAATACTTTACAGGAGCATAAAAACATATTTGATTTCATGATAATTATCAGTATTATGTTGTGAATGCTTGACCCTTTAAATTGAATAAAGGTCAATCTGTTATTTTCTTTTTGACCACCAGGTGGCAGCAGTGCAGTGGTCATGTGACCTCACAAAGACACACTGTAGACTGTGTTCTGAGTGAATGTGGGATTTGAGCTCATACCGGACACCCTGTGATGAGATCACTGGCTCGCAGATCCTCTCCGTGCCGCTGGGCGTGTTTTAGGATGGAGAGGGCGGAGTCAGAGGTGGGGTTGAGACCACCCAGTTCCTCCAGTGTCTGGCAGTACTGCTCCAGTCTCTGAACGGGAGTGGAGAGACACTGAGGAAACGGAGGAGCAGGAACAAGAGAGGAAGACAGCTTCGACTGGAGACAGAGAGAGAGAGAGAGAATGAATCATTATATCCCACATCTAAAAGATGGCACAGATATCAAAAACACATGTGCCACCCTGTGGGCAAAGACAGTAGTGCAACATAAACTGCTCTACAGTACACAGAGCCAGGAATAGACAGATCAGCTTACAGCCAACTTGAGAAACAAAAGTGTGCCTGATCGTATTGAACGCATCCTTCAAATCTTATAAGATAGATAATGTAACATTAATGAAACAGAATGTCACTTAGGCGACTTAATGAGACCCTTTCATGACTGATTCTTAACACGCTTAAGTACACTTTTAAAAAGCAATTTGTTTTAATAATGTCAAATTGAAACTTTTACTTTAAAGTACATTTTAAATTGTTGTTTTAATCACTTGTCATGCTTTAAAGTACACTAATTTTGATGTGCGGACTAACATACTAAAGCAGATGCAAAGAATTTGATTATAATTTTAACTGTAGTGTGCTATTCAATATTACATTTATTATATGTTAAATGTACTCCGTTGCAACCTCATCATTACAAATGTGTAATTACAAATATATTCAAATACAAGCCAGGTTTTCTTAGCAATGACAGTATATTTTAGTTATAAATGCTGGTCAGTACATTCAACAATGCTCTTTAACCATATTTCAAGACAATAAGAATTCATAATGAAATTATGCTACTAATGAAAAGCCCTACTTCAGAGGGTCAAAAACACTCTAAAACTGTATTTAATATAAACTTAAACTGAGTTTTACATCCAGTACACATAGTAGTATATTATTTTATTATATATTTAGCAGTATATTCGTTTAAAGTATACTATATCTGTACTAAGTACTCATTTTAAAACGAAGTGCACTTTTTTACATGGGTATAAACTGGCCTCTCATTCCATTTTTTAAGGAACAAAAAGCACACATTTCATGCATTTTTGTATGATTTTTGGGAAAAAAAACTTGGCCCAGAAAGTAGGTAATGTAGCATGCACTGAGGCTCTGTTTCCCACTCAATTCATGAAATATTGCATATGGACACAGCTATAGCTCTCCTGTGCGTGCTCTGATGACATACTGATCTATTAAATGAAACTTTGATTTGCTTTCTCACCCTGAAGAAGTCAGCAGCCTGACTGATGAGCAGAGCGTCCGGCTCAGGTCTCATCCGGATGTAGTGGGAATACAGAAGAAACTGATCCTTCTGTGGAGCAGAGACCAAACAGATATCAGGAAATACTCCATTCACAAGGATACATACCAACATTTCATTATTCATAACATTCTTATTATAATCTCAGAATCTTCATTCACATTTATGTGTCTGCTTTTATTTTATTTTAATACAATTTCTTTTTATATGAAGATCACATTAAAACAGCCTTGTTTTTTTTAACGATTCTTTATTTATTTTTAACATGTTGTCATTTACAATGTAACTGTAATTTTGCAAAATTATGTAAAAAGTTGTTGTTACTCACATATTTGCTGAAGCAGTCGGTCTGCTGCAGTGTCTGGGAGAGAGCGCCCTCCATGGCCGGGAGGAGTGACTGCGAGTGGAGGGCCGAGAGGCTTTTCCAGTTACAGAAGAGTGACTCTGTCTTTCCTCTCAGCGCAGACGGGACGTCTGAAGACTCCAGGAGGGGCAGATAGTTCTCCTCCACACCTTTAAGAACAGCCACATACTGCCTCTCTGTGCTGACCAGCCGGCACCACTGTAGGTACAGCTTGCTGTGACAGAGAGAGAGAGATTGACCCACAAAACATGGTTTATCTTTAATGAAAATTGATCTTGAAATGCCTTATTTGTCATTGACCTGCTTTGTAAAAAATCTAGCTACTCTGTTTGCGGTTTTTCAAAGTGTTGATTTTTGGTAAATTGCATGGAAACCAATGGTCGGTCCATTTGACCCGTATTTTCCAAAACAAATCTATGTATCGAAACTTTTCATTCACATGCATGACCCTAAATGAGAAACTGTCACAGCATTTCTGGAAGAAATAACTGGGAGAAAATCAAAAGCAACAGGAGGGTGCAGTGACTCGGGAAGCAAGACCAAAATAACACAAAATAAATGCATTACATTGGCAGCTCTAGAATTGCAATGTCATTTATTTAGCCCTTTAATGAACGTTTACGAATATCCTCAAAGTAGTTTGATCAGGTGATTGTTGAAGGGAAATCTCTCACACACACCTCTGTGCGGTCACTCCTGCTCTCTCCAACCCTGTCTCTCTTTCAGTACGGCTGAGCAGCACATGCTGGCGCGTGAAGCCCGTATGATCCGCCACTTCCTTACTGCTGACCTCCACTCCTCTGATCAGCACTCCTCCTGTTCCTGCTCCTCCTCCTCCTCCAGCAGGATCCCTCCATCCTGGAAGCGCTGCTGCCACCCCTGCCGTAAGGATGGGATCCGTCAGCGCCCGACGGCCCAGCCAGGACAGAGGAGAGGACTGGCCCGATGTGGACTCGAAGGGTTTAGACACGGCAGCAGAACGGCGCGGGGCCAGCAGAGCCTGGAGGTCAAAACTGGGGTGACGCTTGCGAGGGGGTTTGGGAGGGAGTGGCGCATCTGTGGCCTGCAGCAGGACAGAGACAACCGTTACTTAAGCCCAAAGTATACTTGGGTTTTTACGTGAACATGATGCGAATTGTATCACCAGAACAGTATGTGCGTACTGCACATGCAACACCTGATTTTTGTAACCAACTTTAGTATGCGCAGATCGCACATGCACACTGAATTTGTTTGGCAGTAATCAGTTGTTCCACAAGGTGGCAGCACTGACCCGGGCCATGGTTAGAAGAGATGCGGAAGGGAAATAAAAATAAAGTAAATTTGCTACCTATCACATTCTGCTTTATTAACGTCTACACCTACCCAACCCTAAACCTACCATTACATTAATGCAAATACAGATATTATTGTTGTTCAGTGTGAGAAAAATTATGCAATGTTGATTTGTGCATGTCCAGTAAGCCTTGGTGAACGTAGCTGTATCCCTTCTAGCCTCAACCCCGGGCCGTTGTTTCACAGTAGAAAATTAAAATAAAAAGACGAAACAACTACAACAACAAAAGAGTGGAGGTTGCAACAGATTTCTGCAATGACAAGAACTCATGTGAGAGGGTTATGAGATACAAAGTACGAAGACATTTTTCTTGGTCATAACATCTGGCGAAAAATAGCGCAGACACTGGACAAAGGTGAAGCATGCGTTGGCTGCCTGCATTCGAGCATGCTATCAAATGTAGTATGTTTTCAAATGGTGTATACTTTTTTTGTATATGTACATGCATAAAAACTAAGTATACTTTGAGCTACAAGTAATTATTCATTTTAACATACACTCTTATTCACCTAAAAACAAAACAAAAATAAAACAGGACACAAAATGAGCACTTACCAAACAACAAATGCAAATAAAAGCTAGTTGGCTGAATGGCAATTTTTTTGATGAATTGCAACATAATAAATGGTTTAAAGGTGCAGTAAAACTTTCCTGATAAATACTGTAAAAGTGGATCAGACTGACCACCGAAACACACCTGCCGGAAGTGAGACTCAAACCCACGACCTTCGGGTTACAAGTCCGACTCTCCATCCATTAGGCCACGACTGCTCCGCTAGAGGCAGAACTATCAAGATGGATTGTGATCCCTTTGGGTAGGCATGTGTTTGTTTTGATGATTTCAAATATCTAGAGCACTTCTCAGATATCACTTACTGCATCTTTAAATCTACAGTATGTGATTTAAACAAATATATCCTTAGTATTTGTTCTAATGTTTTACATAGGGTTGCTAAGGGATTGCTGTGCATTTTAGTTGATGCTAGTGAGTTGCTAAGAGTGTTGGAATATGGACTATGCTATGCAATTTGCAAGGTGTTCTTGGTGGTTGCTATGGTGCTGTGTGAGGTTCCCAAGGTGTTGGTCTCTAGATGGTCCCTGGGGGGTTACTATAAGGTTGCTTGGGTGTTTTGGGTGGATCCCAGGGCATTGGCATATGGTTGTGGTTGCTGTTTTTAGAGTGTTTTGGGTGTTTGCTAGATTGTTGCTAGGGCATTGTTATGCAGTTTCTAGCTGGGTTCTTGGTGTTTTTTAAGGTGTTCTAGATGGCTCCCAAGGTGAGGCTAGCAGGTGTTAGGGTGTTGCTGTTTTGCTGAGCAGATTCTAATGAGTCCTTGGTGGTTGATAAGGAATAGGTAGATAGTTGCTAGGGTGTTGGTGTGCATTTAGGAGGATGTTGCTAAATCATTGCTATAGTGCTGTGAGAGGTTCCCAGGGTGATTCCTGTAGAGTTATGCAGCTGCTAGGGTATTCTAGATGATTGCTATGGTGTTCTGGGTAGATCCCAGCATACTGGTTTACAGTTACTGGAATATTTCTGTGCAGTTGTCAGGGGGTTCTGGGTGGTTGCTAAGTTGTTGCTATTTGCTTGATAGGATGTTCCGGATGGTTCCCAGGGCGTTACTATGCAGATGCTAAGGTGTTACAAAGTAGTTTATAGTGTGCTCATGGTGGTTGCTAGGGAGTTGCAATGCATGTGTTTTGGGTGGTTTCAAGGGTGTTGGTATGTGGTTGCTAGGTTGATGTTAAGTGGTTGCTAGAGAGTTGCTAGATAGCTGTGAAGGTGTTAGTATGCGTTCATCAGGTGGTTTTTAGAGTGTTTTAGTTTATTTTTGGTTGCTGAACTCATGACTGTGACTCCCTCACTCTAAAACATGCACACTTACATTTTTCTTCGCCGGGTGCAGCAGATTTTGCAGAAACTTCCCCCCTCCTGGAGTCACCCCCTCTTTCTTCTTTTCCTCTCCAATCTTGAGCGTTGAACAGTTTTGTGGCCGGAAGAGAGACGCCAGTGAACCCCAGGACTGCAGGCCCCCGTCTCCTCCTCCAGGGCACCAGTCCGGCTCGATCTCACCCTCTAAATCGCCCAGGCTGGACGTGCTGGGAGCGGGAGTCCTCCCTCGTCTCCCGGAGTCCAGCTCCTGACCCTGGGCCATTGACGAGCCTCTTTCCGCCTGCAGGATTCGGCTCTTAAACTGAGCCAGAGTTTTCTGATAGCGCTCCAGAGTCTGGGACCAGAGGTCCAGCAAAGCCCCACCACCCAGATCCAGCGCAAGAGCGCGAGCGTCCTGGAAACGTGATGGAGGGATGGGAGGCAGAGAGGAGAGAGGGGAGGACGAGGAAGAGGAGGGAGAGGAGGACGACACTACGTCACACCACTGAGACGCCTGCAGAGAGAAAAATGGAGAGTTAAGTTATGATTTCTGGCTTGAGTGTGTGTATGTAGAGTAAGTACTCTAAATGTAAAAGTAATTTTATATTGCACTCTGGTCAAAATGCTCTCTCACGTCCACGTTCACTCTCTGTTTTTGCATTACTCCATAGTAATATAAAGTGGTCCTGTCTATTGCTGACTGTAGAATTATCTCTACCATGGAATAAACAGTATAGAGATATATTATCACACACAATCATACTGTAAACTTATGTGTGTATTTGTTTGTGCTTTACTTCAGTAAGTGTAGACAGCAGCCGTTGTGTGTTGTCCAGTTGTGTCCAGCAGTCCGACAGACAGTGAGACACGTCTCGTACTTTTTCCCTTATTGGAGGGAGTTTGTCCTGCACGGCTCTGAGTCCAGGCCAGTCCAGCTCAGACCAGTTCTCCACCTCTCCCAGCAACACCAGAGTCTCACTGTGAAGCTCCTGATAACACACACAAATGCCAAAAAAAGCCAGGATGCATGAGTGGCATAGGTAAGATCACATATATAAGTGAACGAATAACACATATATGGGAACGAGGAGCGTCTCAGATCATTTATAAGAGTCCATTTCAGCTGTAGTTATAAAACAGACTCACCATCGCAGACTCTCTGAAGCTCTTGAACTTGTGCTGTTTGAGTGAGAGTCTGCTGAGAGACAGAGGAGGATGTTTATAGTCCTCGAGCTGCTGCTGTACGTGCTCTACGTCTCTCTCACACTGGAGCAAACACACACACACAGAGAGAGAGAAAGAAACAAGAAGTCGGGTTAGTAACTGGTTAGTATTTTCACCAACAACAACAACAAAAAGGTTTTAAGCAAGTTATTTTGATCTTTTGCAGTAGTGTGTCCATAGGAAATATCAGCTTATATTTCCAAACATTCATTAATTGTAATATATGTTTTTTGTTAATTGAAATAAAGCTGAAATTACTATATATATATATATATATATATATATATATATATATATATATATATATATATATATATGTGAAACAAAACTATAATATATACTATATGTATACTATAATTTTTTTTTTTTTTAAATGACAAAAGCCAGTGAGCCATTAAATTAAACATCTCAGACCAATTATGAATAAATCATTTAGACTATTTTTGCAAATCAGAATCCAATTTAATAAAAGATTAAGAATTAGATATAAACTCAGTAAGAAAGAGAGTCAGCAAATGTTTGTGAAAATCAGCCTTAATTTCTGACTTAAAATATAGTGAATGAATCCTTTATGATGCATTTTATGTTCATATGAACGATTCCTTACAATTTTCTTACAAATAGCCTACAATATTCACCATCCATGCATGCCATTTTCATAATGAACTCATCCAAAACAAACGGAGGATTGTGTTCCTGAATGACTTTATTGCTGCTATATACACTATCATATCAGTAAACCAACACATAGCCTAAATGGTCAGCATGGTTCTCCTGGACCTAGAGGCCTAAAAACAAAACAGTCATTCAGAGCAAGTCAGCGACATGGTGAGTCAAAACTGGAATGATCCCATTATAATCAACAAAGCTGCAAGTTTACACAGTTTCACGTGACTGTTTGAGTACGCGGTTTAGCACGAGTTCATTGTCTGCATGCAATTCTGGATTCTCTCCAACATTCCAATATAGTCAGCAAAGTTTGCACTGCAAAATAACTCAACTCTGGGCCTGGAGGACTGCAGTTTCTATCCTAATCAAACACATCTGAAGCTGATCTAAGTTTGCAGAGGCCTGTAACCTGTAACTAGTTTACCAAATAAGCCAGGTTTATTTCAGTTTGTCTGACTTATTGTCAGTTGATTTGACTCCAAATAAATCAGACTAACTGAAATAAGCCTGGCTTATTTGGTAAACTAGTTTTATGAAACAGGCCCCAGGATTACTTGAAAAGTGCAGATGTGTCAAATCTGAAGAAAAAAAACAAAACAAACAACAACGAAAAAAAAAGGAATTGGAATAAAATAATTTGTAACTAATACCTAATTAATATTCCATTGACAGATCTAGCTGTTCTCTTTATCCTCAAACATACCTTGTCCAATTTATCTACAAGTGCAGCCAATCTCCCCAGTGCTTCCAGGTCACGACCCCTCTGATTGGACACACGCACCAGCCGGTGAAGCGCATCATCCACCCCGTCATACAGGTTAGAGGTCACTGCCAGAGCAGCCCTGAATGCAAAAAGTTATGCATTACTACAGTCAGACGAGCAGAATTACATTTGCAACATTTTAGATTTAAAGTAAATACTGTTAAATATCCACAAAGAATAAATTTAAGTCAAGCTAAGTGAAATGTCAAACTAATTTAACAGAGTTATTATGTATTCTCTCATTCATACTTGCAGTCTGGTGATTTCTGTGCCAACCCTGGTGTCCCATTGGCCAGACCTGCCAGCCAAGCCCCGCCCCTCTGCTGCAGCTCTGTCAGCCGTTGGTCAGTGAGGATGCTTGTCATTAACTGTCTGTGTTTGTCCACGCTGAGGGGAACATTCTACAGGTAAATAGAACAAGACAGTCCAATAACTCAAATATTTGCTTAAATATCACACAAACAAATGTGTACTTAAATAGACTTTAATTAGACAGCAAATCATATTTTACACCAAACACAGCTTCACCTTAATGCAGTCAGGTAGTGGTTCTGTGTCTATAGACTGCAGTGCGTCTCCCAGCAGAGTGAGGGCGCTCTCACAGCGCTCAGCCAGCTGCTCCAAACTCTGCAGAGCATCAGGAAGAGCATTTCATCTGCTGCAGATGTTGGGTCTGGCTTGTGGTAATTCTTCAAATGTTTATATTTAAGTTTATTGGCATTTTTTATGGGTGTGGCTTCACTGTATTTTTAAACGTAAAAGATGTTTTGTGGTGGCATATTCTAAGTATGTTTAACCAAAGTGCTACACAGACACAAAACGATATCCATTCAAAGATTTTTTTATTTTTTTTATGTCAATGAACAGGTTAAGTAAAAAAAAAGAATTTGATTATTTAGAAAATAATCAAAAAACACGTGCTGTATTTTAGCCTTTAATCCTACAGCATCTTATAACATATAAATGGCTAGATGTTACCTAGCTAGTTTCTCCTCGCATGAAAAACACTTATTTATTTATGCATTCATTTTTGTTTGTGATTCCATGTTAACGGTAACTTCTCTGATGGTGAATCTTGATTTAGGATTGTGGCTAGTGCAGTACTGTACTTCACCAGGAACTTGACATTTCAACATTGTGCCATGTTTACAAGAAACCAGGCTAGTACGGTGAGCACTAATCACTGGAATTGCCAAATAAGTGGCGTAAAATCATATAAATACATTACAAGTTTTATTTAAAACTGTTAGTGGCAAGTAAACTGGATATCCACAAGCTGGAGAGTCAGAATAAACTGTACTGCAGACCATGCTAAATGTCTGGCTATGCAGGACAGTAATTTCCCAGTAATTTCTTACCAGTCTGAAAGTGAGCCAGTCATCATGTGAGTGGTTAAAGTCTCCACCCATTTCTTTGGGCAACTGCTGCTTGTCCACAAACTGCTGAAGGATGCCTGTACCTCGTACTGTATGCACCTGAGAGAGAGTAAAATCTCTAATGAGTTTTATCATCTACTCAAATGCTTGAGCGCCAGACTGAACGTTAATTTTTCCCACTGGAACTGAACAAACTCCCCGGGGAACTGGAGGAGCTGACAGAAAGCAAACGTGCTGCCAACATTTGTGTTGCAACTCCATGAAATTGTATGTGTCTGTGAGATAGTCTCTGTGACATAAATAATACAATCTTCTGTTTGAGGTGTTTGCATTACACCTTTCATGTTTTATATATAGCCTTCCATGAAACATTTTTGGCTATTAGATCTAATTGTTAGATATAAATGCACTGATAATACAGATGCAATCCAGAACTAGGGCAGTTAAGCATAGTTCACAACAGCAACTAAAAGAGGCTGGGCTATTATAAATGTCAGATCATAGGATGGCGTGTCTTGTCTAAATTCCTGTCCTCATGTTCAGCTTTGTAGAGATTTCAGGTACCAGTAGCTGCTCCTCTGTCTGTCTTGGGGGTTGAGCCCAAAAATGATCGAAAAGCCCATTCCCCATTCTCAAATTGATTGATAAATATTAGCTCAGTGAATAAACATGCACCTCTATTCCATCTAGACATGGTTGGGTCGATTCATCTTGTTCCTCAGTTAGGATCAGGACCGAGTCAAGCCCTGTTTCTGCCTGTCCCTGTTAGACACAAGCAGACACATACACCCAGACAAAACAGATTTAGAATCATTACAAAACACCTATTGGACCACAAACACCATCCGTGCACTGACTCACCTTGAAGAGCTTCAGTGCAGAGAGACAGAGTTCAGACGGGGCAGACTTTCTGCTGTCCACTATGACTGTAAGACCCTTCTCTCTGGCCATAGGTCTGTTATTTCAAAATAAGCACAGCACAGAACGCACATTAGCCAAACACAGTACAAGGTCATGAGACAGTGCCCTCCAGTCTAAAATTAAGCGAAACACTGGGGGTTTACCCAGAATATGAAAATACTCAGCCAGCTCTAACTTTAGCTCACTCAGTATGAATGTTTTCTCCAAAACAACCTGTAGTGACAGCATGATTGTCTCTGTTACATGGGTTGAATAACAGACCTGGTGATGGTGTAATAGCAGGACAACACTTTGAGCATTTCATCTGTGGTCCATCCATCCTCTGGGAGGTGACTTTCTGTGATAACCAATGCTCGTCCCAGTCGGTCCATAGTACCTACATGAGAAATGACTTAATGTTAAGGGAATAATAAATATTTTGTAACCATTAAAAGTAAGAATATCTACCTGTTACTATTAGCTTTCCTGACTGCAGAAGATTGAAATCTAAGTCTTTAAGATGTGGAGGGGGAGATTTGGACTCTAAGTGAGCAGCAGATTCACACAGTCCCATCTCATTTTGGGAATGGTCAGGAAAGGATGTGCCAGTCTGGCTTCCTGTAATACATGTTAAATTTGAACAAATTGAGTATGGAGTGAGCTATGACTTCAGCACTCAATGAGAGGCCACTTATGAGCATTAATTGAGACGATCACAACATACCTCCGTCTTTGGCTTTTGACTTTGCATCTGTTTCTGTGTCAGTGGCTGCTACACAGCCATTGCAGTCTTTGGATAATTTGGGAGCCTCCTCTGATTGGCTAGAATGGTTGATCGGTTGGGTGGCTTTGGGTGGGTTCTTTGAGTGAATTTGGTCACCCTTGCCTTTATGTTGGACACGGCCATTGGATTTGGTCTTCCCTTTGCCTCCTTTGGCTTTTCTTTTCCTCCTGTAGGAAGGCAAATTTATCTTTTTTAGTTATAAAACAATTTGTATGTGTTTATAGTGGGTATTCCTTGTATGGGCAGTGCTAACCACAACAAAATGGTGCAGACAATTAAAACAATTTGAACAATTACCATCAACTATGCACTAGAAATTCACATTTACTTAACCATACCTGGGTGCTCTAAATCCACCTGTTTTTACTTCTTTTCCTCTGGGACAAATAAGGTTATCTGACTTTCCAGGACACCTTTCTTCGGTGGTGCTTACAGTACCTGATGGTGGCAAAATTGTATCTGTTTTCTCTTTACTAGTATTGTCTGAGTGCTTGGTCCTGCTTTGTGCACAACCTGATGAATCAGATGTGTTGTTCAGGGAAGAATCTTGGAGAGACATTGTCCGTGTCCTAGATTCCCCAGCCAATTTCTTGTTTATGTCTTCTGTTTCTCCATAAACAGCCAAAGGGACAGCTCCATTATCTGCAGAAGTGGAGGGATTTGCTAATGTTGCAACCTCACGTCTACTGTCTAAAGTGCTGGCCAATGTTTTATCATCACAGCCACAGTGCGATCTTTGATTGTGGTCCGGTTGTCCATCTTCCAGTCTCTCTGCTTTGTTCTTAACCACATCATTATCATCAGTGGAACATCGCCTGCTGGAAACTTTCTTTCTCTGACACTCTTCCCAGGGCAGTGTACCCCCAGTCCCATCTCTCTCTTTTCCTACCCCCGGCCTCCTCTCTTTGGCCAGACTGTCCATGCAACGAGATCTGCATTCGAGACCTACTGGGTCTCTAGCACCTTCGTCAGAGTACTGGAATAAAGGGGAATATGACCTTCTTCGGTGACCCAAATCAATGACACGAGGCAAGGGCCGTGAGGTAGCCAAGTCACTGCAGGAAACTACATCATCCTTGCCGTTGTTGTTGCTATCCCTTCGTACCAGACTTCCAGCCTTAGCACCAGTTTCAGTCTTCCCATACCCTCTCCCCTTTCCCTTTCGTAGTCGTATTGCTTTACCCCTCCTACAAAGGGGCAATGTTTTGGTCTTACATATTCCATGCATCTCCAGATAGCACTGTTTAGGATCAGCACCACCATCTGGGCCTCCTCTGGGCTCTAGCAGCTCAACATAATCTCCAGCACCATCAGCTACAAGATGGTCATTGCTGCTTCTGCGCAGGCATCCTAAGGCAGCCTCAATCTCCGCCTCGTTCCCATCTGGAGGCAAGTCATCTTCTTCATCCCAGGACCAGGAATCATGCTCCCCTGAAGAGCTGCCCCGACCAAGTCCCAAACCCCCTGATGACAAGTCAGTTTGGTCAGGATTGTCTTGGAGAGGATCAGATGGATTGTGGAGGAGTTTGGGATAGACCACCTCTTCCCATGGAATACGGACCACTCCGTCACATGTACTCACCAGACAGGTGTCCAAACATCCTCCACCTACATGGCAAGAAAGTTTGAGAAGAACTGAGTAAGAGGAAGATGGTCCACTCTTGTGTATCATTCTAAAAATTCAAACAAGAACTTAAGACATTGCTTTAAACATCATGGCCCGTATTCAAAAATATGTTATCTTATCACTAAGAGTTCTCCTAAATAGCAGTAAAAGTTTTTAGCTAAGAGTTTCTCTTAAAACCTGTTCACAAAGCTGCTGAGACAAACTTTTACTAAGGAATAGAGAGAAGTCTTAAGCTAAGAATAAGGGCGGGGTTGACCTCGTTGCTATGGATCATGTCAGCATGCTTACTAACTATGCACACAGTGATTGGCTGATAGGAGAGGGGAGGGGTCTCTGTCAGAGATTTATTCATAGAAATATTGTAGAGCCAACATTATGTTACCATATTCAAACAAAGGTTTAAAAATAAAATGTTAATTGCCACATTCAAATAAAGATTTTAAAATGCAGGCTAAGCGCACTCATTAAACCAGTATATGTTCAGCTAAATGTCAGCCTCTTGCATGTATGCTTCTTGTAGTGGATATGCATATAAACAGCTTTTTAATTAACAAAGTAGAATTATCATGGCGGATAGTAAAGCCCTATTCGGACAGATTAGTTTTACAGGGGTAGATGGGGTAATGTAATTTTACCACAGTACGTCTGTAATAATAATGGCCGATTCGCACAGGATTAGAAATCTCAGTAAAACTATCAGAAGTGGGAGGGGTAACTCGATTTACGCACCGCCATCACCTGCCTGTCGTCACGTGCATTTTATGTTACTTCCTGAATGTAAGTGCTCTTCATCGTTCTGTAACAGTAAAAATACTTGAGGTGGTTTAGACTAGACGAGTGATTCGCTGAGTGATTGACAGAAGGTGTGACTATGTAGAACTGCTGTGTGTGATATGAACTCACTGTCAGAGAGAGAGGAAGCGTAGCGTAGCTGGTATTGTTTTACTAATCCTGTATCGTTTTATGTTGAAAAGAATTGAGGTTTGCCACTGACTTGTCCCTCTGCCTAGAACGCAACTGAAAGGTTCTTCAAGCACCTCCACATTTGAAAAACTGCAGAAAATGACAGGAAATGACGGAATATTTACATATATTTTTACAGCTGGTCTATTCGCACGGGATTAGTATTACCTGAGGTAATTTCTCCAGACCTTTTTAAAGAAGGTAAAAGACGCCGTAATCTTTACTGACATTGTCTGTAATGATTACTGAGATGGCTCATTCGGACGGGACTAAAATAACTGAGAAGCTCTGTTAATAATTACTTTAACTTACCTCTCCATGTAAAACTAATCCCGTCCGAATAGGGTTTAAGACATGCAAACGTAAAAGAAAACCAAACTGGACGCAAGAACAGCTGTTACTTCTTGCCCAACTGGTTAATGAAAAGCATATAATCAAAGGAAAATCTGGAGTTGGGATAACCTCCAAACCCCTAAAGGTGATACCTTTTTTTAAAGCTCATTATCATCAAATGTTTATATTCTGAGGCAGATTGCCAGAAACAGCCATTTTAGGACGGTTGTGAGTTGGTCTTAGTGACTTTTGAGTCCTCTTCACTACTCCTAACGTTTCACAGATTTAGGAGCTAGTTTTAGTGCTAAAACGATTTGTAAAATACTCTTAGAGCAAAAATTTAGGAGTCCTAAATTTAGGACTGACGCCCATTATTTTTAAGATTTTCTCCTAAATCGGCAAGTTAGGAGCTACTTTTAGCCTTAAGATGTGTTGTGAATACGGGCCCATGACACACTAAATTCCTCCCAAATGTGCTGCACCTTATTTCTACCATTGGATAGTATTTCCCTGCTCCCATTTCTCTACCATCTACCCTAACAATTGGCCTCCATTTTTGTCTTACCTTCTCTCTTGCATCCACGCTCCTTGTTGATGCAATGTAGCCACTCTGAAGTAAACACCAGCGGATGCTGTGACTCTGGCACCAAGACCTCCTGTACATTCCTCCCACCAGGTGCAAGACACTTAAGAGCAAGGCGAGGACAACGCGTCGAGAAGGGGACCACCTGCAGGTAGAAGTCAGTACTACGCAGGAGTCTCCAGTCCAAAGTAGAGAGCTGTACTACTACCTTCTCTTCCAAACATAGTGGCCAACCAGAGTGCAAGAAGAGACAGCCCAGATACTGAGACTGAGAAAGAGACAGAAATTATTGTTACAAATACAGTCTGTCTAATGTCATAGCAGACTGCAGCTGCACTAAAACCACAAGCCCACATTTATTCCAGTTTGTTGCACAATGTTAAAATACTCAAACAGTGGAATACACCCAATACTAGGGCAGGCCATTATACTGGTAGTCATGATAAACTGGTCGGGATTTGACAACCAGTAGAGATGTCGGATTATTGTCTTTATCATGGTTACGCTCACATGACATCACAGTGTTGCTTTGTCATGCGGTACAAGCATGCTGTTGTGAAAGAAAGAAAGCTCAATTTGGTACTTTCTCAATTTGGTACAAGCATGCTGTTCTGAAAGAAAGAATGCTGCCTGTCACACAGCGTCAGTACTGAATTGAGTTATTTTTTATTTATTTTTACTGTAGTATTCATGTAGTCACAGTTGGTTATGTCTTAGGTGAATGTAAATATTTGGGATCGGAAAGAAATGGAAGTGTGTCAATACAGTATACCGGATCAATGCATTAGGCATTAGGTGACAGCAGCCTAGTATACCTGTTACTGTATGGAGTTAATATCAAACAACAAACGAAAAAGAAAAAGAAATCTCTGCTCTTGACTGAATAAATTGTGTGGGTTTGTCATTGTATATTTGATTCGTACAGTGAAGACATGCAATGTTTTATTTTATGTATGATTTATATTGCTATATACACCTACATGAACAACCTATTTCATCTGTATCTTTGCTCTATTTTGTCCTATTGCTCATTTCATTACTGACTGTTTGCTTGTCTTAAATAAGCTTAAATTAATTAGGCTAGTATTTATTATATTTTTGCTGTGGTATCGAAATTAAGAATTGTGAAACTCAAGTGTCATCTAAAATTGTGGTAATGTAACAACCTTATTCCAAGCAAAATGATGCAACACAACCACAGCAAGTAGAATTTATAATTAAGAAATGTCATTATAGCCATGTCCACCAAGTGCATCTAGAATTAAACTGCTGAGAAGCTACAAAAAACTGCACATTCAAGATCCTCTTGACTTGTGCAACATTGCTCATTACCTCAACATTGTGTGCATCGTTAAATATCGAATTATGTTACAAATTACACATGTATCTTCCACATGTATCATATATATATATATATCCATTTGAAAGTGTTTACTTACCTCACAACCCGCAAATCTTAACGTAGTTTCAAATGCTTTCTCTTCAGCATATAGGCTTAATTATCCTATGACATGAATCCCCCCTCATCCGTGCCCACTCACAGGACCGAGATCAAATTATGTTCAGGAATCCACGCCCCTCCCTACATCATCCTTTTCTTTTTCTAAAACCCCACCCTCTGTTTTATGGTATGTAATTTACTGTCATTTTAAAAGACATAAAAGTGTCTTCAGCGCATCTGAAGAGTGATTGTGAAGTCATATTCCTTCTTCCTCCAGTGACCAGGCCCCAGGTTTCTCGTTTTGATTCTCCCTGTCTACCCACTTTCTCAATGTGCCCCAGTGTTCAGTCTGTGTATCCCTCCCCCATTTCTCAAGCGAACACTCCTCCGGTCTTTCTCAGGCCCTCGTCTCTCTCTTTCTCACACACACATATGGTAAGAATTACAGCCATGACTCAAACCAAAGCTCTTGTCCCTGGCAGCTTCTCGTAACGACAATGAAAACAGAGCCGGCTGAGAATGTGTGTGTGTGTCATGTATTTATGTAAGTGTGAGAAAGTTTCATAGTGAACATTTTCCGTGTTTGTGAGCGACATGCGTGTGTGTAAGGGAAAAGTGCTAAGTGATTTTACTGCAGTAAGTGGCAATAAGAGTGGTATTGGTTATTGGCTTTTTAGGATTTCAAATATGATTTCTAAGAATTTCTAGGTGGTTGCTGGGTGTTTGCTGAAGTATTGTAGGAAACTGAATGTGGGGTCCTTCCTTCAGTTTATATTAGATTTTCAAAAAATGTAATTAATAGTGCTGATTGCCTTAGCAGCCACCACTAATAAGAGAACACTTACACATGCATGCTGCTGTAATCTGTGCAGAAGATGTTTGGCAGGAATGAAGAAATCCAGCAGATATCTCAAGCTGTCGTGCTGATAGGTGGACTCGAGTACAGAGAACACCTACATGACACAAAAACACACGGTAAAGAAAAAATGGGCAAGGCAGACTTTGAATGTTGGCTTGCTGAAGACATGAAGTAAAAAGGTTATTTAGTCCATGCAATTTTAATAATTAAGCAATGATAACTGATTCAGAGCTGAATGTTAAGGCTTGGGCAGTTTGAAATCTCCGAGAGTTTAAAGAGATTTGAAGTTTGGTTGCATTGGAAAAAAATGGTTTCTAGGTAAAAGTTGGTTTTTTTTGAACGTTTGATTGTCTTCTACATGGAAAACCATAATAAGTTATTGCACTGAATTTGGTAGACGTAAGAGGAGGTACAGTCAGAAATTGTCAATGGAAGTTTAGTTTTTTCGTCTTTCGGAAAACCAACAACCCAATCGGTTAGAAAACTTGAAACACTGAGAAAGGAGAGATTGATGGTCTCACCTGAGAGAGGAGAGGAGGAGCGGTGCTTTCAAAAGGAGGGTAGAGGGAAGATAGTGCCCCCTGCACGCAGTCCTCTACCGCCTCTGAACCCTGAAACACAGATTATATCAACACAAGCTGATGAGACCATTCACATATTAGTCATCACAGCCGACAGCTTGCTCTACTCTTCCTCCCCACAGACACAACTTCCTGTTTTGTGTTCCAGAGGGTAAAACTTGTTGGGGAGTAGATCTGACTAAAAGAAACAATGCTACCAAAATTTGTTATTTTTCATTGGACACTTTTCACAGACTGATGACGAATTTCACGGTCATCAGCATTGTAAATATTGCATTGTTTTGTGTATTTTCATTTTTTTTAAATGCATTCGCATTTATAACACTATACTTTGTATTATACCTTTGCATCAAATGATAAAAACCTAGCTAACACTGCCGTGAAGCTGTTTCTAATTCAGTGGCTGTGGGAGTGATGGTACATTAGACATTGTTCTCTCTTCTGACTGCATTACCAAACTCTATTTTTTTCTCTCTTTCTGAAAGTTGTAAAAACACTATTGTGGAGTTTTTTTTCTTTTGCTATTTGAGCACATGTGAACACACACACACACACACACAATATATATATATATATATATACTTGATGCAGTCTCCTGTTCACCACTATAGCAGTTTACACAATCTATGAATACTTCCATTTCTGAGAAACACGGAAATATGGAAAGGTAGTTTTAAAATCAGTAATATGATTTTAATAAATTAGTTTAACAGCAAAATTTACTTATTTTTTTACCTTTTTGTAAGAACTTATTTACAAGTTGCTTGTTATCTGTTTGTTTGTCTCTAAACAATATTCTGTTATTAGGATAATAATAATAATAACAAAACAATAATATTAGTACTATTATAAAACTGTTTTTAATTATTTTAAATTGTAAGAAAATGTCACAATATTTCTGTTTTGCTTTAAATAAATGCAGTCCAGCAACATTATTATTCTCAACAACATCCCAAACTTTTCAGATATAGGCTATATGTGTGTGTGTGTGTGTGTGCGTGTGTGTGTCCTTCATAAATTGTTGCACTGACTTTAGTGTGACGATTTACACATTAAATTTGTCTGCTTGTGTTTTATGAATGAGGCCCATTGACACAAGCTTGAAGCCATCCTGAGAAACACACACACACACACACACACACAGTGAGAGACTCTAATGTTTAGTTTACTGCTGTTTTGTTGTCATAGCAACTCTGAACATTTTCCTCTCATTTATTTCTTCACTCTTTCTCCATCTCCCCCTTCCCCGGCTTAAACACTCCGTCTCTCAGGAACTGCTTCTAAATATCATCTGACAACAATTACACCGAAGCATCTTCACAAAACATATTATGCTCTCTGAAGTCTCCCACTCAGTGAGCAGTGAGAGGAATAAACAAAAGATGAGGGGAAAGAGCGAGCGAAAGTCAGCCAGGAAGGCCAGCGTGTTTGGGGTCCCGGGGAGGGGGGAGGAAAGAAAAACAAACCGAGAAGGAAAATGGCAGGAAAGAAAGTAAAATGAAAAAGAATGCAAGAAAAACGAAATTAGAGACACAACGAGGAAGAAAAATTATGATTTTTTAGGACCAAACGGTGAACAAGTCACATGAGGATAAGCGAATGCACATACTGAAATGAAGCTGGAGAAATAGATAAACATATCCAGTGTAAGAAAAAAACACCAGTATTATATTTCAGTTAGCTAGTTATATCTAGGTTAGAATCTTTTCACTTTTGCATTTACAGAAACATACATTTATGTTTATGTAACAAGTAACTTGTTCTGGTTTGTAATGACATGATGGAGAGTAACTGCTGCATGATTTGTTCTAAAAACTGTTGTTCTAACAATCAAATACGCTCTTTCTTGCTCATTTTAAACACATTCTGTGTCAGTACCCACTGAGAACTGTGTCTGACAGATGAAACTTATTTATTCAGGCCATCCTTAAAACTGACTAACTGTTCAGACAATCCAAGTAGTCAGTTTAGGAAGATGTGTCATTTTGCACATAAGTTTGGGAGGAGGTTCAAGAAATATTAATATTAGCTAAAAATGTCTTCATCTGTAATGACGTAAATAAGGATGCACATCCACAGCACGACCTCAAGCACAATATAACACCAGCGGCATGTCATTGTTCCGCTCAACTTCCTCTCTTTCTCAGCGGCTCCTAACGGAAGAGTCGGTCGAGAGAGATACAGTGAGAGAGAGAGAGAGAGAGAGAGACTGCTGAAGAGCAGAATGATAGAATCCAGATGCAAGCAGATGAAAGAGAGAGAAAGACAGACGGTGAATGGAGGAAGAGAGCTAGAAAAAGGATTCATGAGGAACTATTTCCTCTTTCTTAGAGGAACTCCACACAGAAACATCTGATCCAACAGCTTCTTTTGTCTTAGATCATGAATGAAGTGGAAGTGCAAGCGGTTTCTATTCGAAGATCAGGAACTTAGGAACTTAAATGTGACTCGTATCTCCTAATAAAGGAAACCCTAATTCAGGCCAGAAACAGTTTACATATCAGCAAATACTTGCTCAACACATTAAATGTGTGTTCTTGTGTTATCTTATAAACACTGCATTCAAATACATTACAGTTTGAGGTCAGTCAGATTTGAAAAGAAGTATCTTTTGGTCACCAAGGCTGCATTTATTTGATCAAAAATACAGTAAAAACAGCAAAATTGTGAAATATTATTGGAATTTAAAATAGCTGTTTGGTACATACTGTAAGTATATTGTAATATGTAATATTTCCAGCATCATTACTGCAGTCTTCAGTGTCACATGATCTTCAGAAATCATAATAATATACTGATTTACTGATCAACAAATATTTCTGATTATTATCAATGTTGAAAATTTGATGAATAGAAAGTTCAAAAGAACAGTGTTTATTTTAAATATACATATTTTGAAACATTATAAATGTCTTTACTGTCATTTTTGATCAAAATATTGCACCTTTGATGAATACAAGTATTCTTCTTTAAAACAACAACAACACAACTCATTGACCCCAAACTCTCGAACAGTATTGTATCTATTAAAACGGAGGTGTTACTATTCAGGCAGCTAGATATATATACAGTATATACAGGTACATCTCAAAAAATTTTTTGTCACTCATTTCAGAAAGCGAAACCCATATATTATATAGATTCATTACACATCGAGTGAAACATTTCAAGCTTTATTTCTTGAAATTTTGATGATTATAGCTTAATGAAAACCCAAATTTCAGTGTCTCAGAAAATTTGAATATTACATAAGATCAATAAAAGAAGGATATTTTAAACAGCAATGTCCGGCTTCTGAAAAGTATTCAGTGTATTTCTATGCACTCAATACTTGGTTGGGCCTCCTTTTGCATGAATTACTGCATCAATGTGTCGTGGCATGGAGGCGATCAGCCTGTGGCACTGCTGAGGTGGTGTGGAAGCCCAGGTTGCTTTGATAGCAGCCTTCAGGTCATCTGCATTGTTGGGTCTGGTGTCTCTCATCTTCCTCTTGACAATACCTCATACATTCTCTCTGGGGTTCAGGTCAGGCGAGTTTGCTGGCCAATCAAACACAGTAACACCATGGTCATTCAACCAGCTTTAGGTACCTTTGGCCGTGTGGGCAGGTGCCAAGTCCTGCTGGAAAATGAAATCAGCATCTCTATAAAGCTTGTCAGCAGAAGGAAGCATGAAGTGCTCTGAAATCTCCTGGTGGACGGCTGCGTTGACTGTGGACTTCAGAAAACACAGTGGACCAACACCAGCAGATGACATGCAGTCCAAATCATCACTGACTGGAAACTTCACACTGGACTTCAAGCAGCTTGGATTCTGTGCCTCTCCTCTCTTCCTCCAGACTCTGGGACCTTGATTTCCAAATGAAATGCAAAATTGACTTTCATCTGAAAAGAGGGCTTTGGAGCACTGAGCAACAGTCCAGTTCTTTTTCTCCACAGCCCAGGTAAGATGCTTCTGATGTTGTCTCTGGTTCAGAAGTGGCTTGGTAGCCCTTTTCCTGAAGACGTCTGAGCGTGGAGACTCTTGATGCACTGACTCCAGCTTCAGTCCACTCCTTGTGAAGCTCTCAAAAGTGTTTGAACCCTTTTGTTTGTGCACCTTTTCCTACCCAAATTCTTCCTTCCAGTCAACTTTGCATTTAATATGCTTTGATACAGCACTCTGTAAACAGCCACAGCTTTCAGTAATGACCCTCTGTGACTTACCCTCTTTGTGGAGGGCATCAATGTTCGTCTTCTGGATCATTGCCAAGTCAGCAGTCTTCTCCATTATTGTGGTTTCAAAGAACAAGAGATACGCTGAATTTATACTGTAGTGATGGTCATTAATTGAAACTCAAACGTAAATATTCTAATATTTTGAGATACTGATCTTTGACTTTCATGAGCTGTAAGCTCTAATCATCAAAATTAAAACAAACAAAAAACTTTTGAAATGTTTTACTTTACATGTAATAAATCTAAAATATATAAAGGTTTCACTTTTTGAAATAAGTTACAGGAAAAAATTAACTTATTCATGATATTCAAATTGCTAGATGTACCAGTATACAGTAAAACAAACAAACAAACACACACACACACACACACACACAGACAGATAGATAGATAGATAGATAGATAGATAGATAGATAGATAGATAGATAGATAGATAGATAGATAGATAGATAGATAGATAGATAGATAGATAGATCAAACACTCACATTCCTGTACTGGTGTTGTGTGTTTCAAGCCTTACTGGTCTTCACAATGACTTTGCAGTGGACAACAGATCTGTCCAATAAAAATGTCTCACTGTAGGGTGATATTTTGTGTGCATGTGTGTATCTACAGCGGCCTCAATAATTATTTGGACACATAAGCTTGTCTTGGACACACATAACAAATATCTGAATATCATTGCACAATAAATATCAACGCAAGAGTCAACTGAAAACAAACAATGCCAGAGCTTTTCTCCATGCTAACTTTACTACTGCTTAACTACTTTACTATACTAGCTTTTCTGCAACATGTTTTGTCACTGTCTGTGACTCATCTGGTGTTCTGGTGATGTTTAGTGCATGTCCTCAGGTTCACACAGGTGTAGTAACTATCAACGTGATCCAGTGATCATCACAAAGTGCACTGTATCTATTGTGTTACCATTTCTAATGCAACACACTCTTTCACCTGTGCGGACTCAAAATAATCTGCACTTGGTTTGATGGTTTGTTATCTAATGCAGTGATATTCAGACATGTTTGAGTGTAATATAAGTGCCAAAATATATAAGCCAATGTATGTTTATGCTCCTATTTTATTCTGCAATCCACTTCTGCTCTTGATTATGTACTAATATTATTTGTAATTTATATATTTTATAGTCATTGTGCACTATTAATATTATTGGCTCTTACGACAAATTGCTTGTGATGTTCTTCATTTGTTAATTTTGGAGAAAGCATCTGCTATATTAACAAATGTGTGTGTGTGTGTGTGTGTGTGTGTATTGATGTGTTTTTCCATGCACTCTCACCTCTCCCAACTGAAAATGAATCATCTCCCTCTATTTCAGGTCTTATGTGGAAAATGCAACTTCACCCAAACCACCGTCAGGTCTTTTCATTTTTCTCAAAGTAAAACAGTCTCTCTCTCTGTGTCTCTGTCTCTGTATATCCAGCCAGACGGCTCCACCCTGTCCCACACACACAACAAACACTGGCAGCAGCTGACTCACTTCAGCATTCGGCCCTCATCTGTGTCTGTTATTATTTGTATAATGCTGACAGATGGACAGTAACACGCGTCTGATGCAGGACGTCCAGAACACTGCAGTGACATCATCACTGTCACTCTATTAACACTGCGGTCATGTGTTATCTGTCTGTGATGAGCTACACACTACACAAACCAACTACAGTTATCAAAAGATTCCATTCTAATTTATTCACTTTATTCTTTATATATGCAATTTATTTGTATGCAATTCTGTACTATTCTCTTCTAATCATTTAACTGTATTGTATGCAACTCTTATATTCTACTAATTCTATTCAACAATTCTATAACAGATTCTATATTATTTATGATTCTTCAACTACACTATTCTATTTGTTGCGCTTTATTCCTAATTATATTTTTTTCAACTATTATTAGTCAGTTATTCTACTCAATTAGGTTAACTTCCCTTAATTCTATTGTATTGAATGATTTTATTTTCAGTACTTGTTTCAGTGATTAAAAATGATTAAATTGTAGTTTCAGTTTACTTGTATTCCTTTAGTTGACTCTATTCAGTTTTATTTTATTCAACTATTATATTCTGCTAGTTCCACTTGACTTGTTTATAACTATGCAATTCTAAGTTTCACTTCAAACTTCAAAACTTTATTCTATTTTCTGAACTTTACTCCTGTTTTTTTTTTTTTT
The DNA here is from genome assembly GCF_936440315.1 of Barbus barbus. Taxonomy (NCBI): domain Eukaryota; kingdom Metazoa; phylum Chordata; class Actinopteri; order Cypriniformes; family Cyprinidae; genus Barbus; species Barbus barbus. Next base: position 45,058,227 of record NC_136730.1, on the reverse strand, counting down.
TTTTTTCAACTGTTCTGTTATTCAATTATTCTGCTCTACTGGTTCAACTTTCCTTATTTCTTTTTAACCCTTTTTTTACTGCTCTGTTCTATTGTACTGTATATTTCAATACACTCCAAAAACTTTTTTTTTCCATTTCATTCAACTATGCAATTCAGTTTCACTTCAAATTCCACATTTCTATTGCATATTTATCTCACATCAGATCTATTTTATTCAGTTACCCCCTTCTTATTCTTTTAACTTTACTCTTCTAATGAGTACCCCCCTCACATTTCTATTCATGTGGAAGCCACAGAGAAGTACTCACACTTGTTGGTTGGTGAGAAAAAGATTAAATTCAATTCAGATTAGTTTCAGTTTACTCCTACTTTGTTTTCTTTCATTTATGCAATTCTGTTCAATTTATTAATTTTATTTTTTATTAATTTTATTTTTTCCATCTATTTATTTTTTCCAACTATTCCATCTGTTCTATTAGTTCCAATTGACTCATATTCAACTATGCACTTCTATTACATCAGTTTCATATTAGACTTGAATATTCAGCTATTCTATTTAAAAAATAAGTATATTCTATTGGTTTAACTACACTTAATTCTATTGTACTCAACTACTCTATTTTATTAGTTTCACTTCACTTTCTATTCTATTCTATTCTATTCTATTCTATTATATTATATTATATTATATTATATTATATTATATTCTGTTCTGTTCTGTTCTGTTCTATTCTATTCATAGGAAACACACAGTCATGAAACCAGTCCAGAAGCCCTGAACAGAGTGTTAGTGTCCTGCAGAGTTTCCTCATGAGCTCAGATGGGATGAGGGGGAATCCCACCTCCAGCTCTTTCCTCACCGCTGTGTTCACATTTACCATAGTAACCATATTTCCACCGATATAATCACTGCATTTAATATGACCACGGCAGACTGAAGTACAATACTGGTTCTCTTTCAATCAGTTGCTTTCAGAATCTTTTGATCATGTCATGAATTTAGTTTGATAACATGGCGAAAACAAACACAGTTTTCCAATAATAAGAATACATAGCAATGATATTTCATGACCGTCAGTATTTCTGCAAGGATCTCATATGCATACTGTCGTTTCAAACAAAGAGAGACCGATTCCTTTCTATCTGAAAGAAGAGCTAAACACACACTGGAGGAAGTAGCATTGATTCAATCACATTCAGCAGAAAAAATAAAAGTTACTATATAACAGGTTAATTTTGTAAGTTTGTATCAGCTATCGCAGTTCTTCTGTTACAGTCTCTTTAAGATGAAACGCCAGTGTTTTCTGTATTTTACACGGGTTTGTTCTGAAGCGTGTTCTAGATGATTTAAGCAGTCTCGGGCTGGACTCACCATGACTTCAGGCGCTCGTCCGGAGTCACTACATCGCTTCTGAACATCCACACAAACGAAGCAGAGCTCGCTGCAGTCAGTGCTTTCTGAAATGCAGGAGTTAGTTTGATGGTGGAGGGAGAGAGAGGCATGCAGTCCCTCCCATCTGCTGAACTAGAGTCTCAGTCACTCTTTCCACTGTTGCTCCTAACATCAGCTGAATGCAGAAACACTCAAATCTGCAGGATTTACTCGAGCTTTACAGTTGACCAATTATTATTCTTTATTATTTGTCTATTAGCGCCATAATAAATCTATTTACTCTCAGAATTAATCTCCAAGAACTAATAATATTGAGATTTAATCTTTAGTAAATTCACTGAAATGCTTTGAGTTATTTCTCAGACACAGTTCACTTCTTATATACCGTTAGTTTATGAAAACAGGTTAAAAGTCTCCATCTGGTGGTCAGCAGCTGAAATACTTTACAGAAGAAGAGAAAGCACATGCAACTATTCGGTTTTATTCACATATTAAACATTATTTATGATGACCATGTATGAGGTTAATAGGAAAACAAAGCCAGAAAGCAGACAGGTTAGGTTTACGGTGATAAAAGTGCATCGAGAGAACATCAAATATGGTAACTCAACCGTATTTATCTGGCGCAAATCAAATCAAATCAAATAACTTCATTGTTGTTGCTGGTGATTAAAAGCGTGTTTGAGGTGCCGCTCATTTGTGTTAAACTGAGTTGATATAAACGTGTATTTCTTAATAAAAGCTTGAATTAAAACAGTTCATCATCATATAAAGCGACCGTGTCTCTTCAGAAGACTTGAACTGAACTGATCAATGCATACAAATTACACTTGTCCTTATGAATGTTTCTGGGTTTTGGGTGTGGAGGGCCAGAAATCTACAAGATTTCATTAACATTCTTCATTTGTGTTCCGAAGATGAAAGGAAATCATATAGATGAAGGAAATCAAGAGTAGATATAGTTATTGCCAAAACCTGCAAATAAACTAGGCATTAGGGAAAATGTAAGGAATATCAAGTCGTGTAGTTTAGTATTTACTTGTCAACACAGTAAATACTAAAATCACATGAAATGTAACTGTGCAGATTAAAAAAGTAAAAAACAAATAAAAAAGAGATTGTAGTTATCTTATTTTGATCAAACCATATGATGCACATTTCCCATGTAATGGCATGATTTGTGCAGGCATGGGTTGAACTAATGATAACAACTACAACAGTTCGTCTTCTTTTTATTTTCATAGAACACGTCGAATGTAATATTTTCTATATTTGCTGATCTTAAACTTGTAAGACTGTAAAATCTCTCAACTCTGTTATAGACAAATTGGGTCAAATATACACATTAATTCTACTTTAAACTTAATAAGATATATGCTTTTTGTTTTGGAGTAAAAACATCAACACGTTTAACTGAAAAGTTGCCAAGATGGTGTGCATTTTCCCTAAACATACTGTAGCTTTAAAAATGAATGAAATCCATTCAAATGTCATGTAGTAATAGTACTAATTCAATTTCTTTAGCCTGGAATGATATACAACAAATGTTTAATTTACAGTAAAATGATCCAAAACATAAAATAATACAAAATACAGATTGGGAACATTTGATTTTGTTACTCATTGTCAACTCTGTTATCATTAAACTTTTCAAACCCCTAACAGAGTTGATATTCTCCACCATCGTGTGCTTTAGCTCAAGATGCTAACCTCAAACCAGATACCACATGGCATTTTCATCATATTATTGTGGGGTTTTTTTCTTATTGTTTGTTTGTTTGTTTTAAGGGAGTGATATATTCAGCAAAATCACAATATGACAAATAATTAATCTAACAGAGTTGACCAGAACACAATTAATGAAATTACAAATATTACAAAAATGAGATCGTTTATGCAATTGTTTATGTAACTTAATAGAGTAAACACACCAACAACAAAAATATGAAAATTAGACTTGAATGTACAAATCAGAAGGCATAGACAGTCAATAATAGCTGCAGTGAGTCTTTCACTTAATATTTTCAAGACAAAAAGTGGCCTTAACAACTATGAACTTACATTTAAATGAATCATTTGATACAGTGCACTTATTGTGTACATGCATGTTTTTACATTGTAATTGTATTTTTTAAATACCTGCATGTAATTACATCTGTAATTAATTTCTGTAATTACATTTATAATTACTCTGTTGACCCATTCCTTACACCTTAACCCACCTTAAACCTACCCATACCACCAAACCTGTCCCTAACCTTACCTGTATCCCTTCTCAGTAGCAGCAAAAGTGTTTTACATTACAATATGAACACAGTAAGTACAATGTACTTATTTTCTGATGTAAGTACATAGTTGTTAAGGCCACTTAATATAAAGTGGGACCAAAACTTCCTTTAATATACATAAAAGCATTGCTTTGGTGATATCTTAATATAATTTATATTATTCAAAACTGATTCAAATGGAAGTTTTTGTTTTTAAAAAATAATACAAAGTTTATCCAGGAGATATGATGTATATATTGAATCAACTTAACCAAATTATTCAGTATTTCAAAGCATTGAAAACACCAGATGCTGGTGACACCTGCTGGTCAAACAGACATTCAGAACAATCTAGGCCCAAACATAATGACATCTTTTACAAAACAAGAGTGTAATATTTTTAAATCTTTGCTAAACAGACCATTTAGTACATGCAATTACCATCTCTCGAGCTTTTCAATTTTACACACGTTTGTCATTAAAGCTGTCTATGAAACAGTTGCAAAGTGGAGGAGGAGGAGGAGGATGCTATATGGGACCCTGGACCACAAAACCAAAAGTCTTAAGTGTCAATTTTTCGAAATTGAGATGTATATATTACCTGAAAGCTGAATAAATAATCTTTCCATTGATGTATGGTTTGTTATGATAGCACAATATCTGGCTGAGATACAACTAAATCTGGAATCTGAGGGTGCAAAAAATCTAAATATTGAGAAAATCACCTTTAAAGTTGTTCAAATGAAGTTCTTAGCAATGCATATTACTAATCAAAAATTAAGTTTTGATATATTTACGGTAGGACTTTTACAAAATATATTCATAGAACATGATCTATACCTAATATTCTAATGATTTTTGGCTTAAAAGAAAACTGGACAATTTTGACCCATATAATGTATTTTTGGCTGTTGCTACAAATATACCCCAACGACTTAAGACTGCTTTTGTGCTCCAGGGTCACATATATAGTTGTAAGTCTGAATATACAGAAGCAAATCTGAATATATTTTTACAATTGGTATTGCTGTTCATTGTAGCCTGAATCTCATTTTGCTTGTAAGGACTCTAGCTGTTGTGCTTACTATTGAAACAATCAATAACTCCAGGTAAGGTCCAGGTATATTTTGAAAGAATGCACTATTTAATTAATTTATTTTACAAATGTTGTTGTTACGTCCCGCTAGTCGTGCCTTCATGATTTTTTTTTACTCTCTCTCAACTCGTCATTTTCTTAGGTTCAACCCTCCCGGTCCCAGGACTGCTTTTGGTTTGGGAAGCAGTCAGTCATCATCTGTTTCCCGCAAGTGTTTAAAAGGATGACAGACTTTGCTTTCTTGTTTTGGGCATTTGTATTATTTGTTAATCTGCTCTCTCTTTTTTTTCTTGTGTTGTTCTTTGGTTCGAGTTGAACATTCAGGTTGAATGTCCAAACTGTTTAACCAGAAATCACACAAAGTATGACAAAACCAAAATAAATGTGCCATTGTCATTGGGGTGATATTTCCATTACATTCATCTCACTTCAACACAAACATTGTTTGGTGTGGTGCAGTTCATTACAGTGATAAAGTAATAGCAGAGAATCAAGTTCACCTTAAGGTGGCACTGTGGTGTGAAAGTTTAATATGGCGAAGCTTCAAATAATTCTGGAGGAATCCCTCAAAACTTCATAAAGCTTCATTCTTAGGATCAGTGACTTACTAAACAAAGTAAATTATGCCCAAAAGTTTTAGTAACACTATTTAACTACACTCTCAGAAAAAAAAAGACACACACACGTCAACATGTATCCTTTGAAATTTCTACTCTATTATCATGAATAAATAAAGTGTAGCAAATACTTTAATAGAAAGTTGATCATATTTACATTTAAAACTAATACCTAAAGGCTATATTTCATTGGTAAACTATTACATTTTATTCCAAGTTAAGAGTCAACTAAGTAATTTGCAGTTTACATACACTCTCTATAACTGTACATTCTCAGCCTTTCACTCAGTTTTCAATTTCATTAAACACTTTTTGCAAAACACAAAACACAATTCTCTATGTAACACACAAATGTAACATGAGTTAATATTGTGGCAAAGGTGATTGCAAATGCTTGCCTTTGAGATTTTTGTGATATTTTGAATGCAGTGCTTCATTTTGAAAGAGATGTGAGGCATTTTGCATTCTCTGTGTGCAGTGTGTAAAGTAAAAAAAAGAGGCAACGTTTTGAGAATGTAAGTATAGTGTAACAACTGTAACAATAGTGTGTGTAACAACAAAAAAAACCTGTAACTTTCTTGAGAGAATAAACTGATTCTTTCTTTCACATCAAATGATGCATCCTAAAAGATACTTTTTAATCTCTTAATTTGTTTTACTTTCTCTGCTTTATACTCTCCTTCTTTCAGAAAACACCTCTGGTGACTGATGAAACTGACATCTCATCAGCGTTGGGTTCTGTGTGTGTTTGTGGTGTCTGAACATCTCTGAGATTTCCTCTACAGATCAAAACACATAGAACAGGGTCTGAAATCACTCTCAAACTCATCAGACAGAGACACATCTCATACCAAGATCTATAAAATCCACCTGTGAAGAAGGTTACACAGATGAACAACAAGAAAGGTAAGTACAGCATAACAAAGGTAAAAACAGCAACAGTGAACACTGGACGTGTGTTTTCGCTGACAGGAGTGGAAGAGGCTTTACAGGTGACTGTAAATGATACAGCCAATAAACTCAGAGATGCCAAACTTGTGCCAACATTGAATAACAAAATGGTCGTATTTACAAATGGATCCATGAGAAAAAATAAAGCAATCTGTACAGAAAAGACAAGCACAAAGATGAAGATTATTAAATAACAGGGGTGTGAGAAAATACGAGCAGAACACAGGGGATATTTCAGTGTCAAGACCCCCTCTAGAGTCACCAGCTGATGCAGATGAAAACCACACAAACTTAATCCTGACCAAAACCGGAAGAGCTCAGGGGTCCAGTATAATTGTGTCAGTAGTTGTGTCACTATGTACAGATTGAGCAACAGTTGTATCAGGTCGCTGAAGAGGAGGAGGATGATGAAAGATGAGATTTGCGCTCTGATCTTTCCATGAAGATGCAGAAGACGAAGAGGCCAAACCAGAGCTGGCAGACCCACACAAACACTAGTGATGAGGAAGATACACAGTCTGATATAAGAACTTGAAGAATATGTTACATCCATATATGGATCATAGAAATATATTTCAGTTGATGTGCTAGAGATGTCAGGATCACTGTAGTTATTTTTATCCTCCATGGTCACACTGAGATGCTAAATTAGAAAAAAAAAGAGTTGAGGTGCGATGATCACATTAGCAAAAAGCAGGTCCACTGTCTATGGTCAGGGGTAGGGTTGAATACCAGCACTATTGAAGTATCCCACTGTTTTGCGTAGCTGTGATAAAATGTACAACAATGTAATTTAAACGTGATAAAATGTATGAATTAAAAAAAAATGTTGTTGTTGTTGTGATAGGCCACATAAATAAAAATAGACCCTTTACATGTTCTAATAATGTCTGACTTTTATCTGTATGACCAAAAATGACATTTTAAGTTGTTTTGACAATTATAAGAACTCCTCATGAGCACAAAATCAGTTATAGCATTTCTGACTAGACATCGCAGCATGCTCATCGTCAGTGTAAAATGCGGTCAAATACAAGTACAAATACAACACAAATATACATGGAAAAGGTTACACTGCTCTACTGAAATGATCAGTTATTCAGTCAGTGTGACCACCAGCACACATGTGTGCACATGTGAGGGTAAAGAACATGTTTTCATAATTAAATAGCCTTATAGTTTAGCCACCTAATGTTACATTGCAAATATGTATAAAATTGATCTGTGCTGAAAGAGAGATGTACGTTTCAATTTCACTTTTTCTTAATTCACTTTGCCTTGACATTTATTGTTGCTCATAATGAATGCCATTATAATTTGTGCTAATTTTATAACTGTAAATATAATTTTATGCTATAATTTTATAGTTACTTATTCAGTATTTTTTTCTTGTTCTGTTCTGAATATGGGTCAAATTTAAAGGATCATCGACCAGTCGACGTCAAGCTCAAAGCAGCGATATTATATTATATTATTTAAACTACAGGCCAGTACATTTTAGGCTAATAACAATTAATATGTTCAGTTCACAGATGTATTCAGACTGGTTTGTAAGTAAATGTTTTTGAGCGTGAGCATATACTTTAAAAACCTTATATATTAAGCAAAAAAATACTTAAAAGTATGCTAAAGTGTTCTTCTTTCTCTACAGTCATTAATATAGTGCTTATATAGTGGTTATGGTCTTAATAGTTGGGAAACTGGCAAAATATGTATAAAATGGAGAAACAAATACTGATCATTTTATGCCATGATTGTTTCTGTTAAATTTACAAGATAATGCAAAGTGCAATTCAAAATATGGGTAAAATCAATATAGAAAATTCCTTTATATTAACACAATACACCGAGTTCCTATTTTTTAGAGTGTAACATTATATAAAACATATCTATTGGTCGGTCAAATGCAAACAATCAAACTAGAATTTAATTGGACTCATGAAGTCCTACCTGAATGGCAATGACAGCTCTCTTGAGTTTCAGAGTGTATCGTATTATTTTTTTCTCTCTCTTTTTCTCTCTCTCTCTCTCTCTCTCCCTCTCTCTCTGTTGCATGCTGGGAGTTGGGTGAGAGTAGTAGTGGGCTGTTGTGAGTAGTGAGGTTTTCTAAATCTTGCTAATATTCCACCTCCCCTTTGTGTGGTGGGACTTCACGATGGTTTCACGATGATTTATGCGTAATTCACGTATTATCAGAATTATCGTAAATGTGAGCTTCTTAGTCGGAAACTGGACATGAACGGCCTTAGAGAGCCCTTATATGGCCAATTTCCGACTAAGAAGCTCATATTTACGATAATTCCAATAACACATGAATGCAGCATAAATGGGGACCAAACGAGAACAGGAACACCAAATATGGAGATGGAGGGAGAAACTAGATCAAGGAAGGCTCATGGAGTTACTTAAGCCCTGTGTTTCCTTGTCTCCAGCATCCGGTGCTATATGTCTACTATATATGTCATCCCTGAGTTTCAGTGGTTGTATCCCTTCATTTTGTTTGATTAAAGTTTCTGTTGAAGTATTCTCCTGTGTCTCCTCGTTCCCTTGCTCCAAGGAAATTGTGACAGAATTATGTTTGTGACGAGTTTTTTTGGTATATTTTTACAGTTATTGGTTTGTAATACTGTAAAATACTTCACAAGTAATTTAAGTGCACAGTCTCTTCTATTAAAGGTTTCTTCCATATTTTGGTTTCAACGTGGAAATTACTTCATCTATGTATAGTCCCCCTTTACTTTCTGAATCTACTGTATACAGTAATATGATAACATTAAAAACTTGTGGATTTATATGCAGTATCAAAAACAGTTTAAAAATGCTCTGAACTACTTTACATGTGTTTTGTGTTCGTCAACACATCAACATAATCGAACTTATTTAAAGCATGGCAAAAGTTTATTATAACAGGATGTTTTTATTTCACATATAAACACATACATCAAGGCACATCAAATAAAGTCAACATGGAAACTAAAACATGTGCCACGCTACAACAAACCTCATTATTTCTTGTTCATCATGCATGTTTGAGCTTCTGTGTTTACCATATTTGATGGGCTCTATGTTCGTGTTATATGTGTGTGTGTGTGTGTGTGTGTGTGTGTGTGTTTTAATTTTCTATTGTTTTATCTTTTATGTCATTGTGTTAAATGAAGAAATACACAAGCAAATACAAGCTAATTTAAATTCGGCAAAGCTTACCTTGAAGACACCTAAATTCCATAAGGCCTCATTCTCTTATGCTGAAGTTCAGTGACTACGAACAAACCCTTGTTTTACATCCTAAATATGAGCCAATGATGACCAAAAGTTGTAATAGTCAACTCCATTTAATAAGAGAGTTAAACTAACAATGAATGAAACCAGTGAAGCATGAGTTTATTAGACAATACATTTCCCAACATGTATTCTTTTAAAACAGAAGAGTTGCAAACACAATTATCAGGAAAAAAAATAAAATAAAAAAATACAATGACCAAGTAAATGTTTAAAAAATATAGCAAATATTTAAAAGAAAGGTGACACAATTCTAACCAATACATTAAGGTCAAACTAATACATTAAGGAATTATCTTCCTTTCAATAAATGACCTTGTGACTGATGAAATCATTGAGTTCAGACTGATTTCTGATCAGGGTTCTGTGTGTGCTTGTGGTGTCTGAACATCTCCGAGATTTTCTCTGCAGACCAAAACACACAGGAGAGGATCAGAAATCACTCTCAAACTCAACAAACAGACAGACATCATATACCAATATGGGGGGGCACCACGGCTGATGAAGAACTTCATGCAGATAATCAACATGAAAGGTAAGTACAGCATAACAGAGGTAAAAATGGCAACAATGAACAATGAATATGTGTTTTTGCTGACAGGAGTGGGAGGAGCTTTACAGGTGACCAATAAGCTCAGTGGTGCTAAACTTGTGCCAAGACTGAATAAGAAAGGAGCAAATACAGGATTGTGTGCAGTTAATCCACTGGCTACAGAAAAGACAAGAACAAGGATGATGATTATGATATAACAGGGCACTGAGCAAATACGTGCAGAAAACATTGGATATTTCAGTGTCAAGACCCCCTCTAGAGCCACCAGCTGATGCAGATGAAAACCACACAAACTTAATCCTGACCAAAACTGGAAGAGCTCAGGGGTCCAGTATAATTTTGTCAGTAGCTGTGTCACTAGATATATATTAAGGAGCAGTTGTATCAGGTCACTGAGGAGGAGGAGGACGATGAAGGCTGACATTCGGCCTCTGATCTTTCTGTGAAGATACAGAAGATGAAGAGCCCAAACCAGAGCTGGCAGCCCCACACAAACACTAGTGATGAGGAAGATAAGTGGTCTGAAGTCTGGAGAATAATGTGAATGAAAATATAAAACATTATTCATTTTCCAAGGCTTATTTTATATTTTAGTATGTGGCCGGATCACTGTTGTTGTTATTGTTGTTGTTTTATCCTTGATGGTCACTGAGTTGCTAAAATAGAGAGAGGAAAAAAAAAAAGTGAGTGAAAGACCTAGTTGCATTGTATGTAAACTAATTATATTTCACATTCCCTTAAACAAGAACTCAACTCAACTCAAAACAGAACTGTTGTAAAAAAAAATAAAAAAGGTTCACACGGTCACATTTTACTGGATTTGGACTGAAAAGCTTATTTTAAACATATGTGCAATACTAAAGTGAAGAAATTGGGACAGAAATGTATTACTATCCATTATCACTGTTACTTTTCATTATTATATTATATTATATTATATTAAAGGTTGAAGTAACATGGTGTTTCATGCCAGAACTTTTATTTTGCCCATTCAGTCAGTCAGGAAAGCTAATTGTACATTATATTGTATTTCCAATATTAAAAGTATTTGAAACAAACAAACAAAGCTGTACTTGCAGATCATAAAAGTTCAAGTTCAAGTTCAAGTTGAGCTTTATTGTCATTGATTGAACGAAATGTCGTGCCTCGCAGGACCACGGTGCTACATAAATACAGACATACAACAATGAAGTAAAAAACACTATAAACCTATACACAACTAACCTACCGACAGATTTTAACTATAAGTATATATATATATATATAACTATAAAAGATAAAGAATACAAACTATACGAATGCTTCACATAAATACTGTACATGTGTAAAGAGAAACATTTTGAGTCAAGCAGCTGGTTGGGGAACAGTGCAGGATGATTTGTAGTGCATGAGCATGTAAACATACATATATTGCTGAGTCTTTTGTGGGATTGTGTTCACGCAGCAGTGTGAGTAAAGTGTCTAGTGCACATAGAGGAGAGTGTGTTACTACAGGTGGTTTGTACAGGCCCACTCACCTGTGTGTAGCACACTTCGAACTGCACAAAAAAAAAGTTTCATACAGTTTTTTTCTTTGGTGTGGTAACATTTGGGGTGGGGGGTTGGGTGGGGGGGGTTGGGGGGTGGGGGTCCATGTTTCAGGAGGTAGGGGTTTGCATGGGGTTTCAGAGGGGGACAGGGTGGTTTGAGTTCAGGGCTCTCACAGCCTGGGGGAAAAAGCTGTTGAGCAGTCTGGCGGAGCGGGCTCTGATGCTCCGGTACCGTCTTCCTGATGGTAGGAGCTGGAAGAGACTGTGGGAGGGATGGGTGGTGTCCTTCACGATGCTGTTGGTTTTGCTGGAGCATCGTATGAGGAAGATGTCCAGGATGGAGGGGAGAGGGGCTCCGATGATCTTTGCAGCTGTGTTCTGCTCATGGGGATGTAAACCATGACAACAACAATGGCAGTGAGCTCCCGCGGCAGATAGAACGGTCGACACTTCACAAACATAAACTCCACCAGCGATGAACAGTGTTTTGATATTACTGCAGCATTGTTACACCAGTCTTTGTTGATATACACACACAAGCCACCTCCGCGGGTCTTACCAGATAGTGATGAATCTCTATCCACTCGGAAGCTGGTTAGCCCGTGCTGCTGAATGGCGGAGTCCGGGATGTTGTCGTTTAGCCATGTTTCGGTGAAAACAAACACACAACAATGCCTTGCCTCATGCTGTGTAGACCGACTGAGTTGAATTAAGTCCAGTTTGTTTTCCAGAGAGCGAATGTTTTAGAGCATGAGTGTTGGAAGAGTCGGTCTTGTAGGGTTAGCCCTTAGCCTAGCTCGTATACCTCCGGGCTTACCACGCTTCTGTCCTCTCTTACACCGCTTGCGACGCTGCCTTGTGTGGGTAGCATCAGTAGGCGAGGCCGCCGTCTCGAGGTCCGGCTCCAGCAGTAAACAAAGGCCTCGTAGCTTCTCAGTAGTCGCCGGCGAGAGTTTGTGTTTGTACGCTCGCTATCCAAAATGCTTTGACGATCATATATGTGTTTTGGAGTGATTTCCTTGTGAGTTAGCAGTAATTTTACACTATTTGGGAATGAACAGATGACAATAAAAGACATAAAAGCACCGTCTTTGGGACCTGGAGCAGCCGCTACATCTGACCGCGCCGCCATATTGGCTCTTTCCCAATATCTTGACTGCGTTGCCATCTTGGATCTTTCCCAATAAAGATGGAACAGATGAGTTTGTAGCCATTTCTTGAAGATTGGTAAGGATTCGGCTGCTCGGATTGAGTTGGGCAGGTCATTCCACCAGATGGGAACAGTTAATGAAAAAGTCTGTGAAAGTGTTTTTGTGCGTCTTTGGGATGGCACAATAATGTGTCGTTCACTTGAAGAACGCAAGCTTCTAGAGGCACATAAGTCTGAAGTAATGAATTTAGGTAAAGGGGTGCAGAGCCAGTGGTGGTTCTGTAGGCAAACATTAATGTCTTGAATTTAATGCGAGCAGCTATTGGTAGCCAGTGCAAATTGATGAACAGAGGTGTGACGTGCAGCGGCATTTTGGATTAATCTTGCAGCTGCATTTTGGATTAATTGTAGATGTTTAATAGAATTGGAAGACCTGCCATGAGAACATTGCAATAGTCAAGTCTGGACAGAACAAGAGCCTGAACAAGGAGTTGTGTTGCATGTTCCGAGAGAAAGGGTCTGATCTTAATATTGCATAATGCAAATCTGCAGGACCGGGCAGTTTTAGCAATGTTGTCTGAGAAATTCAGCTTATCATCAATCACAACTCCAAGGTTTCTGGCTGTTTTTGAAGGAATTATGGTAGATGAGCCTAACTGGAAGGTGAGATTGTGATGAAGCGATGGGTTAGCTGAAACTACAAGCAGTTCTCTCTTAGCTAGGTTGAGTTGAAGGTGATGGTCCATCATCCAGCAAGAAATGTCTGTTAGACACGCTGAGATGCGAACAGCTATCGTTGGATCATCAGGATGGAATAAGAGGTAGAGTTGAGTGTCATCAGCGTAGCAGTGATATCAAAAGCCATGTTTCTGAATGACAGAACCTCGTGATGCCATGTAGACAGAAAAGAGAAGTGGTCCAAGAACTGAGCCCTGAGGCACCCCAGTAGCTAGATGTTGCGACTTGGATACCTCACCTCTCCAAGATACTTTGAAGAACCTATCAGAAAGGTAAGACTCAAACCACTGGAGTGCGGTTCCTGAGATGCCCTTTCTCAATAGAGTTGACAAGAGGATCTGATGGTTGAGCGTATCAAAAACAGCAGACAGATCTAGCAAGATAAGTAATGAAGATTTGGAAGCCACTCTTGCAAGTTTTCGGGCTTCAACAATAGAAAGCAAGGCAGTTTCGGTTGAATGTCCACTTCTGAAGCCAGATTGGTTACTGTCCAGGAGGTTGTTCTGTGTGAGAAAGACAGAGACTTGGTTGAACACAACTCGTTCAAGTGTTTTTGTAATGAAAGGAAGAAGGGAAACCGGTCTATAGTTCCCTAAAAGAGTTGGGCTAAGAGTGGGTTTTTTAAGAAGTGGAGTTATACGAGCCTGTTTAAATGCTGAGGGAAAAATTCCAGTGTGAAGGGATGTGTTAACGATGTGAGTGAGTGCAGGTACAACTGCAGGAGAAATGGCTTGAAGGAGATGAGATGGAATAGGATCAAGCGGACAGGTAGTAGGATGACTGGAAAGGATGAGTTTAGAGACTTCTGCCTCAGAAAGTGGAGAGAAGGATGTGAACGAGTGTATGTCTGCTGGTAAGATGTGTTTGATAGAATGTGGTGTGACAAATTGTGCAGTGAGGTTTGTAATTTTATTAATGAAGAATGTGGCAAAGTCGTCAGCTGTTAGAGATGATGAAGAAGGGGTAGGAGGAGGACAAAGGAGGGAGGAAAATGTTTTAAAGAGCAGGCGAGAGTTAGGCGAATTGTTAAGTTTGTCATAATAGTATGTCCTTTTAGCAGTGGAAACATTAGCAGAGAAGTCAGAGAGGACTATTATAATTTTAACTGTAGTGCATCATTCTAGTGATGCACCGATTGACCGGCCAGTGATCGGAATGGGCCGATTTTTCGCATGACCAGCCGGTCAGTCTTGCAGATTCCGGGCCAATCCTTTTATTGGCAGCGGCGCAGGAAATGACGACCCAACTGTCGTTTCGCGTGAGAATGATTCTAATTTTAATGGCATTCACTGATAATAATGTCGTGCCAGATGAGGCTTGTGAGAGACAGCACACACAATGTAACTCACAGAAATGTATAGAAGCATACTGCGGTAGAATAAAAAAAATATATTTAGAAAATATGATTTAGATAAGCAACATTATATGACCATGATGTTTCCCCGCATATCAATACCAAAACGTTTTAAATGGATTACAGCGAGGAGCTTGTTCTTTTAAAACTGGAAGGTTTTTGGAGTGTTTTCTCGAACAATCAGTTCACTCGAGAGACAAGAGGTAACTGAGCAATCCGAAATGGCACATGAGAGAAGTGCATAAAAACTCTTTAAGCAGAGAGGGTAAAAACCCATTTTGGATTAATTTGAACCCAGCAGTATAGTCTTTTTTTTATTATTTAATTTTTTTTTTTTTATAAATAATACATTTCTTTTTAAATATTAAACTTTCTGTCCCAGTGTTGGGTTGCCAAAATGACACAAATCTGGTTGTTTTTAACCCAGCATTTTATTATTATTAATATTATTATTATTATTATTATTGCTAGTACAGCACTTTAACCATATTCTAAACAACACAATTTGCTATTTAAAAACTTTTTGCACATTCCTCTTAGTACTATTTAAGTCAACAACATACTGACCTGTACAGACCTGCACATTTATATTTATATTTTTTTATCTCTTATTTTATTTGATTCATCTTATTTTTTCTACTTTTCTTTTTCTTAATATTTGTATTCTATATAATTGCACTGTCCTTGGAGCGGACCTGACCAACATTTCACTGCTGGTTGTACCCTGTATAATTGTGTATGTGACAAATACAAATCTTGAATCTTGAACACAAGCATATTTTAACATTTTAAACATAAATCCTACCCAACTATATCAAAAAGCACTCTAAATGTCATCTAATTGTATTGAATATTGGTTTAAACTAAAGGACATTTAAGCCTTTTGTGTCATTTTGTTGGTTTATTTTCACAGTGTTTGGTAGTTTTATTTAATGTATTATTTATTACAATTATGTAAATATTTAAATAACACATGCTACCAAAATGGAAATAACCAATTAAGAGGACAATTAACATGGCTTTCAATCAATATGGGCCACATTGGTTAAAATGTGCAGCTCAATCAGTTAGCTCTGCACTGGGTTGTCAATTAGATTGTTTTTAATGTTTATAATAATTAACATTATATTTGGTTCATGCTTATAAGTGTATACTTTGAAAGTACATAATTTCCAAAATAATTACAAATTTTTAAAGCTAAAGTGTATATTATTACGACTGTTTATATTCCTTTATAGTTGTCAAGATTTACAAGCATAAAATGACTGAAGAGAAAGGGCTAAAAGATTCAATGAAGAGAAAATTTTCAACAATAGTTTCCACGCTGTAAAGAAATAAATAAAACTCAGTAGAAAAACAAAAAGGGTTGTCGTAATCTTCTGCCAGTACATTACTGGTTAAATTTACTTACATTTCCTTTAACCATATATATATATATATACACAATTCCGTACAATTCATACTTTAAAATATGGAGAGGAAAAAAAAAAAAAACAACACCTGTGGAAAATCAATACAGAAAACTCCTTATAACACAGAACATCAGGCCTTATTTTTCTTAGAGTGTATAAAACATCTTTTGGTCATTTGAAAGAGAACAATGAAACTGGAATTTCATTAGATTCATGAGGTCTTACCTGAACATCACTGATACAGTAACTGACCTGAGATTCAGTGTGCTGTATTCTCTCTCTCTTTCTCTCTCTCTCGTGTGCATATGTGGGTGTTTGTTGAGAGAGCGGTGTAATGAGTGTGTGGTCTTTTAAGCCTGATGTGGCTTTAAAAAAATACTTTTATAATTTTATTTTGTTGTAAAATTAGCAGAGAAGCCTAATTCTTAAGTGAGCACCTAAACCAGTCTTTGTACTGGGAAGTATGGTGACTCAAAGTGCTAATGCTCTGGATACATCTGTCTGCAGGGAGTCTGGAA
The DNA here is from genome assembly GCF_936440315.1 of Barbus barbus. Taxonomy (NCBI): domain Eukaryota; kingdom Metazoa; phylum Chordata; class Actinopteri; order Cypriniformes; family Cyprinidae; genus Barbus; species Barbus barbus. The sequence goes on along the minus strand of NC_136730.1, from coordinate 45,041,368 downwards.
GAGTGTCGTTTGCCTGTTGGTGATGTAGTTGGTCATAATTGGGTGTTAGCAATGTCTAGAGTGAATAACTCAGTTGTACTGTTCCTGTGAGTGAAGTTGTTGGAAAGGGAATAAACCTATGTGGTTTATTTACCCCAGTACTACCTCTTTCTATCCCCTCTAAAAAAAATAACAAATAAAATAAAATGAACCCTCTTTTATTAAAGATGAGATTTTGACAAGGAATTGTCATGCTTTGGCAAACTGATTACTCTCGTAAAAAAAGGCAGAGAAAAGTTTTAGGGACCAGTTTTCACTATTAACTAGCTGCTTATTAGCATGCATATTACTAGGATATTGGCTGTTTATTAGTACTTATTAGGCACATATTAATGCCTTATTCTGCATGACCATATTTAAAATATCTACACCTATACTTAACAACTACCTTACTAACTATTAATAAGCACCAAATTAGGAGTTTATTGAGGAAAAACTCTTGGTTGATAGTGAATAAGTGCTCTCTAATATAAAGTCTTACCAAAAGATCTGTAGGGAGTAAATCAGAATTGGTCAAACATGTAGTGTTATTCAGGCAAGTCACATATGTAATACTGAACAAAAACAGAACTGATCTTGATTTAAATCTTAAACTCTAAGGGGGGTCATGTTGACCTTACACTGTTTTTGTTGCTACAGACATGAGGGTGATGAGGTGAGGTGTTTTGAGTGTGGATAGTCTGGTAATTTGGTACGTCAGAATCTGGAAAACATCGCTCATTGCAGTAAGCAGAGTGATGGTGAAAATGATAACACTGCGCAAAATGAAGATGGAGAATTTGCTAGTACTACTAATGAGCTGAATTCTAGTCATCAACAAAGAGTTGAAAAAAAGTTAAGTTCTTAAAAGGTAAAAAGGTAAAAAAGTTCTTGAAACTGACAAAAACTATGACAAACTGTGCAAATTGTGGAATATTTGCCAGATCTCAGAAGACTCCTTGAGAACATTAAGTGTTCAATAAGTGAAGGAGGATCTAATGTGTTATGTGATGTATGGAGAAATTTTAATTCTAATAACAATATTCATGGACACATGCTCGTGACAATTTGTTGTTGCTGGCATGATTAGATTTCACATTTTCAAACATCATCTTAGTGTTTTCAAAAATAGCTCAATTAGATTTCTCAATTAGATCACAAAATTTCAACTCAGTCTGTAAAAACTAATAATTTGGAATCTGGAGCAACTTTACCACATCACAAGGTGCATGGAAACAAACTGCACAAGAATGTGGAAGAAAAAAATAAAATCCAGCACTACTTGTGGAAAAGGGGACTTTAATGCTTTAAAAGCTTAACTCGATTCATCACACTAATAGTTAACTATCTAAAAACAACAATCATCCAATCAGAGTAGATCCACATCAGATTAACACACTTTACACTTATATAGTAGTCAACACTTGAAGTGGATCAAAACCTTTCATCAAAGCTGTCCTAAAACCAAAACAAGTGAGTGAAGTGACATTCAGCCAAGTATGGTGACCCATACTCGGAATTCGTGCTCTGCATTTAACCCATCCAACGTGCACACACACACACCATGAACACACACACACCGTGAACATACACCCGGAGCAGTGGGCAGCCATTTTATGCTGCAGTGCCCGGGGAGCAGTTGGGGGTTCGGTGTCTTGCTCAAGGGCACCTCAGTCGTGGTATTGAGGGTGGAGAGAGCGCTGGACATTCACTCCCCCCACCTACAATCCCTGCCGGCCGGAGACTCGAACCCACAACCTTTGGATCACGAGTCCGACTCTCTAACCATTAGGCCACGACTTCCCACTACAATACCCGTTCTTGTCTTAGCACAACTTTGATGAACTTTTTTGATTGATTTCAAATGTTGACTACTGTATTTTAAACATGTGTATGATATGTTAATCTGCTGTGGATCTACTCTGATTGGGTGTGTGTTGAATGCCCTGAAGAAGGCTCTTAAATGCATTGGTACTTTTAAAACATTAAAGTCCCCTTTTCCGGAAGTAGTGCTGGAATCTTTTCTCATATTCTTGAACTCAGTCTGTTAAAAAAAAAAAAAAATCAAAGTTTTAGGAATTCAAGCTTTAATTCAAGCAACAGGGAATCAACACCATTTAGACTCCTGTATCATTAAAATAAAAGAAAAGCACAAGGGACATTGGTTAGATCACGTTTCCAGAATGTAGAGGAATATGTTTTTTCAATGTTTTTCATCTTTTGGATCAGAAAAAAAAGTCAAAGACTTAATCGTTACGGTGTTGTTCTGTAGTAAGCACACGACACTAGATAATTCAAAGTTAATTTAATAACAAATCCAACAGGAAAACATGACACAGCATCTGAAACACAAACAATTCCAGACAAGAAACAGATGGGAACACAGTGAAGTGAAGTGACATACGGCAAGGTATGGTGACCCATACTCAGAATTTGTGCTCTGCATTTAACCCATCCAAAGTGCGCACACACACACACACACACACACACACACACACCGTGAACACACACACAGCAGTGAACACACACCCGGAGCAGTGGGCAGCCATTTATGCTGCAGCGTCCGGGGAGCAGTTGGGGGTTCGGTGTCTTGCTCAAGGGCACCTCAGTCGTGGTATTGAGGGTGGAGAGAGCGCTGGACATTCACTCCCCCCACCTACAATCCCTGCCGGCCGGAGACTCGAACCCGCAACCTTTGGATTACGAGTCCAACTCTCTAACCATTAGGCCACGACTTCCACAGGGCTTACGTATTAGAAGTGCAATCAGAAAACTCAGGCAGGCAAACAGGATCAGGGCCCATATGTATAAAACTTCTCAGAAATGAAATTGTCTTAAGCTTTGACGTACGTGTCAAAAAATTCTTAGTAAAAAGCAGGACTTTTCTAAGAGTAGGAGAGTTTTATAAAGAAACTAAAAGCAACTTTCAGTAAAGTCTAAGACTGATTCTTCAGTGTTTACTGAGGTGACAGTGTTAAGTATTGTGAACTAAGGACTACAATGATGTCAAAACAAAATGGCTGCCCTCTGCCTCTGAATGAGCCAATAGTGAGCCTGCTCATGTGAAGTCACGGCAGTACAACACCAATCATTAAATGTAACCACAATAACAAAATTTAATTAAGACACTGAAATAGTTTTATATTTAAATTATCTTTTTAAATGCTTTGCATTGTGCAAAATTATCACAAATTATTACTGATGCTTTGTTTTCTATTGTCTCCTCGTTTACAGTTGGAGCAATTATGTGAACATGAGTTCCATCAATGCTTCAAAACGTTTTCAAAAGCCTAGCAACAAAATCAATTTCTTGGGCAAACCTTGTCTACATTCTGAGACTCTCCCTTGACTTCATAAAGGCGAGTTCACTGAGCTACAGTATAAAAATATAAATATAGATTGGTGAACTCACTTTTATGAAGTCATCTATAGCAACATTAAGTGACTAGTTTTAGCTACTTTCAGTTGAAAGCAGTTGGCGACACTGGTCAGTGTTTTGTTGTTCTTTGTTTTTTGATGGTTTAAATTAAATGTGGGGTCATAAAAAAGTAAAATATAAATCCACACATTACTTTTGACCACTGTTGTGTTTGGTGTTGTTAGTGCCACAATATAATTTAGGAGCTGAGACCTAGTCTTAACACTTAGGAACCTTTATGATTCACTCTTAAGTCTAGGAATAAGAGTAAAATTACGTCATTCTTAGAATTTTGATACACTTAGGACTAAAATTTTACTTTGTGTGGCTTTATCCATATGGCCCCAGAAATCTAAACTAGAACAAAACAGGAGGAGGCTAGCGGCAGAGACGGGATAATCAGAGAAATCCTGATGTCTGTCAGTCCTTGTCTTGTGTTTCCCCTCCTCCTGTGCCCATATTTGGCCTTCCTGTTCCTGTCCTCGTTTGTCTCCATTAGTTTAATTAGTCCCTAGCCCTGTGTTTTGATTAGTCCACACCTGTTCCGTATTTCCCTGTGTTTATAATCCCTGTGTTTCCTAGCCCCTGTGTCCGGTCTTAATCGTCATTGATGTTCGTCTCTCCCCAAGCTCCTCGTCTCTTTGTGTGCGTCTCACCAAATAAAAGGATTTTTGGTACTCCTACGTCTCCTCGCTCCTTGTCTCCCGAGAGGGAACGTGACAGAAGACCGGACCCACAACAACACTATGGCTGAAGACAGGCTTTGGTGTCTGCGGCAGGATGGTCGGGAGTTGGTAGAGTATGTTGAGGAGTTCCTTGAGCTGTCCAACGAGGTGAGCTGGATTGACGCCTCACTCGGTGTGTGTTTTCGGTTTGGGTTGGACAAGGATGTCATCAGCTGCGATATCCCCACGTCCAGTTTTTCTCTTATCGGGCTGATAAATTATGTCCTCAATGTACATGGCATTGATTTCGAAGTCGAAGAATGTCAAACTGATCTTCGTCCAACCCAACCCGAGAACAACCCGGCCTCACCAGCTCACCGCTCGCCAGGACCCTCCACATGCCCTGCCAAATGTTCCGGCCACCCAACTCTTCCCAGCACTGCTGCTGTCCTCAGCCCAGAGCACCCGCGCAACCCCGCGCTTCAAGAGCGCCCTCCTGAGTTCCCGCTGGTTCCGTCCAGCCCTCCTGAGTTCCCGCTGGTGCCGTCCAGCCCTCCTGAGTTCCCGCTGGTGCCGTCCAGCCCTCCTGAGTTCCCGCTGGTGCCGTCCAGCCCTCCTGAGTTCCCGCTGGTGCCGTCCAGCCCTCCTGAGTTCCCGCTGGTGCCGTCCAGCCCTCCTGAGTTCCCGCTGGTGCCGTCCAGCCCTCCTGAGTTCCCGCTGGGGCCGTCCAGCCCTCCTGAGTTCCCGCTGGGGCCGTCCAGCCCTCCTGAGTTCCCGCTGGTGCCGTCCAGCCCTCCTGAGTTCCCGCTGGTGCCGTCCAGCCCTCCTGAGTTCCCGCTGGTGCCGTCCAGCCCTCCTGAGTTCCCGCTGGTGCCGTCCAGCCCTCCTGAGTTCCCGCTGGTGCCGTCCAGCCCTCCTGAGTTCCCGCTGGTTCCGCCCAGCCCTCCTGAGTTCCCGCTGGTTCCGCCCAGCCCTCCTGAGTTCCCGCTGGTTCCGCCCAGCCCTCCTGAGTTCCCGCTGGTTCCGCCCAGCCCTCCTGAGTTCCCGCTGGTTCCGCCCAGCCCTCCTGAGTTCCCGCTGGTTCCGCCCAGCCCTCCTGAGTTCCCGCTGGTTCCGCCCAGCCCTCCTGAGTTCCCGCTGGTTCCGTCCAGCCCTCCTGAGTTCCCGCTGGTTCCGTCCAGCCCCGCGCTTCCAGAGCGCCCCCAAGTGTCCGCGCTTCCAGAGCGCCCCCAGGTGTCCGCGCTTCCAGAGCGCCCCCAGGTGTCCGCGCTTCCAGAGCGCCCCCAAGTGTCCGCGCTTCCAGAGCGCCCCCAAGTGTCCGCGCTTCCAGAGCGCCCCCAAGTGTCCGCGCTTCCAGAGCGCCCCCAAGTGTCCGCGCTTCCAGAGCGCCCCCAAGTGTCCGCGCTTCCAGAGCGCCCCCAAGTGTCCGCGCTTCCAGAGCGCCCCCAAGTGTCCGCGCTTCCAGAGCGCCCCCAAGTGTCCGCGCTTCCAGAGCGCCCCCCAGTGCCGGCTCCACGCACGTGCCCTCCAGTGCCGGCTCCACGCACGTGCCCTCCCGTGCCGGCTCCACGCACGTTCCCGCGGGTTCTGTCCAGCCCCGCGCTGCAAGAGCGCCCGACAGAGTCCGCGCTGCAAGAGCGCCCGACAGAGTCCGCGCTGCAAGAGCGCCCGACAGAGTCCGCGCTGCAAGAGCGCCCGACAGAGTCCGCGCTGCAAGAGCGCCCGACAGAGTCCGCGCTGCAAGAGCGCCCGACAGAGTCCGCGCTGCAAGAGCGCCCGACAGAGTCCGCGCTGCAAGAGCGCCCGACAGAGTCCGCGCTGCAAGAGCACCCGACAGAGTCCGCTCCTCTGTGGCTCCCAGGGGGGAGCTTCCCCAAGAAAATTTTGGGGGGGGGTAAGAGGGTCACAGCCTGTATGGCCGGGCCAAGGGCCAAGGCCACACGACCCGAAAAAAATAGGCCGTGGCTTCCCGAGTCCCCTGACCCGCCCTGGCCTCCCGAGTCCCCTGACCCGCCCTGGCCTCCCGAGTCCCCTGACCCGCCATGGCCTCCCGAGTCCCCTGACCCGCCATGGCCCCTGGAACGGGCACCGCCCTGGAGGCCTCCAGAGCGCCCACCCCCCCTCCCCATTGGATGGTGTTAGGCGTGAGGACACGCCTTCCGGAGGGGGGCGTAATGTCAGTCCTTGTCTTGTGTTTCCCCTCCTCCTGTGCCCATATTTGGCCTTCCTGTTCCTGTCCTCGTTTGTCTCCATTAGTTTAATTAGTCCCTAGCCCTGTGTTTTGATTAGTCCACACCTGTTCCGTATTTCCCTGTGTTTATAATCCCTGTGTTTCCTAGCCCCTGTGTCCGGTCTTAATCGTCATTGATGTTCGTCTCTCCCCAAGCTCCTCGTCTCTTTGTGTGCGTCTCACCAAATAAAAGGATTTTTGGTACTCCTACGTCTCCTCGCTCCTTGTCTCCCGAGAGGGAACGTGACAATGTCAGCCGAGGATGGCCTTTTTGTTTTCAAAGAGAGACCATTTTCCATGATTTTATGTGCTGTCAAAGACTTATACTTTATTTATTTGAGATTTTACACAATTTGTTCAACGCAACGCATACATTTCTGACTCAGTCGCCTAGCCATAAGTATTTGGACCTTGTCAAAATCAAACTAATCTTTATTCCTGGCCATTTCTCCTGCACCGACACACTGATTACGAGAATATTATATTGTTTGTGTAAATCAATGTATTTGGTGGATTCAGTGATGTTAAATAATATGTTTGACTTAAGTGAAACTTATTTTAGATGTTACCTTTTGTAGGTCATCTTTTTTTCAGTGCGCTGGTTTCTGGTTATCAGTTTTATCTGGTGGTTTGTGTTCAGTGTGGTTGCAGTTTTCATCTCACAGCTCTGACTGTGGTTTCAGTAACAGGCTGTTTTGCAAGAATCGGAAAATATATCAATGCAGGGTAACGCTTCAGTAAGCATATTGCATTAGTATTACTTCAATTCAACTACGATTTTGCTTCTTTGTAATTCATGAGGCCTCTCAGTTTGCTGACTTGTTAGAATAGTGCACTCAATTGTACAGTTGTTTGTTAATCAGCTCCTGTTTCATTTACAGAAATGCACTCACTCAGTCATTTATCTGCTTGTGAAATTATTTAAAACAACAACAGTATTTTTAATCGCAGTAATGCTATAGCACAGTGCTATAGAAATCTCCTGAATATATCAAGGTAAGTCACTTTTCTTTTCTCTTTTTTCACTTTGTCATTAAATCTGAGTGGACATGTAATACAGAGTAGAATGCTTTCAGCCTGATGATTCTGAGTTGTTGTATGTTCAGCTGAAATTAGGAGCGTTGCATATTCTGAAATCTGATCAGCATTTATTCAGCACAGATACTGTTTTTCCCCTTATTTGTTCACTTTCATATTTACAGCTGAATATTGGAAGGGGATCAAAAAGAGACTAGAAAATGGAAAACGATACATTCAGATGGAATCTGGAAGCTGACCGGCTGGAGGTGAGGATCAGATTATCCATCTTCATCATCACTGGTGCATGTGCAGGTCTACCAGCTCTTGTTTGGTCTGTCGGAGATCTAGTTCATCACAGAAAGAATGGACACCGTATTTCAATCTTCATCATCCTCCTCCTCCTCACTGACTTTGTTGAGATTCTCTTGAGTCCCATACTGTTAAAACATATCTTAAATGAGGACACCTGGAATGCAGATTGGACAATTTGTATTTTTTGGGCTTTATGGTTATCCTCAAGAGACTGTGGTCTCCTCTTAAACCAGCTGGTGGCGCTAGAGGGAATTCTATCAGTGAAATATCCACTGTATGCTGCTTCTGTTTTCTCTTCACCATGTTTTATCATTTTCTTCTTACTTGTGTTTCGCAGTATCATTATCTGGAGAATTTGTTTATTTTTTCGAAGATATTATTTCTTTTTTAGTCTTTTTGTCTTCGTTGTGTCAGTGATCACATGGATAATATCTTGTGGAGTTTCATGTTCTGACTCTCACACATCCAGGAAACCAGATCATCATATTTTGATTGTTTTCATATTGACTTTGCTGGTGCTTTATCTGCCCTTTCTTCTAATCTCATGCTTAACGTCTACTTTATACTTACATAATATTAATACTGTTATTTATATTCCTGTCTTCCTGATGAGTATGAGACTGATTTCAGATCCTCTTCTGTGTGTGTTGGTCTGCAGGCAGAATCTCAGAATTCAAACATCACAAAACCCTGAAGGGACTAGTTTAGTCTGATGGGTAAGATGGGATGATTGTGATATAATAATATTAAATAAATCATTATTTTTTTTACCAATGCAAATATCTTAGAAATGATGCATGATGATACAAATGCAAACTTGTTTCTGATGCACACTTTTTTAAATTGATGCATCGCATAGTTAACTATTTTATATCGATGCACCAAGCGAAACGGTGAATCTTCCCATCCCCAGTTTATATTCATATCTGCTAATTGTTTACAGATGCACACATGCAAGAGGCTGACAATTAGCTGAACATATAATTAGAGACACTTAACCTGCATTTTTAAATCTTTGTACTGCTCTACAATATTTCTATGAATACATCTCTGACAAAGACCCCTCTGCTATCAGCCAATCACTGTGTGCATATTTAATAAGTATGCTGAAATTATCTATAGCAATGAAGTTAACCAGCTCTTATTCTTACCTTAAAACTTCTCTCTATTCCTCAGTAAAAGTTTGTCTCAGCAGCTTTGTGAATAGGTTTTAAGAGAAAACACTTAGCTAAAATCTTTTACTGCTATTTAGAAGAATTGTTAGTGGTAAAATAAAATGTTTTGTGAATACGGGCCCTGATGTTGTTTTGATAAATACATTCTCATTTGAGCTGCAATGTGGTGATTTTTTTTTTTTCATGAATTTGTGCAATGTGAATCATATGAAAACATATGGTTTTTAGAAAAGGTACGTGACCGTCACTGTGGTGTAAGCAGATTGTACAAAAACATACGAGTAAGATTGCACAAATTCATAAGAATTAACCACAAATAACCAAAATTAAAATAGTTATGAACCGCCATGTAGATCGGGTTGGAAAAACCCGAGGCGCTTGACCAAGCTTCAGTTTTTGACGCCTTTGGGGTGAGAATGTGTTACTCTTCCACTGGTTTCTGGTTTCAGTTTTATATGATGTTTGTGCTCAGTGCGGTTGCAGTTCTCATCTCAATCTCTGACTGTGGTTTCAGTAACAAGCCGTTCTTTTAGAATCGGAATAAACATGTCAGTTAACGCAGCATAAATAGTTCCATTAGAGGTCTGCACCTATTAGTAGGTAAGAAAAACAAAAAGTTAGTAAATTTTAATTGCATTATCCATGTTTCTTGGTAATATTCCAAGAGCACCCAGTCAAGTAACTTAAGTAACAAGCTTGACGTTTCATCGTTAATGGCTTTTTACTAACATCTCATGAGTGTTCAAATTTTTTGTAAACAATGTTAAGCAAGACTTTTTTTTTTCTCAGTCATGCTGTGACTGACGATAGAACCATAAAATACACCAAAAACGCAACATAAAATTACTAAAGTAATCAATTTTATTCATGTGCTTTATCCAAGTCCTCAGAATATGACCCAAATTCAAGCCTTTATTCAGCAATCCTTATGATACTGCCTTTGACAGTAAATCAATTATTGTGACTTAACTTGTCTGTCATGCTTTTATTTATGCTGTATATATTTTAAAGAAACCGTTAAGGTTAGGTTTAGAGGTTGGAATGGGGTTAACAAATCAAAATATATTTTTAATGTTATGCTGTTTCTAAATTTGTGATATCTTAATATATTTGATATAAAATCCTTATTTTTAGGTTTGGGGTAGGGTTAAGTATCTAAAAATCTTAATCGTTTATCTATAAACTGATAAAAGTAGATCTATAAAACAGTTGGGTTACAACAGTTACGATCTCACCTTGATCAAATACGCTGATGATTTGGTTTTCATCTCTTGTCAACTGGACATGAATAGTTTAACTGATAGTGAGTATATCTGAAGTCTTGTTGAGTGGTTTGATGATAGTCACTTACAACTGAACATTGAGAAGACAAAGGAACAGAAACAGGACCGGTACGGTTGGTGTCTCATATGAACAAATTACTATAAAAGGTGTAAAGGTAGAGCAAGTTTCACATTTTAAATATTAAGGTACAATCATTGATGATGAACTTTTATTCCAAGAAAATGTGGACCATATATACAAGAAAGCAAGAAAACTGAGAAATATTAGCATTGATAGGAGGGTCCTATTGTTTATAGATTGATGATTGAAAGTATTTGAACATATAATATTGTATTGTGGTATGGTATTTTAACAATGAGACAGAAAAATAAATTAACACGAGTAATTAATGAAGCAAATAAGATCACTGGTCAGAAACAGAGTACAATGCAAGAGCTGTTTTTAAACTTTATGGAAAAAAAGGCAATCGCAGTTTATTCAGATCAAACTCATCCTCTCCATTCCTGCAGTATACCGCTGGCTAAAAACAACTCATATAAAAGATCATTTATACCATCGGCGGTGATTGTTTTAAACCAAATTCTTAATTGAGGTATTTTCTGGGATGGCATGTGTACATGTGTATGCATATGTGTGGGCGTACTTATATATATGTTTCCCTTCTTCTCTCCTGTGTGTTTTATTATGTGATATGAGAATGTATAGTATTATCTGTTATGATGTATTTTCTATGCCAGTGTCAAAGATGAATTTCTGTTCAGGAAATCTGTACAGACAATAAATTTAAACAACAACAACATATACAAATATCTTCATGATATAAATAATTAACTTTTTAAAGCTGTAAATACATAATGTTTATGTTTTAAATGATTCATTGCATCTAAATTGTTTCAGCCTCAATCAAAACAACATTTTGTAAATGCTGTGCCTGTAAATGTTACGTAGCTGACTAATAACTTATGTATAAACAATGAGACCAGGTGAACAATAAAACTGCAATTTGCATAAATACACTATATTGAAAGAGGTGCTTAATTGACTTAATTTAATTTTCTTAATACTTTTAAACATTATGGTTTGAGTAAAGCTTCTTTTCTAGTCTCTTACTGAAACCACAGTCAGAGCTCAGATATGAGAGTTGAGATCAAACAACCAGAAACCAGCAGCAAGAAAGAAAAATAAAGAGCAAGACACAGAACAAACGAGAGAATAATAATTGTATTTTATCATTATATTACAGTAAATCTCATATTCATGCAGGTTAAGTATGAATCTTAAAATATCAGTGTGGTATTTTGTAACAAATGACTGTCATTGGATATTTTTCTGCCGCTCTCATATTTTATACTGTCGAAAAGTGGTTATGTGTATTTTTCCAAAATCAATTCCAGCTGCAAATATTGATCTTTAAAAAGAAAACAATGGTTTCTGACTTTGGTCTCTACAATATATGTGTGATTGTGGTGATTTCACGGCAGAATGAACATGCAAAAGACTCAAGGACTGTAATGAGGTGTTCATATATTTGGATTTAATTCCAAACTGATGTTAATGATCTCTGTGAAAATCCTTGTACAATATTTTTAATTGCTGAATAAATCAATCATGGATGATGAACATGACCAGTGTTGGGGGTAACGCATTACAAGTAACGCGAGTTACGTAATAATATTACTTTTTTAAAGTAACTAGTAAAGTAACGCTTTACTTTTTAATTTACAAGAAAAAATCTGAGTTACTTTTTCAAAAAAGTAACGCCAGTTACTTTTTCTCCATTTATTGACTGACAGGTCGCTGTGTGAGCATGATGTTACTATAGATCTAAATGTGAATGTGCATGAATTCATCCCACTCGCAAAAAACAGATTTAGTATTCATCAAAATGAATTAAAACAGTGAAATGCAAACTCAGAATATGACGCAAACTGCAATAATTAAATATGTTAAACAACACAAATGTATCTAATCTATCATTTTATTAACCAATGTCTTTGCTGCTGACCTTTGATGATCCAGTTCAACCATACTAATAAGCAAAAATTACTTTAGATAAACTAACAATTGTACTTCATTGTTTTTTTTATTGCCGAAGAGTGTTAAACCTTCTTATCCTGAGTTTTACTTTACAGACGTGAATTTAATTTTCCTTCATAAGATACAGGGCTTTTACATTTGTATTAATGTAATTTCTTGTATTAAAAACAATCAAGCCCTGCTCATATTTAAAAAGTAACGCAAAAGTAACGTAACGCATTACTTTCCATAAAAAGTAGCTAAGTAACGTAATTAGTTACTTTTTTAGGGAGTAACGCAATATTGTAATGCATTACTTTTAAAAGTAACTTTCCCCAACACTGAACATGACACATTTAGATTTTACTTGAAGCTGGATCCATTGTGGTAGGGTATATAGTGCAATATAGGCTAAAATAAAGTACAATGATTGAAAGAGCAAATTCAGACCTGAGGAGTGAATAAACTCAAGTTCAGACTAACGTCTCATCAGCGTTGGGTTCTGTGTGTGTTTGTGATGTCTGAACATTTCTGAGATTTCCTCTACAGACCAAAACACACAGAATAGTGTCTGAAATCACTCTCAAACTCATCAGACAGACACACATCTCATACCAAGATTTGTGGACTCCATCCATGAGGAATTCACACAGATGAACAACAAGAAAGGTAAGTACAGCATTACAAAGGTAAAAACAGCAACAGTGAACACTGGACGTGTGTTTTCGCTGACAAGAGTCGAAGAGGCTTTACAGGTGATTGTAAATGTTACAGCCAATAAACTCAGAGGAGCCAAACATGTGCCAAGACTAAATAAAGAAATATACATATTTACAAATGTGTCCATGGATCCATGGATCCAAGAGTTGAAAATGAATGCATTCACAACTGAAAAAGCAAGCACAAGAACAACGATTATGATGTAACAGGGACATGACAAAATATGAGCAGAACACTGGATATTTCAGCTCCGCTAGAGACACCAGCTGATGCAGGATACAACCACACACATATACCCCTGACCAAAACTGTACAACCATGTAAGGGTCCACGTACAATTTTAGGAGTAATTGTGTCACTGTATACAGATTTAGGATCAGTTCTATCAGGTCACCAAAGAGGAGGATGATGATGAAGACTGAGATGTGACCTCTGTGGCGGTGCATGTGACGAAAAGCCCAAACCAGAGCTAACAGGCTCACACAAATACTAGTGATGAGGAAGATACACAGTCTGGTGTCTGAACCTGATGAAATAGGATTTCGATGAAAATCCATTTGATCTATATACAGATCTTTGTAGAAATATCACGATCACTGTGGTTGTTTTTGTCCTCTTCGGTCACTTTGAGTTGCTGAAAGACAAATAACATTAAAGAGCGAATGATTTGCTGCATTTAGTTAAAACAGGGATGGGCAACTTCTGTCCTGGAGGGCCACTATCCTGCAGAGTTTAGCTCCAACCCTAATCAAACACACCTGCCTGTAGCTTTCTACTGATCTTGAAGACCTTGATTAGCTGGTTCAGGTGTGTTTGATTAGGATTGGAGCTAAACTCTGCAGGATAGTGGCCCTCCAGGACCGAAGTTGCCCATCCCTGAGTTAAAATATCTCTATTCATTCTGTGATCTGTTTGAATCATCAACAATACTGTGATCAATCACATTATGCTATCATTGTTTTCTACAGTATGCAGTACTAGACAGTGCTGGAACCTCTGCCTTAAAGTCCAGGAAAGACTCTCTTTCTTTATAGTTGTAAATGAAGGAAGAGGAAAAAGGTGTTTTTCATGAGCTGTTCAGTGAAGACCTGCAAGTGAGGCGTCTGTTTTGCTTTGTTTTTCAAAGTAATGACTGATGTACAGTGATGCTGCATATCTGCATTTCAACATCCATACTTCCTACCACACAATGTTATGATTTAAAAGTAATTTGTAATTTAAAAATAATAATTTTATAAGTTCAATTATAGATGATCTAGTTTGTGGACTTCATCTTAGGATGTTCATTGGTTTATCGTAAAACCCCAAACTTCACTCAAAACACTACATCAAACTATTCTATTGTATTGTATTGTATTGTATTGTATTCTATTATTTATTAATAATGAAATAACAGTGTTACATCTGTCAAAAAATGTGGAGAAAAGATTCAGAAAGACACATCATTTTAACTTAACTGAAAGGAATATGCACTTGTAAAGTATTTTTTTAAAAGTTGTACTTGCAGATGTTTCTTAACACACATACGAACACTTTCAAAAAGTGCACTTTGTATTTTATTGTAATAATATTTTGTCATGCTTTAAATAATTATGTTTAGTAACTTAATAAAGCACATGCGAAGTACTTGATTATATTGAGTGCATATGTGGTATTCAATATTACTTTTAAAATTTGTATATTTTGAATGTACTAAATTTATAATCACAACTATGTTGAGATATATGACATTCAGGTTTCAATAGAAATTAAATTGAAGTCCATCTTAGTTTCCCATAAATGCTTGTAAGCAGCAGTACACTTCAACTCTATTCTAACATAGAATACATTTAAACTCCTCCTCAAGTGAGTCAAAACAAGCACTCTCAATTAGAGCTAACTCCATTCAATATAAATGTGATCTATAGTACACTTTCATTTAATTGCAATGCCTAAAACATTACAATGTGTTTGCATTTTTATTGGCACTATTGCAGGGAAACGTTTTGGAACATTTTTATATATATATATATATATATATATTTAATATTTTATGAATACAGTATACAAGATACATCACAAAAAAAATAGAATATCGTGAAAAACTGCATTTTTTTGTAACTTATTTCAAAAAGTGAAACTTTCATATATATTTTAGATTCATTACACTGAAAAAATTATACATTGAATTTACTAATTTTTTAAGGTAAGTGGTTGCAATACATTTATTTTAGCTACATTTAAATAAATTTAGTTGACTAACTTTCAGTTAAATGTTTTTATTTAAATGTAGCTAAAATAAATTGATTGCAACCACTTACCTTAAAAAAATTTGTAAATTCAATGTATCATTTTTTTCAGTGCATGTAAAGTAAAACATGTAATTTTTTAAAAACATTATTTATTTATTTATTTTTAATTTTGCTGATTAGAGTTTACACCTCATGAAAGTCAAAATCCAGTATCTCAAAATATTATAATATTTCCTAAGATCAATCAAAAAAAGGATTTGCAAAACAGAAAAGTTCAAGTTGTTTAAAGTATGTTCATTTATGCACTCAATACTTGGTCGGCTATTGAGTCTTCAGCTCCTCTGGATTGTTGGATTGACTGTTTCTCATCTTTCTCTTGAAAATATCCCACAGATTCCATATGGGGTTCAGGTCAGGCATGTTGACCGGCCAATCAAGCACAGTAATATCATAGCCAGTAAAGCACTTGGAAGTGGTTTCGGCAGTGTGGACAGATGCTAAAGTCCTGCTGGAAAAGGAAATCAGCATCTCCATAAAGCTTGTCAGCAGATGGAAGCATAAAGTGCTCCAAAATGTCCTGGTAGACTGCTGCATTGACTCTGGACTTCAGAAAACACAGTGGACCAACACCAGCAGATGACATGGCAGCCCAAATTATCACTGACTGTGGAAACTTCTCACTGGACTTCAAGCAACATGGATTCTGTGCCTCTCCTCTCTTCCTCCAGACTCTGGGACCTTGATTTCCAAATGAAATGCAAAATTTACTTTCATCTGAAAAGAGGACTTTGGAGCACTGAGCAACAGTCCAGTTCTTTTTCTCCACAGCCCAGGTAAGACGCTTCTGACGTTGTCTCTGTTTCAGAAGTGGCTTGGTAGCCCTTTTCCTGAAGACGTCTGAGCGTGGAGACTCTTGATGCACTGACTCCAGCTTCAGTCCACTCCTTGTGAAACTCTCACAAGTGTCTGAATCAGCTTTGCTTGACAGTATTCTCAAGCTTGCGGTCATCCCTGTTGCTTGTGCACCTTTTCCTACCCAATTTCTTCCTTCCGGTCAACTTTGCATTTAATATGCTTTGATTCAGCACTCTGTAAACAGCCACAGCTTTCAGTAATGACCCTCTGTGACTTACCCTCTTTGTGGAGGGCGTCAGTGATCATCTTCTGGATCATTGCCAACTCAGCAGTCTTCCCCATTATCGTGGTTTCAAAGAACAAGAGATACCCAGAATTTATACTGTAGTGATGGTCATTAATTGAAACTCAAACGTAAATATTCTAATAATTTGAGATACTGATTTTTGACTTAAGCTCTAATCATCAAAATAAAAATAAAAAAATGAAAAAAAAAAACTTTTGAAATGTTTTACTTTATGAATGAATCTAAAAATATGAAAGTTTCACTTTTTGAAATGTTGCAAGAAAAACATTTTTTAGATGTACCTGTGTATAAAATATACTCTCTCTCTCCCTCTCTCTCTCTCTCTCTCTCTCTCTCTCTCTATATATATATATATATATATATATTGTAGAAAGAAACTGGTTATTATCTGATATTATCTGTCTAAATTTCAAAACACAATGCAGTTTGTAATGGATTGATGAGGTCTTACCTGGATAACATTGACACAGTATCTGTCTTGAATTCAGTATGTTGCATACTTTCTTTCTCTCTCTCACTCTCTCCCCACCCCCCACAGTAATAATGTACAGTGTGATGTACAACACATTTAGTCTTTTTTAGTCAACATAATGAATCTAATTTTATTTATGACACAGCTCTCTAATTGATTCTGATTATAAAATGATACTCCTAGTTTGTTGATATACTGTAGTAATGCCTATGTTGTCTACTCAACTTTCACACTGGCAAAGCGTCTTGGTTTGCCTGTAACCCCAGTTCGCTGAGTATGGAATGAGATGCTGCATCAGTTGCAGATGCTGGGGACACATCCTGCAGAAGCTGGTGTCTAAAGCACATATGAACTCACACCAGTCTTATTGGCTGATGAAAGTCATATAACGTCATATGGAGCGCACTTTTCTGCATACATAACCTAAGGCATCTCCTTTCATAAGGGACTTTGATGCGACATCAGGATGTTAATATCCACTACACCATACTGACCAGTGCCTGCCGGTGTGCTCTAATGGTCACCAAGTACAAACTCTTCAGATTAAGCACAGAAGAACTCGATAGCCCTGAGTAAACTAAATGCATCAGCAACCAATCAAGACACATACTATCACACCACAGTCTTGCTCCCTAGAAGTCCCAGGGTTAAAAGCACTAAGAAAAGAGCCCCGAAGCTTCCATGCTCAACCATTTCTGATAAGGGAAGTCTAGCATTAGACCAGTCTAAGCCACATCTACAGGACCGCCCAGAGCCCTTAAACCCAAAACTCATTGCTTCTGCAAACAACCTTTCTCTCCCTCATGTTTTTCTTTGTTTACTTATTTTACGAGCTTTTAGCAGGCTACAGATTTTGACAGGAATAAATCCATTTCAACGTCAATCCAATCCAACGTCTGTCTCTCGCGCGATCTTGTTAATTCCATATCAATGCAGTGAGAGAACAGCAGCGATCAGATGACTTTGAAAAAAATGACTGAAACCAGAGTCAGAGCTCAGATATGAGAGCTGAAATCAAACCACCAGACAAACCAACAACCAGAAACCAGCAGTAGAATACAAGGAAGAAAGAGCAAGACACACAGAGAGAAAGAAGAAATCAACCAGGATTGGAAACGTTTTTATGCCATGAGCACGTAGAAATATCCTGAATGTATCTAGGTAAGACACTTTTTTTTCACTTTAATTCATTAAACATGAACTGTCATGTACAAACCAAAATATATGAATACTTTCAGCCTGATGTTACTGAGTTGTTGTACGTTTAGCTGATATTAGGATAGTTGACTTCAAGTTGTTCAGCATATTTTAAGTACAGATAGAACAATTTCACATATCTATTCACTTACATACAGTAGTCAACATTTGAAGTGAACCAAGTTCATCAAAGTTGTCCTAAGACAAGAACGGGTATTGTTTTGGGTTTTAGGACAGCTTTGATGAAAGGTTTTGATCCACTTCAAATGTTGACTACTATATTTTCAGCTAAAAAATGGAATGAGATCAAAGCTCAAAGAGAGACAGGAATATGGAAAATTATCCATTTGAATGGAATCTGGAAGCTGACCGGCTGGAGATAAAGGTCAGATTATCCATCTTCATCATCACTGGTGCGTGTGCAGGTCTACCAGCTCTTGTTTGGTCTGTCGGAGATCTAGTTCATCACAGAAAGAATGGACACCGTATATTAGTCTTCATCCTCCTCCTCCTCCTCACTGACTTTGTTGAGCTTCTCTTGAGTCCTTACAGACTGTGAAGACTTTTCATAGATGAGAGCTCCTTGTGTACAAACTGGACATGTTGGGTTTTTTTGGGCTTTATGGTTATCCTCAAGAGACTGCGGTATTCTCTTAAACCAGCTGGTGGCGCTAGAGGGACTTCTCTCAATGAAAGAGCCACTGTATACTGCTCATGTTTTCTCTTCACTATGTTTTATAATATTCTACATACTTATATTTCTCTGTATCTTTAGTAGTTATATATATATATATATCTTTGCATTCTATGTATCTATTTGTGTTGATTGTGTCAGTGATCACATGGATAATATCTTGTGGAGTTTCATGTTCTGCTGATTGTCACTCTCACAGATCCAGGAAACCAGATCATCATATTTTGGTTGTTTTCATATTCACTTTGCTGGTGCTTTATCTACCAAATATTTGACCATTTATACCTCTTCCTATTTGGCGTGCTTCTTTCTTCTTGAAGAATGTGAGCTTGGTTATAGATCCTCTTCTGTGTGTGTTCAAACATCACTAAACCCTGAAGGGACTAGTTTAGTCTGAGGAGGTCTGGTAAGATGTCATGATTTTGACTACATACAAGATATACTGAAAATGTTTAATAGAAGCATATGCTCTCATGATAACCATTCGACTGTAAAGTATAACAGTTATGTTCTGTCTGCAGAACACATGCATGCATTATGCTTCTTGCACTGTTTTTCATTTCCCACATGTGATCCTGTAATAAACGCATTATTGGACGGAACAGAACTAGAATCTAAACTGAAATTCACCTGCAGTTAAAAAACAAAACAATATGGTGACTTGTAGCCTGTTTTATTTTTATTTACTGTGTAATAACAAAATACATTGCATTCTATAAAACATGAAAATACAAAATTTACATATACAAATTTAACAACATAAATGTTTTATATTTAATTATTGTCCATTACTTTTATATTTCATTGTATATTCTCTGTCAGTGTATTTTTATGATTTGTAGATTGTACATGCAAACATAATTAATAAATACATACTATATATATATATATGTATACACACAGACGCACACACACATATTACATCAAAAGTAACATTAATAATATCTGCTCATGTTGCATTGTGGTAGTTTGTTTTGCTGTGCCCTTTTCTGCATCGTGGCAGATTTGTAGATTGTACATGCAAATTAAAAAAAATATATATATGTATATATATATATATACAGGTATGTATATATAAGAATGACAATAAAAAATGCATAATAATTACGTTCTGATAAAGTAACCATTTTTAAATGTTCAAAATGTTCCAAAATACATATTTACATGGATTTTGTTTAATGCTGCATATGTTATGGCACTGTATTGACTGATTGCAAGAAGATGAAAAAGAAGGCAGAAAACAAAGATCCAAGAAGTAAAGAAACTCAAGTTCAGACTAACATCTCATCAGCGTTGGGTTCTGTGTGTGTTTGTGGTGTCTGAACATTTCTGAGATTTCCTCTACAGATCAAAACACACAGAATAGTGTCTGGAATCACTCTCAAACTCATCAGACAGACAGACATCTCAAACCAAGACATAGCGACTCCACCTATAAAGAAATCCACAGACATGATCAACATAAAAGGTAAGTACAGCATTATAAAGGTAAAAACAGTAACAGTGAAGACTGAACGTGTGTTTTTGCTGACAGGAGTGGAAGAGGCTTTACAGGTGATTGTAAATATTATTAACAAATAGATCAGTGATGCTAAAATGGAGGCACAACTGAGCAAGGAGGGAGCAAATATAGGATTGTGTGAAGTTATTGCACTTACAATGGAAAAGACAAGCACAAGAATTGAGATTATGATATAACATGGGAGTGAAAAAATACGTGCGGACCACAGAGGATATTTCAGTGTCAAAATCCCCTCTAGAGCCGCCAGATGATGCAGATGAAAACCACACCAATGCAACCCTGCCCAAAACTGGAAAATAATGCTAAGATACCAGTGTAATTTTGTCAGTAGTTGTGTCACTATAGATATATTAAGGAGCAGTTGTATCAGGTCACCGAGGAGGAGGAGGACGATGAAAGATGAGATTTGGCCTCTGATCTTTCCATGAAGACGCAGAAGACGAAAAGCCCAAACCAGAGCTGGCAGACCCACACAAACACTAGTGATGAAGAAGATATACAGTCTGATGTGTGAACGTGAAGAAAAATGATTTAGATGAAAATCCATTTGATTTATATACAGATCTTCGTTATACAGCAGTTAGTCATTTCCGCAGCTGTGTTAGAAATGTCATGATCACTGTAGATGTTTTTGCTGAAAGACAAATAACATTAAAGAGTGAATTATTTACTTTGCTGCTTGCATATATAATATATTTCCATGCAATATGATCTGTTTGAATCACCATCAAAAACACTGTAATCAATCACATTATGCTAACATCAGTACTAGACAACACCGAGGAAAACTTTTTAGCTGTCTTCTCTACACAGTTGTAACTGGTGTTTGTCATGAACTGTTCAATTAATCTCCAGATTCTGTATATTTGGCCATCAACATTCACCGTCTCATATCACAGAGGCCCAGGCAGTGATGGGTAGTAACTGATTACAATCTGGATTACATTTTCTAATTAAAAAAATGAAAATAAAAGATTGTCACATTTTAAAATGCTTATAATCAGATTACAGTTACTTTTATATGGATTACATGATTTATTTATTTTTTACACAATGGCAGTAAATAATTAATACTTTAATGATTCTCCCTAATTATTTTACTGTGTGCCGTATTGAATACAGTGGGCATTCACAATATTAAATGTCCTTTTAAATGTCATGTCAAATAATTAGTGATCCGTGCTTCTGAATTTGCATTCAGTAATCATTAGTTCATGTTGAGCTAAGTAATAATTCAGGCATTAATTATTATTTATGCACCTTTTTATGAAGTGTATAACTGGCAGCTGACTTCATAGCTGAACCTCTTGCCATTTATTTCATCTTTCTATTACCCAAAATTAAGTCCCAAAAGATTTTAAAGTCTGCTTTCTTTTTTTCTATTTTTAAAATAATTAATTGCAATTTAATAGTTTTAGGCTACCTGATCTCACGATGAAAACATACCTGGGGGAAGTTCAATAAGTACATATCACTACAGTTTCCAATAGAAATAATCACTAGAGGCGGTAAAACGTCACGGAGCATTGAGTTATAGCACAACTCAACGGACATTTCAACTCAGAACTGCGTTGACACGTACAAAACCAACGTCACATAAAAGATACCATATGTATGTTCATCTGTTCCGGGGGGAAACAAACAAACACACTTTTAGCACTTCTTATTCTTTCTCTAGCAAAACTGGTAACAACAGAACTTTCACCAAAATTGGCTCAGCTCATCTTCAGACTACGATTATGACAAACCCTACCGTTCTCGAATAACACACAAACAAATTTGACGAAGAGCATGGAAAATTTGATGCAAGGCTATATCTCTCCAGTGCTTTTGTATATTCTGACCAAACTTGGTGCAAACCATCAAAGGCATCAGGCGAAATGCAGCATTTTGGCACAGTGCATCTACTGATCAGGAGATATTATAACATGCATCTACTTATAACTTCTGAAGGATTTGTGCCAAATCAAATGATACCCATCATTTCCTATATACAGGCCATTTTGACTTGTGTCATAAAATGCTGCATTTTACTTGCATTTGCATTAGCGTATCATTACAAAACTTGGTATGTGTCATCAGGACCATTTTCTGAATGTTCTCAGCGACTGGTCAAGATTTATAATGAAATTTCCAGATTTTGATTTATTTTGCCCATTTTAATGAACTTGGTCTTCAGAATTCTTGCATCGTACATCATGCTGAAAACATTGAAAATAGAACAATTATACCAATTATTCAGTCGAACTCTGTCATTTTTAATGTCTTTGAAAACCTACTTTTTCAACCTCCTCCTATACAGTTGGTCTGATTTTCACCAAAATTGATCATCTTCAGACCATGTTGGCAAAAAATTACCTAAAGCTTTTTGATTGATCAAACCAATCTCAAATACATCAATAATTTTTGGCATGAGGCCAAGCTGATTACGAGCCTGCAACTCTGCAACACTTTGGCATATTGACATCTATGTATATATATATATATAGAGAGAGAGAGATTATGATACTTATGTAATTATGTAATGCATGCTGTTCATTATATGAAACATCTCTCTTGGTCACTTCAATGCAAAGAATCAAACTAGAATTTCATTGAACTCACAAGGTCTTACCTGAATGATGCTGTCAGCTGTCTTGAGATTCAGTGTTCTGTAGCCTTTCTTTTAATCTCTCTCTCTCTCTCTCTCTCTCTCTCTCTCTGAGTCACTTTACTGATGAGATATATTGTGCTATTTATAACACAACACTTACATCTGTGTAATAAATCTCCAGGCAAGCTCTATCCCCCGGTTTCACAGACAAGGCTTAAGACTAGTCCTAGACTAAAATGTAAATCTGAGCTTTTTCAAATGAAAGAAACTTGTACTGACTGATCTTAAAATATGTCAGTGCCTTTGTTTTGTCTTAGTTTTCCCCCTGCTGTACCGAAATCATACTGAACCGTGATGTTAAAACAGAGGTACATACCGAAACGTTACGTGTGTACCGTTACACCCCTATTCATTAGTAATGACCTTTTACTCAGAATAAAAGTACAATTTTCACAAATCTACACTAGAGGTGCTACACAACTTGTTTACTTAATTTACTTTTGTTAATACTTTTAATAATTATGGAGATTATTCATACCTCTTACTAAAAAACAGTCAGAGCTCAGAAATGATCAAACCACGAGATAAAGCAACAACCAGAAACCGGCAGAAGAAAAAAACTAAGTAAAAATAAATAAATAAATCAAGCAAGATTGAAAACAGTATTATGCCATGAGAACAGTGTTGTAGAAATCTCCTGAATATATCTAGGTAAGAAACAAGTGTTGATTTTGATCTGAATTAACATGTACCATAGACAAGAATGCATGAATGTTTTCTGATTTATGATTCTGATTTGTTGTATGTTTTGCTACAACTACCCCCCCCCCCCCCCTTATCGATTCACTTACATGTTTTCAGCTGGATATCGCAAAGAGATAAAAGAGAGATTGGAACATGGAAACTTACCCATTTACTGGGAATCTTAAAGCTGACCTGCTGAAGGGTTGATCTTCACTATCATTAGTGTGGTCCATCATTCTTGTTTGGTCTGTCAGCAATGTCTAATTGCACACTGATGTTCAGAAATACACATTTTCAGAGGTCTGCTAGACTTACCAACATAACATAAACCACAAAGGCAACGCAACAAGTAAATAACATTAGCTGTCCTTCACCAAATAGTGCCTCAAAGTGTTCACCGTGTGAGGATGTGTAAAGGTGCTTTGGTGTTGCCGACTTTACATTTAAAATATGTTTGTACTTGTTTTTCTTTAGATGAGCACCCATTTGAGATCGATGTATGTGCTTTTGCTTGCTCTTTTTCTGTAATACATGGAAATTCACTTTATTTCTTAC
The DNA here is from genome assembly GCF_936440315.1 of Barbus barbus. Taxonomy (NCBI): domain Eukaryota; kingdom Metazoa; phylum Chordata; class Actinopteri; order Cypriniformes; family Cyprinidae; genus Barbus; species Barbus barbus. The sequence continues at coordinate 45,017,340 of NC_136730.1, read as the reverse complement.
TTTTATATTTCATTTTTACAGTGATATGCTCTGTATGCTAGTGTATTTTGTGATCATGTTAAAGTAAATCTGGTATGAACAAGAAAGTAATTGTAGTTTATCTTTGTTTGAATTTGTGCAAAGTGAATCATTAAGACTACAATATGTAGCAAAAAGTAAATGTGAACATCCAGCCGTGATTATTTAATGGTCACTGGAGCAAAATCATGTCATACAAATTCAAACGAATTAACCACCAATTTGCCAAAACATAAAATATTTACAAATCAAGATTGTTTTGTAGAAACTGTAATGTACAAAGTGTTTTTTGACGTCTTGTTTAGTGAGAACGAGCTGCTTTTCCTCTGGTTTCTGGTTATCAGTTTTATCTGGTGGTGTGTGCTCGGTGTGGTTGTAGTTCTCGTCTCACAGCTCTGACTGTGCTTTCAGTAACAGACCTTTATCAGAAGAATCTGAAAATACATGATACATGCAGGGTTAGTTCCGCTACAGGTCTATGCCTATTACCAGGGCTTGAAATCATCTTTTTTTGCTCACCGGCCACTGTTGCTAGTGGTTTTTCAAAATTAATAGCCACTCAGCATTTTCTCTGGCCACAATTTTGTTGTTGGGGAAGTTTTGCACTTGCAAGTTTTTTTAGTTCTGTTTTGCACTTATTTGGTTTTCCTGTCTTTGGTTAATCATCGTTTATTTTTATCACCTATTTTATATCTATTCATCTTGTTTGCGCCTTGATTTCCTTGTCTTTATAAGTCCTGTGCTCTTCCCTGGTACTTTGTCTGCTGTTGAATGTCTTCATGTGCTCAACGTTCCCTATTTGGTTTATTAAATATATATATATATATATATATATAGGGGTGCCAATAATTGTGGCCAATGTGTATTAGAGAAAAACATTTATTTCATAATGATATTTCCCCCTCATTTTAAATTCTAATTATCCAATGAAAGGTTAGATATTTGTGATTTTATTTTTTTTATATATAAAATATCAAAAAGATTAACAATGCAGATTCATTTTCACAGCCTTCTTTGATCATATTCACCAAGGGTGCCAATATTTTTGTCCATGACTATATATACAGTATATATATATATATATATGTTTTTTTTTCTTTTTTTTTCTAATGAGCACTCTATAATATCTCCATTATTTATGATATTTATGCTAAATATTATAGCTATATGATTGAAACTATATTCATTAATATGTGAATGATTTTTTTAAAACTATATAGCTACTCTTTTTAAGGCATTATTTTGATTCTATTTACTTTTTGCGTTGTTATCTTAGGATCTCCTCCCTTCTGGTGGACGCCTGTAATTTTATTTCTATATTTCCACGTCCTCTCTCTTCCACTAATTTCTCTCCCTCAATATTTTATGTTTCAAAAACAATGTGTCACATTTTATACTTATTTTCATGACAAGTTTTCTGCAAAAACATCAGAAAATAGTTGAATTCATGTAATTGCATTTAAGAACACTGAAAATAATCAAAAAAGGGAAAAAAAGAGTTAAACGAATCTTATTTAATTATTTAAAATGATTTTTAAAGAGACCTTGTGCTATGGTGTGACATATTTGTCCTGTGGTGTGACAATACAGGACATTTTCTGTCACACTAAAGGATGTTTCAGCCTTTTGAGTCAACTAATGACGTTACTATTCTAAGCTAACCTGTCATTAGTCACACATTTGCATAATCTTCCATTATTATGTAGTTTAACATGCAGTTTTTAATTTAAAAATATTATTTAGGGGTGTCACACCCAAGGACAACAGTAACACAACGGGGTCCTTCAGCTAATAAAAGTTTTCTCTGGAATTGGCCGATTTAAAATCAGGGTATGATGTCACACCAGAGGACATGGCTTTCAGAGACAAATGTATCAAGTTCCTACACTTTCTGAAATATATGGATTTGAAAAATTTGATTGACATTTACTAAAATAGACACTTTTACAATAATGCCAGAGGTATTTATTAACATTGGAATAACACGGTCCATGTAGGACAAAGAAATGTTTAATGATTTACAGCATTTTAAAAATGTGTATGGAGTATATAAAAACAGTGTATTTGCATGTTTGCATGTGTATGGAGTGCAAATACATGTATTGCATGTGCAAATACACTTTTAGCTTAAAAACAGAGGTGTTAATTATCGGACCTAAAAGCCCCACACTATCTAACACTTGACGGCTGCTCTGTCATATCTTCTTCATCAGTGAGGAACCTAGCTGTGTTGTTTGATAGCAATCTTTCACTTGAAAGCCATGTTTCTAGCATCTGTAAAACTGCATTTTTTCATCTTAAAAATATATCTAAATTGCGACCTATGCTCTCAATGTCAAATGCAGAAATACTAATTCATGCGTTTATGATCTCACGGTTAGACTATTGTAATGCTTTATTGGGTGGTTGTGCTGCACGCTTGATCAACAAACTACAGCTGGTCCAAAATGCAGCAGCTAGAATCCTTACAAGAACCAGGAAGTATGACCATATTAGTCCAGTGCTGTCAACACTGCACTGGCTCCCTATCAAACCTACAAGGCATGGATTCTGTCAAGATTTCATTGATAAATTGAAAGTGCTTTATGGTGATGTTGAAAGATTAACGGTCGCTTATGCACTCTTTTTAAGGTCCAGGACCGAACTTGGTGACCCCTACTATAGAACCTTAGTTGCAACAACTAAGATAAATACATTTTAAAAATGAAAGTGATGATTTTTGTACAGGAAAAGGGAAGGTGTTATATAGATGCATTGTGAACATAATTAAAAAACATACATTAAAATATAGACTTGATACAGTATGGAGATATAAATTGATCCAAACAGAATGAGACCGTTCACGGAAAAGTCTCAGAAAAGCGGAAAATAGATTATTTGAATTTGCTCTCTCCAGACAGAGATGATGCACGCTGTGACACAGCTGTCATCTGAGCGGGGCGTAACTTAGCGATCTGCTGTGTTTTCACCTGTGAAGCCCACAATGGGGGGTGATGGGTTACAGGATATATGAAAGAATTTTCAATATATTTGTAATTATATAGAATAATACATTGTGGTAATATATTACAATATACTAAATAATACATAAGGAATTGCCACTTTCCATATATTCGGGAATATATGTCAACATATATGGTGCTCATATAGTCACATTTATATGGGAATATATATTAGCAATATATGAACACAATTCAAGGTAAATATTTATTTTAATATATTTTCATATGTGATCCTGGACCACAAAACTAGTCATAAGGGTCAGTTTTTCGAAATTGAGGTACATACACATCACCAAGCTGAATAAATATGCTTTCCATTGATGTATGGTTTGTTAGGATAGGACAACATTTGGCCGAGATACAACTATTAGAAAATCTGAGGGTGCAAAAAATCTAAATACTGAGAAAATTGCCTTTAAAGTTGTTCAAATGAAGTTCTTAGCAATGCATATTACTAATCAGAAATTAAGTTTTAATATATTTACAGTAGGATATTTAGTAAATATCTTCATGGAACATGATCTTTACTTAATATCCTAATGATTTTTGGCATAAAAGAAAAATTTAAAATTTTGACCCATACAACGTATTTTTGGCTATAGCTACAAATATACCCCAGCGACTTCAGACTGCTTTTGTGCTCCAGGGTCACAAATGTTAGTATTGTATTATTTCTGTTGTTCTGCTGAATAAAATTAAAAAGTAAGACAATAATAATGATAATAATTACAACAGCTCTATTAATATATTTATTATAACGTTCACACATAGTGTTCAAATTGGGATCTGTAATATTTTCTAATGTTTTAAAAGAATTCCCTTCTGCTAAGCAAGGCTGCATTTATTTGCAAGCTGGATTCAAGAAGGGGATCTCAAAAATGGCCACAACATATTATTTTACTACCTTATTCATTTTAAATTAAATTGTGCTTTGTTGGGATAATGGCTGCTAGAATGTAAAAAAACAAAAAGACCAGTGTTAAATAAGTATTTTTAAATTGTTGTTTTGTATTAGTGTACAATGTTTAAAAAATTATTCCATGTAGTGTCCATTTCATTCATTTAACATTTAAAATTGGAGGCATCCAAGTTATTTGACACATTTAAACCTTTTTTTTTTTTTACTAACGCAATAGTGACTTTCCCTGTTTACTTTTATAATGATATAACTCAGTTACTAACTCAGTTACTATTAGTGAGAAGTAACTAGTACCTATAATTACTTTCTAAAGGAACTTGCCCAACACTGGTCACTTGTATTACACTATAATGCTGCTTCTGCCACCTTATGACAATAGATATACATTTCGAATTAGGTAGTCTGTCATCAATGACAGTAGCTCTTTGGAAAAGGATGGGAAATGCCCTTCATTGTGTTTGCACTTATAAATGCTGCTGCATGCCAGCTGCAATCACAAATAAAACGTTGTTCCATATTTTTTTGTATATCGTCATAAATATCAATATTCTTGAAATATCGTGATATAGTTTTGAGGCTATATTGCCCACCCCCTACTATACACACATGGTCAGAATTGTGGGTACCCTTGGTAAATATGATCAAACAAGGCTGTGAAAATAAATGTGCATTGTTAATCCTTTTGACATTTTATTTAAAAAAAAAAAAACACAAAAATCTAAGCTTTCAATGGAGAATAAGAATTTAAAATGGGGGGAAATATCATTATGAAATAAATGTTGTTGTTTTTTTTCAAATACATGGACACAATTACTGGCACCCCTAGAAATTCGTATGAGTAAAATATATCTGAAATATATTCCCATTCATATTCACAATTTTGAGCATGATTACGAATTCCCATTAGCACCATCAGGGCAATAATTAAGAATTTCCAATCAGCAGAAGATTTTACGAAACTGCCTGGAAGAGGACGTGTCTATATCGTCCTAATGCACGGTGAGAAGGAGAGTTTGAGTGGCTAAAGACTCTCCAATGACCACAGCTGGAGAATTGCAGAAAATAGTTGAGTCTCGGGGTCAGAAAACCTTTAAAAAATTATCAAACAGCACCTACATCACCATGTTGTTTGGGAGGGCTTCAAGAAAAAAATATCAAGAAAAGAAAATGCTTTCCACAATCTTCTTTGATCATATTTACCAAGGGTACCAACAATTCTGAACACGTGTGTATTTTAACATTTATATGGGAACATGTATGCATGTATGTTACATATATATGTAACCAAATCTGACAAATATATTTTGAAACATATATCCATATATGTATGTATATATCCCGTAATGTATGACTATACATGTGTGTGTGTGTATATATATATATATTAATATAGTAAATATAATATTGTTAATATCTACTAAATATATGAGAAAATACATTTGATATATATATATATATATATATATATACTGTACTGTATATATATGTTGTACGTCTTTAGGCTAACTGAGACTTATCACAGCACTTACATATTATTGCTCTTTTGTTGGTTTGAGCGCTATTGTCCTCATTTAAGTCGCTTTGGATAAAAGTGTATACTGAATCATTAAATGCGGACATTAATTTGCCTGAGTCTGTATGTATGTGTTAATAAAAAGGAATGAGTGTTTCAGTAGTAGGCTAAAGTATTGGTTCTGCCTTATTGCTAAATATATATGTTATATTTATCAATATATGGCTAAATATGCATCATGCATATATTGCAGAATATTGAAAAATATAAGAACTAGAGTCCCATATATCAAAATATATTATTTCATACATCACATTATATCTTCCAATATATTCACGTATATTTTTGTTTAGTATGGGTTGGTGAGCAGCAACCCAAATCAGAATGATTATTCATTGCCTGTGCAATACTTTCCAGCTGCCTTTCCTGCGTGCGCAGTGACACGTGCCCAGAAAAAGAAGTTTGATGTAGTTGATCTCTCTGAGAGTTTTTTTTTTTTAATTGACTCTAACGTTTGTGATGCAAAGCCAGTTAAAGTGAATGCTGCAGAGCCCTGCAAAACCGTTGCTGCTCCTGGGCTGCAGCCTGTACTTTGAAAGGGCAGGACACAGTTAAGAGCTGAGTTTGTGACGACGCGTGATCAATCTGGAATCAAATGCGATGCTATCAACAGTCATCAACTCACAGACCTCAAACAGAACCATACTGATTTTGCCGAATAAACATACCATAATCCTAAACCTAACCGTAACCTTAAAGATATAGTTCACCCAAAAATGAAAATACTGTCATCATTTACTCACCCTCAAGTTGGTCCAAACCTGTATGAATGAATGTTTTATTTTATTTATTTATTTCTGTTGAGCACAAAAGAAGATATTCTCAAGAACCAGACAGTTGACAGTAGCCAATGTCTTCCATAGTATGGAACAAACACTGTGAAAATGCAAGGCAGTAAGCTCATTGGCTGCATATGCAACATGAACCAATCAGCTTGTGCCAAGTCGTTTAACTCTCTGAATATTATCAGTTACGTTAATGTCTAGAGTTCCGTGACTGACCTATATATATATATATATATATATATGTATAGAGAAAGGGAGAGAGATCAATTTACATATACAACATGAGGTCTTTGTATTTTTGAGGATTTTTATTGTGGTCTTTATTTGCTGGGTAGAACTGCGTTGTGTTAGATGTCTTTTTCTACTATATGGATGGTTGACTGCTGAAATCACATTACCAACTGAATATTACAATTTTTTATTATGGGAAGCCACATATAATACTTTTAATTGCTGAATACTGTAAATCAATCATAAATTATGAACATGACAAATTTAGATTTTACTTTTTTACATATTTTTTTATATATTACAATATTAAACAAAATGTCAAAATGATCAATAAAGAGATGGAAACTCAATTTGTGCTGTTTGTGGCATAGAAATAGCACACTTTCACTTTTAGTAATCACAGACTTTTCAAATTAATCAATAATCTTGAAGTCATATCTTTTTTTTTTTCTATCTTTTTTCATTATGTTTTGTTTTGAAGCCCAAATTCAGACCCGAGGACTGAATGAACTCAAGTTCAGACTAACGTCTCATCAGCGTTGGGTTCTGTGTGTGTTTGTGGCTTCTGAACATCTCTGAGATTTCCTCTACAGACAAAAACACACAGAACAGGGTCTGAAATCACTCTCAAACTCATCAGACAGACAGACATCTCATACATGCCGAAACTATGCATTTGAAACAAATTCATACAGATGAACAGCATGAAAGGTAAGTACAGCATTACAAAGTTAACAATGGCAACAATTAACACTGAACGTGTGTTTTTGCTGACAGGAGTCGAAGAGGCTTTACAGGTGATTGTAAACGTTACAACCAATAAGAGCAGAGGAGCCAAACTTGTGCCAAGAATGAATAATGACATGCTTATATTTACAAATGGATGCCTGATAAAAAATAATGCACTCACTATGGAAAAAAAAAGCACAATAAGGGATATTATGATGTAACAGGGCAGTGAGAAAATACGAGCAGAACACAGTGGATATTTCAGTCTCAAAACCCCCTCTAGAGCCGCCAGATGATGCAGATGAAAACCACACCAATGTAACCCTGACCAAAACTGGAAAATCTCAAGAATATAGTATATGTATTTTGTCAGTAGTTGTGTCACTAGACATAGACTAAGGAGCAGTTGTATCAGGTCACCGAGGAGGAGGAGGATGATGAAGGCTGAGATTCGGCCACTAATCTTTCTGTGGAGATGCAGAAGGCGAAAAGCCCAAACCAGAGCTGGCAGACCCACACAGACACTAGTGATGAAGAAGATATACAGTCTGATTTCTGAAGAATTATATGCATGTTCCTCATATTGAGTTTCATTAAGGACATAAGTGTCATAATTATCACTGTATTCATCCATCAAGGTCTGATTTTCACCGGTCAGGTTGCTGAAAGAAAATAAGAAGTTTTATAATGAGTGAATGAGTCAGATATTGAGTGATAGTGTGAATAATTCAAAACATTGCTGTTTCATATACAGCTCTCTTGAATGGAAATGACTTGCTCTTATTAATCATGGTTACACTGTCATAGTTAAATCAGAGCTCATTGAATTCATAAAAAACACTCACCAGTGGCCACAGACTTTTTATGCATCAGTTTTAAACACTTCAAATTCACCAGCACTTTTAACAAAACCCTTCCCAGCACAACATTATCACTAGAATAACAATACTGCCATCTTGATAACTTTTGTAGCTGCTAGGATATAAAGAATAATTTATTTGTACTTTCTTCACCTAATACACTTGGAGTTGGTGAAAAGGCATCTGCAAATAACTTCACATTCAACAATTAAACATTTAAATTTTTATTAATTAAGTTGGCTTGAAAAAGATATTCTACTTAAGCTTCGTCTTATTATTCTTCTTAGACTAAATTTCTGAACACTCCTCCTCCTAGAGCTTTCAAGCTAGAACCACCAAACTCAGCCCAGCTCTTCAGACTGATCTGACTCGAGTTGCTATATCTTTTCAGACTGACCGGACTTATGCTTTTCTTAAAAATAAAGATTAAAAATCATAAAAATCCCATAAACTTAGATTGATGGTATGTCCTTTCAAACTCCAGCTGTCAAAATTTAATCATCAGACTTCCCTTCTATGTATTGTTTCTAGCCTATTTAACCTCATTGAAGTTTCCACTCTATCTAATATTTCTAATCTATCTATGTAGCTGGTTGTTTGCTTCCAGGCTGGTTTTAAAGTGGTTTTGGCACTTTTTTAGCTATCAGGCTGGTCAAGCTGATCTTAGCTGGTCAAGGTGGGAGACCTGCTAAAAGACCAACAGAGTTTAAACCAGCTACTCTCAACTTAAAACTCAAATCTGCGGTTTATTTATAAAGATAGTGCCTATTTGAAAATTTGCTTCGCCAATTTTGGAGACGTGAGTTCCAGGCAATCATCGGGCACTCAGTGCTCATGTATCCCGCTGAGAGCAGCCTCACCGCGGCTAGTCCTTCTGACATTTGCCGCTGGTTCTGATGTCTCTTTAGTGGTTAAACATGAGGTAAAATGAGTTTTGTGTAAATCTAACAGGCAATCTTTGGTCTCATGAATATATTTCTTCCAGGGCATATCGTTTTGGCTGAGCACAAAGTTATGTTTCATAAATTATTTATTAATTTATCTATTAATCGTAATACAGCATTGACTTTGTTAACGTTAAATACATTTGAATTAATTGTTTGCTTTTGTCTTTATTTCCTATTCGACTAATAAGTCTCTTGAAAGCACCCTTTTTATACTTTATACTTATACTTTTATAATGGCTGTTATTGTTCATTAAAACTGACATTTAACAAAAAAGGCAGAGCTGTGCTTGTCATATTTCATTTTATTATACATACAGAGAAGATAATCATAGTATATGTGCATATATTACGTAAACCATATATTAATGTTTTATATTTTTAAAATGAAAATAAAAAGAGGGTTGTGTTTTTATATTTAAAAAAACCCGAAAAGGCATTGGTGTTTGAAATCATTGAGTTTTATTGTAATTTGTGTACGCATTGCATGAACCACATTTTTGAGGCTATTAATATTTTAAGTGAAACAGAAAAGAAGCAACGCTGTTTGATATAATTTAGTTTCACTATAATGCATGTACGTTTCCTTAAATACATTTTTTGCGGCTGTTAATATGTTTACATGAAAACAAAAAGAGACAGTGGTGTTTGATTTCGTATTTTGTCGTATTGCAATACAGTGTAGATAACTTAGGCAAGCTGACTGACGTTATCAAGTACGCTGCTGTTCTATTTGCAGAATTACCGGACTTGTGTCCTCCCGTTCTCAGGAGTTTGCACTCCCGAGTCAAACTTGTCAAGTCTGAACTACCGAGGACGCAAGTCTGAACTTTCCATACTTGGTATTGAGAAACGGGCATGCTGTTGACTTGCTAATCATCCTAACAACAAGATAGTAGCACCCTAGCAACCACCCTGAGTACCCTACCAACCACATAGCAACACCCTAGCAATCGCCTAGCAACATCTTAGCAACCACTCCAGGTACCAAACCAACTGCCTAGCATCACCTTAGCAACCATCCCAGGTAACTTAGAAACCACATAGCAACACCTTAGCAATCACCTCAGGTACCCTAGAAACCGCATAACAACACCCTAGCAACCACCCCAGGTACCATAGCAACCGCCTAACAACACCCTAGCAACCGCATAGAAACCACCCCAAGTACCCTAGAAACCGCATAGCAACACCTTAGCAACTGCATAGCAACACCAAAGAAACCACATAGAAAAGCTATACAATCCAATAATCTACATCGAAAATTCCTAATCTAATTTAATATTTCTTATCTGTCTGTCTGTCTATTTTTCTGATAAATGGTATTGTCTTCAAAATTTTAAACTTTAAAGCTACTTTAAAGGAACAAACCACTTTTTAAAAAAAAAATAGGCTCATTTTACAACTCCCCTAGAGTTGAGTTTTACTGTTTTTGAATCCATTCAGCCAATCTCCGGGTCTGGCGGTAGCACTTTTATCTTAGCTTAGCATAGATCATCAAGTCGGATTAGACCATTAGCATCTCCCTCAAAAATGAAAAGTTGAGATTTTCTAGGCCGATATGGCTAGGAACTATACTCTCATTCCGGCGTAATAATCAAGGAAATTTGCTGCCGTACCATGGGTGCAGCAGGCGCAATGATATTACGCAGCACCTGAAAGTAGTCCCCAGCTATATCATAATTAGTTTCCTAGCTCGGGACTTACTGTTTTTTTTATTATTAATTATTAAAAATGAAAAATTTCCCATAGACTTACATTGGCTGAGAAAAATTGCGCCTCTACAGGAGCAATTCTCCTTTACTAGAGGGAGGAGTCTCGCTTAGTTTCATTTTCACATTAATTAAAAATACAAATAAACACATCAGTTTCATTCACACTGACAAGCTAAACCAACATATCTGATTATTACCGGGTCAGGGCTCATTAATAAATACTGTCTGGCCAGAGAACAGCAGATAACCAATCAGATAAGAGTAAATGGATAGTCAGCGAGAGCCTCATTTGATTGGCTACAAAGAGAAGGTGGCCCCGCCCTCCCCTCACGCTTGCAAAACTCAGTTAGTGAGAGAATCTGCCAAAACTGTAAGTGCAGAGAAAAGAAAGACGGAGCTGTACATATCGGATTATTTCAGGAACTTTTTGCCCTACATAAACAACAAGTCATTTAGACATTTGACAGTCTGTTTTTTTACACATACAGATTGGTTTTACGCAGTCAATCCATTGTTGTTTTCGCTTGTAAATCACTGTTCACAGGCTTGCAGTGCTTTTTACCGTATTTTAGCGGAAAAAACGTGCCAAAAGTGTAAGCGCGGAAAAATGGAAGTCATAAGAATGCAGATCATATTTATTTTGTGTTAGCATAAATATGCAGTTTCACAATACATGAATTACACCTACGAGTAACAGCAAAATGCTGCAAATCATTTTTTCTTGCAATTGAAATGCGATTTACACCTTTACAAAGCTTCTCTTGCGCATGCAAATTTAATTTACGCTTACAGTCTTATGTACACTTTCAAAAATCTTACCCTGTGCATGCAAATCTTTATGGCATTATTTTACCTTCATATTTTGTCTCACATGACCATAAACTGTAGACAAATAAATCGGAGGTGGATGGATGTGAACATTAAAACCACCGCATTTACCAGCTGCTTTCTGTTTTCAATGTTAATCCATAAAAATCAGAAAATCATTTGTTTGTCTTGGCTTCTTTTATTTATTTATTGCTCTAACAAGAATCAATATTTAATGAAAACTATGCAATTTTATTTTAGGATTCTTCCATTTCTGCATCTAAACATATGCAAACCTAAATCCTGCTCTCTTATACTGTTGTTTGCAAATTGTTTTATTTTTATTTTATCATAATAAACTTATAGACAAATACAGTGGTAACAAATATTACCAGGGTAAGTACTTGACTTTTACTTTTTGAAATGTAAATCCTAAAAAGCCCTTGGAAACAGCCATATTTATGAAAAGGTGCTTGACCTATTGAAAAACAATATGAAATTAGTGTTTATTTTTTGTTGTCATAAAAACCTTCTGCATTACAATACAAAATAACAAGTGTCTATACAAAATATTATGAAAACAATAACTGTTGTACTTTTTTAATAATTATATTGTTTATATATTATAATTGTTATCTAACAAGTCACATAATAATTGTCACGAATCTGGTTTATGAACTTCCGTTCACTCACCACACGCCTAACACTTCTGTCACACTGTTACAATAATCAATCATCACTGCTTAATAATGTAAGTCGGGAAATTAAACTATGAAAGCATGAAATATTATACAGAATCAGTAAATTAGAGTTTAACATGGGTATGTTATCAGTAAACTAATAATTACACATTTGTAATCATTCCAATGTCATCTTAATGTTGTTCAGAGATGAAGGCTATGATGCAAATGTTGTCCACACGAGGGAGCCACAGGATAGCAAATACTTCATGATCTCAGTTCAAAGACTGAAAATGTTTAATTGAAGTGACTAAATTAAGAAAATGCATATAAAATCATTATATTTTCATAACCTTTAATAAAGCCCAATATACTAAGTATGCAAAAACTATCATCTCCTAAATACTGATAGACCATTACATTTTTTATCTTAATTTTAATGGTATTGACAATGTATTTCTCAAATTGTCTGACATTACTGAATGTACGTCCAAATGAAGAAGGGACACTATATTAGTTATCTATTTTCATATCGTGCATTTAATAGTACTCGCATAAGGACTCATAATTTACTTGAAAAGAGACACATCCATTGTGTAAGTACATCATCTACACAAACCATTGTGCTTGGCCCCTAATGATCGCCTTGAGTTAAACCGCATTGTATCAGTTACCTACTGTTACTTGCTGAAAGGCTATTTAAACGTATTATTATTATTCTGAGACTAAATTTTCTGACTCTAACTCGTCCTAGAGCTCTACAGACTCCAAACTCAGCCCAGCTCTTCAGACTGATCTGACAGAGTGTGCTTTATCTTTTCTAACTGATCGGACTTATGGTTTTTACAAAAATGTAGATTAAAAATCATAAAAATCCCATGGACTTACATTGACGGAATGTTCAGATGAGCCACGACTATTCAAACTCCAGCTGTTAGAATTTAAATTTAAGGTCCCAGAATAACTTGAGGCTCAAATCAAGCTTCCCTTCTATGTACTATTTTTAACCCATTTAAACTCATTCAAACTCACCTAACTATCGATCTAGTAACTTGTTAATCATGCTAATCATCCTAGAAACATGCTTTCAACATGCTAGCAAAATGTTAGTAACATACAGATCATGCAAGAAATGTGCTAGCAACATGCTAGTAACTTGTTAATCATGCTAACAACATGCTAATAATCATAGAATCAAGCTAGCGTCATGCTAGTAACATGCTAATCATGCTAGTGACATGTTAATCATGTTAAAAAACATTTTAGGAACATGCTAGTAGCATGCTAATCATGCTAGAGACATGCTGGTAACTTGCTAATCATGCTAACAAAAAGCTAGTAACACCCTAGCAACCACCCTAGACCCTGCATAGCAACAACCTAGCAACCACCCCAGGTACCATATCAACCGCATATCAACACCTTAGCAACCATCCCGAGCACCCTAGCAACCGGATAGCAACATCCTAGCAACCACCCTGGGTACCCTAGCAACACCTTAGCAACCACCCCAGGTACCTTAGCAACCGCATAGCAACACCTTAACAACCAACCCAGATACCATAGCAACTGCATAGCAACGCCCTAGCAACCATTCTGCTAGATCAATCTGCCGCTTTTGACACTGTAAATCATCAGATCCTGCTGTCCACACTCTCATCACTGGGCATCACAGGGATTCCACTTCGCTGGTTTGAATCCTATCTCACTGGTAGGTCTTTCAAGATGGCCTGGGGAGGGGAGGTATCCAACGCACATCAACTGCTTACTGGAGTTCCCCAGGGATCAGTTCTTGGACCCCTCCTCTTCTCCATATACACAACATCACTGGGTCCCATCATACAAGCGCATGGTTTCTCCTACCATTGCTATGCTGATGACACACAGCTCCACACTCTCATTTCAACCAGATGATCCAATGGTAGTTACACGGATCTCAGGCTGTCTGGTGGACATCTCGGCGCGGATGAAAGATCATCACCTACAACTCAACTTGGCAAAGACTGAGCTTCTTGTCTTCCCTGCCACTCTACAGCATGATTTTACCATCCTGTTCATCAACAATTACCCCATCAATTTCAGTCAGATATCTATAATCTTCGATGACCAGCTGACTTTCACAGACCACATTGCAAACTGCTCGATCATTTCAGTCATTTCTAGACTGGACTACTGCAATGCTCTTCTAGCTGGACTTCTGTCATGCACAATCAATCCTTTACAGATGATTTAGAATGCAGCGGCTGTCACGGTTTATGAATTCACTGGTTTCTTCATGTCTCGTGTATTGTTGTTCTCTGTGTGTGTGTGTGTGTGTGTGTGTGTGTGTGAGTGGGCGAGTGCAGGTCGGGCGAGCTCGGCTTTCCCGGGAGGAGAAGGAGAGGCGGAGGTCCCAGGGCCTTTGCCTTTACTGTGGCGCTGCAGGACATTTTGCTTACAACTGCCCGCTAAAAGGGGCAAGTCCGGCAGTAAATTTGAGGCTACTGTTGGGGGGGATCTCATCAACATCTACACTCCTCCCGGTAAGACTACGATGGTCAGCCCACACTCACGACTGTCAAGCACTACTGGACTCACATTTGCAGTCAGTATTCAAGCTCCCCTTCTACCCCTCACTCAGACCATCGGAGTTCACGCTCTCAATGGCCAAGCTCTTCCCATCATTTCCTTCACCACTGGACCAGTCACACTCATTGTATCTGGCAACCACTCTGAAACCATCTCCTTCTACATCCTGGACTCCCCCCTCGCACCCATTGTCTTAGGTCACCCTTGGCTCACCCAACACAATCCTAGGATCGACTGGCAGGCAGAAATCTGTATCGGAATGGAGCAGTAAATGTTATGAGTCCTGTCTTGTGTCTGCTTGTCCGTCTGTTTCTGTTTCTACGTTTCAGGAGGAGGCAGTGGATTGGTCAAACGTGCCCACGGAGTATCATGACCTTAAGGCGGTGTTCAGTAAGTCTCGTGCTGCTTCTCTCGTGCCTATGACTGTGCTATAGAGTTACTGCCAGGTACGTCTCCGCTTAAGGGCAAGTTATATTCACTTTCTGTTCCAGAGAGAGAGGCTATGGAGAAATATATTTCTGATTCTCTAGCAGCGGGGTTCATCCGTCCCTCCTCTTCTCCAGCGGGGGCGGGGTTATTTTTTGTGAGGAAGAAGGACGGATCTCTGCGACCTTGTATTGACTACCGGGGGCTGAACAACATCACGGTAAAGAATACTTATCCTTTGCCGCTGATGTTCTCCTCAGCCTTCGAGAGGTTGCAGGGAGCGTCAATCTTCACTAAACTGGACTTACGTAACGCTTATCATTTGGTCCGCATTATGAGGGGGGATGAATGGAAGACTGCCTTTAACACCCCCAGGGGACACTTTGAATACTTGGTCATGCCCTTCGGTCTGTCCAACTCCCCGGCAGTCTTCCAGGCACTCGTCAATGATGTGCTGCGAGATATGGTCGATCAATTCATATATGTTTACCTGGATGACATATTGATTTTTTCTTCTCTCCAGGAGCACGTGCAGCACGTTCGACGAGTGCTTCAGAGGCTGTTAGAGAATGGGCTTTTTGTCAAGGCGGATAAATGCGCTTTTCACGCACAGTCTGTTCCTTTCTTAGGGTACATTGTGTCGTCTGAGGGAGTGCGTATGGATCCTGAGAAAGTTAAGGCTGTGGTGGATTGGCCAAGTCCAGATTCCCGTAAGGCCCTACAGAGGTTTCTGGGGTTCGCCAATTTCTACCGGCGGTTCATTCGCAGTTTCAGCCAACTAGCCTCTCCTCTGACCGCCTTGACTTCCCCCAGAACTACGTTCAGGTGGTCAAACGCAGCTGAGGCTGCGTTTGCCAAACTGAAAGGCCGCTTTGTTTCAGCCCCCATCCTAGTTACCCCTGATAGATCACATCAGTTCATGGTGGAGGTCGATGCGTCAGAGGTGGGGGTAGGTGCAGTGCTATCCCAGCGTTCTCCTGCAGACGATAGAATGCATCCGTGCGCGTTTTTGTCTCACCGGTTGTCCCCTGCCGAAAGTAATTATGACATTGGTAACCGAGAGTTGTTGGCAGTCAAGCTAGCATTGGAAGAATGGCGTCACTGGTTAGAAGGGTCGGGGGTACCTTTTATCGTATGGACCGATCATAAGAATTTGGAATACATTAGAACTGCTAAGAGATTGCACTCCAGGCAGGCTCGGTGGGCACTTTTTTTCGGACGTTTTGACTTTACTCTCTTGTATCGCCCGGGTTCCAAGAACATCAAACCCGATTCTTTATCACGTATTTTTGACCGTTCCGATCGCCCGTCTACTCCCGAGTGCATTTTTCCGGAGACCCTAATTGTCTCCACACTCACATGGGAGGTCGAATTGAAGGTCAAGAAGGCCTTACAAGGGGTAACGCCTCCGGTCAGCTGCCCACCGAACCGGTTATTTGTGCCAGAGGGATTACGGTCCGACGTTATTCAGTGGGGTCATTGTTCCAATGTGGCTTGTCATCACTACATCTTTAGTCAAGCAACGATTCTGGTGGCCACTCATGGCTCGCGATGTTCACAATTTTGTTTTGGCTTGCTCAGTTTGTGCCACTGGTAAGACTTCCAATAGACCCCCAGATGGGCTCCTTCAACCGCTGCCGATCCCTTCGAGACCCTGGTCCCACCCGAGAGACTTTGCTCAGTTTGTGTCCTCTGACCAATAAATACTGTTTTTCACTTGCATCTCTGCTTCCACCTCGTTTTTCCCGTGACAGCGGCACGACTGGTCTTCAGTGAACCCAAAAGGGCCCATGTTACACTTCTCTTTATCTCCCTGCACTGGCTCCCGATTGCGGCTCGCATCAAGTTCAAGACACTGATGCTTGCATATAGAACAACCACAGGCTCTGCACCTGCCTACTTCCACCCACTTATGAGACTCTACATCCCCTCCAGAAGTCTGAGATCTGCTAGTGAGCGACGCCTAGTGGTACCATCACAGAGAGGCACAAAATCACTTTCCAGAACCTTTTCGTTCACCGTTCCTGGCTGGTGGAATGAACTTCCCACCTCTATCCAGAATGCAGAATCCCTGACAATTTCCAAGCATCACTTGACTTCATCTTAAAAAAAAAATTTGCTCTCTTTCCTTAACCTCTCCCTGTCTATCTAGTATTTACTCTGAACAATGCCTGAAACTTTTGATTACAAGCACTTCCCGTGTTTGTTTGTCTCCTTATAATGTCTCGCTTATTGTATTCCTCAATTGTAAGTCGCTTTGGATAAAATAATAAATAAATTAAAGGAATAAATGTAAATGTAATGTGAACGCTTTAACCCAAGAAATTAACACATTTTAATTCAGAGATTTGTGTGGATGAGTCTGTATTTTTAGACTGTATTTAACACTTCCCTCTATACCCACAATTAATCCTGTACATACACCGATTTAGAGAGTTCTCTACTAATTTCTCTCTTAAAAATAGCAAAATGTCCACATTTGTCCTGCATCCCATGATTAATTGTGCAGATTATGCAGGTAACTTCTGTACTAGAGTAGCTGTCAAACTGTTCATAATCAGCGGTTACCAATGTGCTTGTTGAAAAGTGTGAACTAAAAGTTATGTTTTCAGACACTTAATTGCATGTTATTAAATTAACTTAAAAGCACATCTTTATATGCAATTTCATAATTCTCTTGTTTTTAAAATATGTTTAAAGTACTGCTGAATGTACTGACAAGCAGTATATGATCAACTAAAATTAATATGATAAACTAAGATTACATACAAGCATGGACGGTTTATGACACAGCGGTGCCCTGGGCACGGACTGATTATAGGCCCCCCTCAGCTGAAATTGCGGTCATTTTTCTTAAGTTCAAATAGCAATGGATTTTATCTACACTAAGTGAAAATATCAGTATTTTTAGAGATATGTTATTAACACTAAGTGCAAATAGCTGTAGATTATATTTACACTGTTAAAACAGCAGGATTTTCTGCTATTTATATTACTTGTTGCAAAATAGTGGCAATTATCTGCACCTCGGTATTGTATTGCAGTATAAAACAGTATGTAATAATAACGTATTGAGTGTAAATTATAATTTTAATTCAGATTATTAAATGGATGTCACCTTATTGATACAATAAAGCCCTCCCTACACCTAACCCTGGCCAATACTTTATTTTCAACTTTTTGGTTATTTCTTTAATTTTTATTAAAAATAAATGCCTTTACGATGTGATATGAGATTTGAAAAGGGAGAAAAAAAAGTTAGGCAAAAGGCGGATTCGAACCCTGGTCGATCGCTTCAAAAATACCACAGTACAAGCTTTACCATTTGACCGCTGGAGATGTTGGTTCATAGCCGGTTTTTATAATCTTGACAGTCCCAATCACACGTTGGTGGTGGAATTAGTGTAAATAGCCTCTGCAAAAAGGTGGGCTATTTGCACTAAGTGTAAGACGCTCCGTTTACATTATCAAAGAACATTATCATTGACTTAGCCAGAATTAAAGCAATCTCAAAAACTCCCATTAATCACTGAAGTTGTTTACATTGTGAAATTAATATCTTGCTTACATCTTACACTTCTGCACTTTGTTGTTTCTGATGAGAGAAATCGGCAGAGAGCAGAATTCATTCAGGGAGCGCGCACTGAACAGAACAGCTGTTTCAGCAATGACTCATCTAAACGCCTCTTATTGGTCATTGTACTCATAAACTCAACAGAATCATGTGTGATTGGTTATAATGCGCAGTGCTGTAGAAACACACGGCTGTCTCTGGCTCCATGCCAGCCAGCAAAGTTGAGAGAACGCAGATTTTAATTTAGCAGTTGATGATGTGCCGATCTAATCACACCAGTGTGATCGTTTATTAAATATAAAAAAATATTATTTAGCCATTTTTTATTTTTTTTGGATGCTGCATTCAAAATCCACTTGCCTCAAAAATCTGAGGGTGCACGGTTGAAATCGCGGTCCGGGAGTAGCGGTATTTCGGCAGGGCCCCCCTCTGGTCCAGTGCCCTGGGCACGTGCGTTAATCCGTCCCTGCATACAAACATTTTTGCCTATATGATCATATACTATCACATATTATCCTTGGGCAGGTCATGAATAAATCATAAAGTTCAGATGAGTAGCAGCTTAAATCATTTAAAGAAATGTTGAAACTGCCTGGTATCTAGGAAATATATAATTAAATAAAAAATACTAAACATCAGTGGACATCTGTTTGTCTGTGTTTTGCAAGGCAGGTTGAGTCTGATAATGCAGTGTGCTTAGTGTGCTCAGACTAAGGCGTGAGATATTGTCCGTTAAATCAGTTTCTATTGTCATTTTCATATTGAGAATAGAAAAAAAAAAGATGTCAAGAACCTACAACACAGCACTGGTAAAACTAGCAGATCTTCATTAAGATAAGTTCTTGTAATATTACTTTCACATTAAAATATGCATTAAATCAAACTGATGAGAGCTTACCTGAATAACTCTGAAATGTGTTAATGTCGCTGTCTTCAGTTCAAATCGCTGTGGTTCAGTTTGCTTTTGTTCCACTCAAGCTAATGATGTTTTCTCATCAGTCAGCAGTTGGTTGATGGTTAGTGGTTAAAGCTCAATGTGTCTCTGTTGTGCTGACTGTTGTTCCAGTATAAAGTTTCCTTGTGAAAAATAAGGACATTAATTGTATTGCACTTGTAAATGTGCACTTGTAGTGTAGGCCCTACTTTGAATCTTAAAAGTATATATAAAAATGTGTATAGGGTACTTGCAGATAATATAATATTATTAAAATACTTGAGTGTACCTAAAGAGACACACTGTCACGACCGTTTCTTAACACTCTTAAAAAGTGCACTTTTTCAAACGTCAAATACAGTCCTACAGTGTGTGGCGTCGAAAGATTATAATCTTAGAATTCAAGAACCAGTTGTTGCCAGTCATGTTTAACATTTGTGACTGATGCCAGTATGTGTGGAAATGTGTTAACTGTCAAATATCATTCATCATTAATTTTGTAATTTTGTCATCTTTTTTTTTTCTCGATTACATCTTGTGTTGTTTCTTTTTTTAATATTGAAAGTTAAATGATTTTACTATTCTTTGATGATGGTTTTACTAGTTTTTACTATGGTTTTACTAGTTCCTTGATTAAAATTTAAACGTTTCCTCGACTCCTGCATGTTCCTGCATCTGCGTATCGTGACATTTTGACAGACGAACATTTTCACCAGAACACATGAGTGTCATCCACTCCACTGTTACCTACATATAATAATAATAATAATAGTGGCTTAAGCCCGGCTCACACTGTGCGATTTTGGCCACGATTTGTTCGTCTGAGACAAATTTAGAAAATCCTAAAATCCTAAAAGATTCCTATAATCCTAGGCTAAAATCGGTTGTCTAGATCGCTGGTTTGACATGTTCACCGACAGCCGATTAATGGCCGTTGCGATCATTTTTTTCCTCCGATTAAATTCTGGCAGTGTCAGAAGATTTCAGACACTTTCCTGCAGTGTGACATCTCCTACGACAACCGTCAAACCAAGAACCAATAGGAGCACTGAACCTGATGACGCAATTAGCGCGACAACTTCAAACCATTCATTATTTGTAAAAAAAACTATATATGTACAAAGTAAAGTTTACTTAAAGTTTATTTATTAAGGGGCAGGATGTTTAAACTTGAATAACAAAATGACCTCAAGTTCGCTCTGTAGAACTGGAAGTCCATAAAGTCCTCTTTTGCCCAGCCATGACTTGCTCCACACACGTCGTCTTTTTCGTTTTGTTTTTTTTTTACATCAAGGCATGTAATTAATAAAACTAACGCTACACGTTGCTTTTGTTTGCTACCATTTAGCTACCATTATAGCGAGAGAACGCTGGTCACGTATTGATGACGTAAAACTCCGGACAAGTCTTCTTGAGTACGTCCGTTTTTATTGCGTCTTGACTGTCGTACAGTCTGAAATTAAGACAACTGAGATCCTACAGTCTGACATGGGGATCATGTTCGTACAGTGTGACAAGCAACAATCGCAAAAGACTATTAAAAATCGCACAGCGTGAGCCCGGCTTTAGTGACTTGATTATGAAATGCAGTTTAAATAAACTCTTTGTGTCAAATGGTATTGTTTATTTGATGTTAAATATATAAATTAAAGAAAGATTGATTGAATAAAAAAAACACTATGGTAATTTGGCTGTAATTTTTTTAGCGTCCACATTTGTTATAAGTTAAGATGCATGATGTTGTTTTCTTCTTATTATTAGTAGTAGTAGTAGTAGTCAGAGGTGGAAAGAGTACGAAAATATTTTCAAATACTTTTAGTAAAAGTACCATTACATTAGTGAAATTTTACTTAAGTACATGTAAAAGTACCAGTCTAAAAATCTACTCAAGTAAAAAGTAGCTCATTTAAAATTTACTCAGAGTAAAAATTACTTAGTTACTTTTTAACAGCGGGAGGGAGGCAAAACTGGGATAGGCCAAGGGTGTCAAACTCAGTTCCAGGAGGGCCACAGCCCTACACAGTATAGATATAACCCTAATTAAACACATCTGATCCAGCTAATCTAATCATTTAGGCTTATTTGAAAACTAGATGGTATGTGTGTTGGAGCAGGGTTGGAACTAAACTCTGCAGGGCTGCAGCTCTCCAGGAACTGAGTTTGAAGATTTAAACTTAACATTAGCAATGAATCTGATTAACAAGAAAATCTGAAACAATACAAAAAAAAAAACGTGTGCAAACCCATACAAAAACCAAACCAGCAAATACACAATATAAACAAAGGAAAATATCATACTCCTTACTTTGATTGAGCTCAAAACCAAGGTTTCCCAATCAGGACTATGAGTAGATAGTGGTAACACAGCCGGCAGGCCATGCTGCCTCTCCCCAACAATTCTCCTTTCTCTACCACCCACCTGGGTATAAATACAAGTCGCTAGAGAACCCTAGCACCCCTGGTGGTGTGTAGTAGTATTACTAAAAAAAAACATAGTAACAGGCCTAGGCCTGTTACATACCCTCCCCCTCAGAAGGCGGCTTGCCGTAACCATGACACATCTTTAAATTTTGTACATGGTAAGTTTCAACATTATTAAGATCGTTGAGAAGAGAAACAGAGTAATTTACAGGTCCGAGGCATTTAACAACTTTGGCAGGGCCCTTCCACTTTTCTGAGAGTTTTGCCATGAACCCTTCATCTGCTCTGGACAGAGGATGAGTCCGCACCCAAACTACATCTCCTACTTGAAAATGAGCTTGTTTGCGGTGTAGATTGTAGTAACGTTTCTGCTTGTCTTGAGCTCGTTCCACGTTCTTCTTTACCTGGCTGATGAGGTTCTGTTGTCTATCAAGGATAGGATAGGCATGATTATCGGGGTCAGGTGGTCTATGTAAGGCCCTCTCCAAAGGTCCTTTCAACTTGCGCCCCAGTGCCACTTCTGCAGGAGTATAGCCTGTGCTCTACCGCTGAGGGGATTGTCATGTGCGTAGTGTAAAAATTCTTCCCGGTACCTAGCTGGAATGACCAATTGCAACTTCTGTCCTTTCTGTCCATCAGGAGCACTGTGAAACAGAAATCCATTCTGTAGAACATAGTGAACTCGAGATATGTCGTGAATGGTCTGTGACTGTGCCTTACTAATTAACTCTTGAAGTTCAGCATCAGTCTGCTGAGAAGTGGCAATATGAGTAAGATCTACTGGAATGTCAGTGGAAAGTGCTGTGCTCTTAGTGGCCTTCACTGTTGCAATTATATCAGGTGATGTGAGGTTCTCTTGGGTTCTGGATAATACATCCGGTACAACATTACATTGTCCTTTTCGATATTTAACGGTAAAGGGAAACCCTTGCAAACGTATAGTCCAGCGTGTGAGTCTCGAAGATGGCTTTGGGTGTTGAAAAACCCAGGTGAGAGCTGCATGATCTGTTATCACTTCAAATGGCTGACCCTCGAGGTATGGCCTCCACTTCTCGACGGCCCATACAACAGCCAAACACTCCTTTTCTGAAACTGAATAAGCCTTCTCTGGTCCTCGTAACAGTCTGGAAGCATAAGCTATCACATGCTCTTCTCCTTCTGATTCTTGAGTAAGCACAGCTCCTAAACCCAGCTCGCTTGCATCAGTTTGCACCTGGAAAGATTTATCAAAATCAGGTGGCATTAAGACTGGTGCTTGGGTAAGATCTTGTTTGATGGTATCAAATGAGTATTGACATTGTTCCGTCCAAGACCAAGTGGAATTTTTCTGTTTCAGTGCATGCAAAGGTGCAGCTTTTTCAGAAAAATGTGGTATAAAACGATGATACCATCCCGCTAACCCCAAGAACCGTTGTACCTCCTTAATTGATTGGGGTGTTGGGAATGATATAACTGCAGCTATTTTGGATGGGTCAGTTTTTATACCATCACCTGAAACAATGTGCCCTAGAAATGTAAGGGATTTTTGGATGAGATTACATTTTTTGAGATTGAGGGTGAGGCCTGCATCATGGAAGCAATGGAAAACTTGCCTGAGGTGTTGCAGATGTTCCTTTTCACTCTGGGAAAACACCACCACATCATCAATGTATACTAGGCACCATTTGCCTTTGAGTTCTCTTAGTACATGCTCCATTAATCTCTGAAAAGATGCCGCACCATTTTTCAAACCAAAAGGAAGCCGCAAAAATTCAAATAACCCTGCTGATGTAACAAATGCAGTTTTCTGGATACTGTCCTTTTCCATCTCCACCTGCCAATATCCACTTTTCAAATCAAGAGTGCTAAACACATTTGCTCCATGTAACGACTCCAAGATATCCTGGATCTGTGGCATTGGGTATGCATCAAGGTGCGTCTTAGCATTAAGACCTCGGTAGTGCACACACAGTCTTGAACCACCGTCTTTTTTTGGGACTACCACCACTGGTGAAGCCCAAGGGGAAATAGATGGTCGAATGATATCTTTGGCTAACAACTCCTTGACTTCTGAATCAATAAACCTTTGCTTATCTATCGAAACTTTGTAAGCACGTTTTCTCACTGGAACCTCATCCGTAGTAATAATGCGATGTTTCACCAGACTTGATCGCCCAATCTCATGTGTGCAAACTGACGGCCACTCTATCATTAAATCTTCTAACTGTGCCTTAAACTGTTCACTGGTGTCGGCTTGTTGCGTGAGTTGATGGATGGAATGTCATGCTTCATCAGATATTGTAGGAGAAGGTAGAGCAAGGTAAAAGTTCATAGTTGAATAGCACTTGTCAGTTAGAAATGGGAAAGTGTTTTCTTCATCAGCCTCTTCTTTTGAAGTCAAACAGTACTGTGCTTTTTGAAAATCGAACTTTATTCCAGAAGTGAGTAGGAAATCCATACCTAGTATGATCGGTACAATTAAGTCTGTATCATGCAAGATAAACAATGTCAGTTCCATGTGTTGGCCTTGAATCTCACAACTCCATTCCACCTTACCAATAGCTGTTTGTCGCTGCCCATTGGCAAGCAGAAACGACTGTCCTTTACTTGACTGGAATTGTTCTTCTTTGCATAGCTGTTTCCAACAAGATTTCTGGATAAGTGACAAGGTACTGCCGGTATCAACCATAGCTTTGAAGTATCTGCCTTGTAGAATGATGGGAATGGTGACTGTCTTTAAATCAGATTGCACTGAATTATTATGGGATTGAACTATTCTGGTATTAGCATGTGGAGGTTTGTATTGTAGATCTTGAGAACGCTGAGCTTTCTTCTTTTGTTCCTCAGTATTGACCTGGCTCCAGTATCTCTTGGACTCGTCAAAATCTCTTTCTATTTGTGTCCCAATTCTGACCAACTCTCCAACCTCTTTAACAGTTCCTCTTAGTAAACTTGCAAGACGTGGGTTGCAGTTTCGTAAAATAGCCTGGACAACTTCCTTCTCAGGCATTTCACTCTTCCACCTCAAACATAAGGCTCTATATTGGAAAGCAAAATCTCTGATGCTCTCCTTCTGCCCTTGTTTCCTTTCAAGTAGTTTCCTTACAGCAACTTCCTCATAGTCTTCACTTAAAAATGAGAGCAAAAAAGCTTTTTTAAACTGTTTCCAATTTTGCACAGCCCTACGTTCAGCATGCCACCAGTCTTTTGCTGTACCTTTTAATACAGCTGTGAGCGAAGCCATTATCTCACTTTCAACAAGGGGACGCACAGCGAAATATTCCTCACAGCGCTCAAGGAATACCACTGGGTCTTCATCCTGGCTATTACTAAAACTAGGAAAGTCAAGCTTCACAGGTGGATTATGTTGCATTGTGATCTGGCTTTCAGGGACAGGCAAATGGCTATACCGCATGCTATAAGTTTGGTCTCTAAGTTGGGAAGCATGATAGGCTACTGAAGGGCTAGGGCTATGGTGAACTGGCGTGGATATGGCTGGAACAAATGATCTAAATTTTTGATCAATTTGTAAGTCGCGTCGCTTCAAACGGTCAACCATGGACTGGCCTAAATCTTGAATAGTGACCTCCAACTGTTTCTTAGTTCTGTCACATTCACGTGCTATACGGTAATTTGCTCTCTCTTCGTTGGCTTTGCACTTAGCCTCTAACTCAGCATGAGAGACACATTCACTCACCCCCTGGATGCATTCTTCCAAGCGGCATTCCAATGAAGTAATTCTTCCTGTAAGTTTTTCTATTAACAATGTAACTGAAGTAAATGGGTTGTGTCCTGGTACTTCTTCCATGTCTGGAGGTGGTGGTGGTAGATTGTCAACAGGAATGTTGTCCTCATCAGGAATGTTGTCCCGGATCCTTTCTTCCTCTTCCTCAGAGTCAATGTATAATTCACTGAACGTGTTGACCAAATCCTTAAGAGGTTCTCTCTGTGTGGTGAATGGCTCAGATGAAAAATCCGGTCTAGGTGCTGACACATCCCCATCCAGAGCATTATTGTCTGCCATACTGAACTGGATGAAAATAAACACTAATCAATGGATGCAAAAGTATAAGTTTGAAGGTCCCTGTTCGGGCGCCACTCTATAACAGTCTTAACCGCTTTAAATAGAAGACTCTATAAATCTGATTTAGGGAGGGATCCGTCAACTTAACTCTGCATAGCCATAAATTAATCAGATATACCTCAAACGACACAGTAAGATACCAAAATGGTCATTGATATTTTATGTAACCAACAAAAGGGTATATTATACACCAACAGTGAAAGTTTGAGAAAGAGAGAAACAATGAGCATATAGAAAAAGAAAATAAAGTATACAGATGACAACAGGTTCGGCTGTAACTTCCCACAATGCTTGTAAATTGAGCCGCCTGATATGACCAACAGCAACAATCACATTAGTTGAGTGCATGAGCTAAAATGTATATGAAAGCCTAAACTGACATCCATCGGAGATGAGGAAGACAGTTCAGTAGAGATGAAGATGATAATCTTGAACAGAGCAATCCCAGCTGCCAAACAGCTTCAATATTCAAGTAGTTCACCAAGAAAGGTTACATCTTCATAATCCTTGTGCATGAGATCCAAGTAATCCACAAGTTAAAGTCAGGAAATCGTTCATAAATAGTCAACCTCCTTTTGACCTCCAAACGATGAATGAAAAGTTCGATTGCTAGTGGCAATAAAGAGTCCTTCTAAAAATAGAAGATTTAAACTTAACATTAGCAATGAATCTGATTAACAAGAAAATCTGAAACAATACAAAAAAAACGTGTGCAAACCCATACAAAAACCAAACCAGCAAATACACAATATAAACAAAGGAAAATATCATACTCCTTACTTTGATTGAGCTCAAAACCAAGGTTTCCCAATCAGGACTATGAGTAGATAGTGGTAACACAGCCGGCAGGCCATGCTGCCTCTCCCCAACAATTCTCCTTTCTCTTCTTCTTCTTGTAGTTTCCGGCAGGCTAGACGCATCTATGGCGTATTGCTGCCCTCCTCTGTTCTCTAATCGCTATTTACAACTTATTTAATACTGCTTGTCTATATTTTTTTATATACTCCAATATTTCGCAGATACTCCATCAGCTTTTTCAATTTGTTCCACCTATCCAAATTCAATAAAGAACATAAATTAAAAACAGTTTCTCCAGTAGCTCCCAGTTCCCTGAACAATTTCTTCCTTTGAGGAGAGTACCTCCTGCACTGCACTAATACATGCATCACCGTTTCCTTATCTCCACATTCACACTGTCCATCAGGATGTTTACCAATCAGAGCCAGCCCACTCCTCAGCCCACAATGTCCAAACCTCAATCTAGATAAGAATACTGCATCTCTTTCTCCTTTCTCTACCACCCACCTGGGTATAAATACAAGTCGCTAGAGAACCCTAGCACCCCTGGTGGTGTGTAGTAGTATTACTCTAAAAAAACATAGTAACAGGCCTAGGCCTGTTACAAGGTGAGTGTATATCGCACACCCTGCACCACTGTCTTTTTTGGCTAATTTGCCTAAAACCTTTTGCTAAACTGCCAAAGCTTCATTTTAACCGCCAATGCAACAATGCAAGTATTTACCTCTACATGCTTGCGAAGGGGTGATGTCAAGATTTTATAAGCTGCTAGTTTGGTCTCCCTAGGCAAACACAGCTTACACTGAATAATAGAGCATAAACATGGCCAGGAGTTCACTTCATTTCCTTCGAGTTCAACTTCAGCAGAAAACGACAGGGTTTGGTTTTCAGCTGGGTCTGCACCATTAACACCTGTCTGTCCATCTGCATCTTTCTTGTGATTTTAGCGCTAGTTTGTTCTCCTGCCCATTATTTACTGCAGTAGTTTCCAGGGAGTTATTTATTTTTATTTTTAAATGTAGCAAAGTACAATACTTCAAACAAAATATACTTAAGTAAAAGTAAAATTACAGATTTTAAAAATTAATTTAAAAAGTAGAAGTACACAAAAAAGCTACTCAATTACAGTAACGCGAGTAAATGTAATGTGTTACTTTCCACCTCTGGTATTAGTAGTACTAGTATGTATTTATTTACTTAATTTACAAATGACAGGAAATGTTCAGTTGCAAAAATCCTTTTGATTGCAGATCCATATTGTGAGACACAACAGGAGACACAATCTGAATACCTCTAAAGTAAAGTCATCTAGAACAAAACCTGCTCCAGAGCCAATTGTTTTCAGAGAATGGGTTGCTATGGCTACATACTCTGAAAGTTATTTCAGTTTTTGGAGCCAAAAGTTGAATTATCTGTTTACTTATTATACTAACCCAGGCATCCGCCAGCTAAGGAAGTTCAACCTGCCTCAGGAGCTGCTGAAACAGTTCTACTCTGCAATCATCGAGTCTGTCCTATGTTCTTCTATAACTGTTTGGTTTGGTTCAGCTACCAAAACAGACATCAGAAGACTACAACGGACAGTTAGGACTGCTGAGAGGATTATCGGTGCCCCTCTGCCCAGCCTCCAAGAACTTTACACCTCCAGAGTGAGGAAAAGGGCTAAGAAAGTCACTCTGGACCCCTCACACCCAGCTCACTCTCTCTTTGTACTGTTGCCCTCTGGCCGGCGCTACAGATCACTGAGCACCAGAACAGCCAGACACAAGAACAGTTTTTTCCCCCAGGCCGTATCCCACCTGAACAACACATAACACACCCCGGTACTGTACATCTGTAAATAACTCATCAAACCTTCATCTGTACATAGGACACATACACATTCACAGTTCTGTCTATGGTCATGTCTCTTTTCTGTATATTTTTATTTTTATTACTATTGTTATCCTTAATTATTGTATATTCTCTTCATTAGTGTTCTTTATCACCTTAATTATATGTTGTCTGCACTATGTTTGTACTTTCTGTACTGGAAGCTCATAACACCAAGACAAATTCCTTGTGTGTGCAAACACACTTGGCAATAAAGCTTCTTCTGATTCTGATTCTGATTCTGATGTCACATAGCTGTTTTCTGGAATACCACAGAGTTCACTTTATAATACTTTTAACATAAACAGAGATTTGTAAGAGACCTTTGAGTGTGACAGCAGTATATGCACATTTCTAAACATGCATTAAAGAATAAAACAATATTTACACCACATGACTCTGAAATAACTTAATCATTTTATGAATTTCATCAAAATAAATTAGTGCACATTCAAACTACGGACACTATGTCAGAGTAAATTGTTTGGATAGATTCACACCACACACATCTCATAGATCATAAACAGGTGTCTTTACCTGAGAGAAGTGCAGAGAGAAGGATCAGTTCCAGCAGACACATGTGACTCTTATCAGACATTTTCTGTTTCTGTCCGTCTTTCTTTTCAGTCTACATTTACATCTCTTCATTTAAACATCTTCAGCTCCTCCTGTGGGTGTTAACTTCCTCAGAGCTCACCAACTGACCGTTTGTTCCTCACACTATACAGCTACATTTCACTCACACTATACTGATGAAGAAAATAAGTTTCTACTGTATTTAGCATTTATAAAGTGACCACTGAAACTCAACACTGCTATTTTCAGAAGTGCACTGACATAAATTGATACAGTATAAGTGTATCTATTAAAATCAAACATGCTGTTAACACAGTATATCAACTTCAATAACTCAACCATCCACCAGCTCTCAAAACATACAATCTTATCAGCAATATGCAATATGTTATGTCTATTTTTTTTTTCTCCTAATGGCAGTCTTTTGTCGTCTTTATTTTGTTGCAAGCTAGTTCTAGTTTTTTTTTTTTCAGATCTGAGAGCTGTTGCGGTTTTGAAACACATTACTACAGAGTGTGAGAACTCATTTAGTTTGCCGTCACTTGTTCAACCCACAGTGAACAGTCTGATCATCTCTGAAGCCAGTTTAGTCTGATGGCTGTGAATCCTCACACATTATGATGACAGTTCCTCTTCTTTAAGTTGTTTTCCTTTCATAATGCTATAGTTGCAACAAACCATTTACAAATGACTGTCAGTTTCAATGGTGCAATGTATCAAATGTTTAGTTCAAGTTAGATCCAGCAAAGCTAAACGGCTTACATTAGTTGATTCAGGTTTGTTTATTAGAGTTGATTCTAGACTCTGCAGTAAAGTGTCTCTGCGGGATCAGGAATGATGAACCTGATGTAAAACGTGATTCTGTGCATGTACTTTTTTTTTGTTTTTGCACGTATGAGTAGTGGTTTTCCCAATAGAGCTAAAGGTTTGAACACAAACACAGGTTGCTGTGTGATGTCTACATAGTTTGCCAAACAATATATATTTGCATTCATACAAAATGTTTTCACTGTAAATATACGTATGACGTCATACATTTATTTTTGACAAATTAAATAAAATGTTACAAGCTTTATTAAAAGTAGCTGCTCAAGCAGTTCAAACATCATATTATTTCTTACATTAACACTTACATCAAGTGTCTTTGCCTATTTTTCTTAATTAGCACAAACTACAAGTTAATTAGTCTGCAGTAAACACTCAAGAAAACAGATGATTTAATGAGAGTGATCCAAGAGTGAAACTGTCCTTCATTTTCTAGACTCTGTGCAAGCACACAGATCCATGCATCATCCTGAATTAAGATAAAGAGGCTAGCTTGTCGAAAAACACAGTTAATATGAAATAAACATCCCAAACTGACCAAAATACTACAAATAAATCTGATAATCACAGGGGTCTGTTTGGTAAAAGGTCAGTTCACCTAAAAATAACGGTTCTGTCATCCTTCCCTCGTCCTCATGTCTTTCCAAATATTTATAACTTTCATTCATCTTCAGAACACAACTGAGTGTTTTTTTTTTTTTTTTTTTAAGATATTCTCTCATCCATTAGAAGTCTAGGCAGTCTAAGCAATGGGTTTTATGGTTCCAGACCCAAAGTCTTATGAGTCTGGAACCACTTGAGGGTGAGCAAATGATGACAGAATTTTAATGTATTGGTGAACTCTGCCTATAATACGTGAAAAAAGACATTATTTACAATGGCACTGAATGGAAATATTATGGAGTTAATTATATAAGGTTTATATTCCTCTACATATGGTTCTTGTTCACAGAAGCATAAAGTTGACTGCAGTCATCCTGAGGTCCAGCTGATGCTCCTCTGATGGAAGAATAAGTCACTTTATCATCATCATAAACCTGATTGAGCAGATTGGAAAGAAGTTGATAATGTTGATCAGAAGTTCCAACCCACAATTAATACAGCATAAATGCTTAATTCAAGATTTTGAAGAACTGCAAGTAAGAATAAAACAGAATAGAGAAGATAGATGGCATCAGTTGATACTGAAGAACAGGGAAGTGTTTTACTCACCTCCTTCTTTCTGGTCTGGATTTCACAGTGTGTGGTAACCTCAGTATATGTCACATCATCGTTATGCTCCTAAACAGGATTAAAATATGATAAAACAAGATTTAAAGACATGGCCATACCTATACTGTAAATTAGCCTAATTACCGGTCCAAATGTTATAAGAAGGTAAAATATCTCACTACAGGGTTTGGGTCTGTCAGAAATGACTGATTTATGGCAGATTTGGTGTTTTGCGCTCCTCCTTCTTCTCTTATTCCAGTGAATGTATTAGTGGCCACAATGACTTTCTACAGGGGAGATTTTCTTTCTGGCATTTTCAACTTAATTCTATAGCACCTCATACAATACAAACTGTGTAAAAGCAGCTTCACATATAATGAGTAAATAGCAGAATCAATTATGGAAACTCAGTTATGGAGACAGTTCAGATTCTGAATGACTCTAAATGACAATAGTGTTGTTAATCAACTCAAGACAGTTCAGATCAGTAACAGTGTGCAGTTATAATCAGCTGTAAACAGTTCTACAACAGGCAGAAATTTAATTATTATTCATATCAATTATGAACC
This sequence comes from Barbus barbus, assembly GCF_936440315.1. NCBI lineage: Eukaryota > Metazoa > Chordata > Actinopteri > Cypriniformes > Cyprinidae > Barbus > Barbus barbus. The sequence continues at coordinate 44,985,239 of NC_136730.1, read as the reverse complement.
TGTATACAGTAGTTCTTAGTAGTTCTCCGATTAGCTAATAGTGAACTACCGCATTCGACTAAGCACTATTACTTATTAATCATTCAGAGTTTGTTGTTACTAGAGTGTTTATATTGTAACACCTACAGTAACTTTTTGATGCTGCATAAAACAGATTGAGGGACCACAGAGACTACAACATTTCAATGAGCCACGTCTATTAAGTGTATATGGTGAGCAACACATCAACATCTACAAGTCTATACCAGCATACAGGGTCTTCAAGAGTTGTGGAAACAGCAAATAAATCCAATAAGTCCATCACTACATAGATCCCACAATAAAAGAAGCATCTTGCCACAGAGAGATCAGTCTTTAGAGTAGAAAGTGTGAGACAATCAGTCCTTAAGTGAACCAATAAAGAATCTTTATCAACAAATAATTCATCAGTTGTTGATAGTAGAAATGAGTTGAATAGTCTTGTGTTTGTTTCCTGTGTCTATGTTGTCTTGTGTCAGCACATGGCTTTGTTGACGGCCATGTGCTTCTCTCATTGTGCTCACCTGTTCCTCCTGTGTTTTCCTCCCTATTTATAGATCCCTGTGCCCTCTAGTTTTTGATGCTGCATAAAAAAAGATTGAGGGACCACAGAAACTACAACATTTCAATGAGCCATGTGTATTAAGTGCCTTACTTTTGTAAGGAATTCAGCTCAAATTCAAAGGGAATCCCATCTTAAAGATTCGGGTTGATTTGATTAAACTGATTTAAAATTGATATCTTACACTTTATCAACTATTCGTCCAGTGTCTAGTAGAATTTAGTGTATTTTACCAATTCTGTTGTTCTACTCAGTGGCCAACGATAATAATACAAAACTAGTATTTATGTTAACTATGAGCAAGGTAACACGATCTGGGCAAAAAGGTTGGCTTTAAAATACATGACACAAGACAATGCTTCTTTATAAATGAAACAGGAATTTATTTGAGTTACTCTAATACATCAACTAAACTAAACCACACACACACAAGGTCCAGGAAATGAGTTACTGAGTTTGCATGAGGTCCCAAAATCTAGTGTTTTCTACTAGTTCTTTAGATAGCAACCTGAGAACATCACAAAGCAGAGATTTTGGCTTATGTTTACTGCTTAACTCTCATGTACTGTTCAAAAACAGGTGACTTCCTGTATGGTCCGGGTCAAATTGACCCATATTGGATTCGATGTAATTCCACAAAAATTACGGCATATAAAAAAACATACAATCAAGTACAATCAATAAACTTATAATACCAGTACTTTTCACACATTTCAAAGAATGAATATCTGAATTTATAATTTCGAAAAATGTTTTTGACCACTATTTTTGACTGCCACTCTCCCAGACCCTGTGAGATGTTTGCGATTGCACATATTTTAACGATAATATCTTGGACTAAACCTAAAGTTATATTTACAAATTATATATCATTTTAAAGGATTCAGACTCTAGTTTTCATATGTGTCGATTGTTTTTCAAAGAAATGACAGTGTAATGGATAAATAGTGATGGATTCTCCATTTGTGATACGGTGCCAAACACACTCTTATTATATATGTTTTTGCGTGTTTTAGAGATATAATTCAGATCAAATATTAAAGTTACTGCCCAAACTATTTTTGAATAGGATGTCTAGTATATAAATATTAAAGAAACTATGGAAATATATTACGGTGCCCGGGAGGGCCCGTCTTTGGTTCACTTAGTTTTGACGTGGCCACGAGATTGCTTTGTCGAGGTAACGACATCCTTATGTCATGGCCTCGAGATGCTATGTTGAGGGAACAACATCTATTGCTCATGGCCACGACTTCTTATGATATATTTTTCTCGTGGCCACGAGTTTAATGTTAGCTTTCCTGTAGCTCAAATAGTAGAGCATGGCGCTAGCAACGCCAAGATCATGGGTTCGATTCCCAGGGAAAGCAAGAGCTGATAAAACTGTAACATGAATGCAATGTAAGTCGCTTTGGATAAAAGCGTCTGCTAAATGCATAAATGTAAATGTAAATGTTAATGTGTAAACAAACCTATGTGACCATAGCAACCTGGGATTATCAGAGATGGATAAAACATTTTTATTCTCATGTTTGAAATAATGTCTGTGTGTGTGTGTGTGTGAAACAACAAACTGACGATTTATATGCTTAATCATTTGTAATAATAATAGTTGTGATTAATTGTGGCTGGAATAATAATGCAGCTGTAAAAATAGTTGCCTGCTGAAATTGAAATATATACACATCTTCATGACTAGATAGACACGGTGAGTTTGTCTGTACTATACAGTTTAGATGTGAGACACTCAACCGGAGGTAATCCTGACAGATCGTCCATCCTTTGAGTAAAAGCATGTGTGGGTCGGACAATCTGGTTTCGTCCATTAAAGTTAACCTTTTCAAATAACAATCGCAGTCCCAGACAGTGAGTGACCGTACATATGCAGGTTAAATCGGAATTTCGACAGTTATTGTTAAAAAAAAAAAAGTAGCTAACAAACTTCATAGCTAGCATTACTGAAGCGGTCAGGGGAATCTTTTTGCCGCCACCTAAGCTCCGCCCACAGAAAAACGTCACAATGTTTACTAACAAAAAAAGGGTACGCTGGTCATCATATACAGTATTTGTACTTTTGCTGGAGCTTGACATCTATCATTTTAAGGAATAGAGCTCCAATTGTGGAAAAGAGTATACAAATTATTTTGATAATGAAAAATACAGCAAAGAGTACTGTGAAATATGTAATGTTACAATTTAAAATAGCTGTCTTTTATGCAAATATATAGTAAAATAATTTATTTCTGTTATCTGCAGCTGTATTTTCAACATCATTACTCCAGTCTTCAGTGTCACATGATCTTCAGAAATCATAATAATATACTGATTTACTGCTCAACAAACATTTATTATTATTATCAATGTTGAAAACTGTGGTGCTGCTACATACTTTTGTGGAAAATGTGATGCCATTCAGTCTTGGGTAAGATTAAAAAATATAACTATATATTTTTCTTCAAGTTTGCATTAAATTGATTTAAATGACTGTAAAGATGTTTATACTTATTACGAAGTACTTATATTTCAAATAAATGCTGTTCTTTAACTGAGAACCATTATATCAATAATAAAGACCATTATTAATAATTGATCACAAATAATAACTGATAATAATTAAGCAGCATTAAAAGGATTTATGAAGGGACACTGAAAACTAGAGTAATGATGATGACAATCTTTGATCACAGAAATAAATTACATTTTAAAATATCCTAAATAGAAAACATGATATTTTCCATTCATTTAACGAAATAATAAAAAATAAAAAAATCGATGGAAGCTTTCCGACACGACTTTCTTCTCCTTTTTCTATGGAGTTATTTTAATGACAAATGTCCAGAGCGCATTACAGCCTACAAGAGCGCATCAAATGCGCAAGCGCAAATCTCTCTGCTCGCAGGTGGATTCATTCACTCTCACAGAAAACGGATGCACTCTCTATCAGTCAGACATTACATGCGTGCGCTCAAAAAATATCTTCTCTCCTGAATTGAATGTTGCCATAAACGTAGTCTCAGCCTCAGACGTCACGCCCACGGAACATTGGCTAAACGTCTGATGCATATGGCACACTTTTCTGGAAACACTTCAGGAATGTTGAAGTCGTCATCTGACTGGTTGAATTAAACCGGATTTCCGGGAGACGCGATTGTCGCGTTTATTTTGTCCGCCGGGAAACAATGATGCCGTGGCGCCAAACCCAGCCGTCGTGTTTACAAATGTGACGACGAATGCTTATCAGGGTCAACTAAACAATGGATTTTCAAAAGTATGTGAAATATTTAAAATTTGCGGCATATAATCTTTAAAATGCATCCGAGAGTTTTACACACTGGTTTGTTATTGTGGTGACATTTCCATGCCCCGAAACGTGACGCTAAACGAAACGAACTGTGGTTGTTTTGTTTGACATGTCGATCAAACGGCCTCATGGCTGGGCATTGGCCAATGAAACCTGCCTTAGTTGAATGTGGCCCTCAGTGAAAATGAGTTTTGACATCTAGAGTAAGATTGAGAATGATTTTTATAGATTTTTAAACATTGTCTTAGAAGACACGTGAAATCACGGAAGAAAGCCTACATAGAGATATACATTAACTCTTATTTCATGTCTGATGAAAACTGCTATATTATGTAGGCTACATTGTGATGAATAACGTAAATGGCATTCAAATCTGAGAAATTTGCAAAGGCCAGTAGTAGTTTGCATTCCTGAAAATTAATGTCTTTCGTTTAACATTAGCCTATTTTTTTTTTTCATCGTAAACTGTTGGCAAATATTGCTGAATTGTCAAGTTTAGCTGCTTACATCTTACCTCAGCTTGCATTCAAGTCACGTGCAGCTCAGCGTCTGTGAACAGTAAACCCCGCCTCATTCAATTTGATTGGCTGTTTCAAACATTTTGACATTGACGACCACTTTTGAACTGCTGCACTGAGCCGGAGCACGCTATATTAATTATAATTTTTTAATCAACTGGGCCACGCGGGCCATTCGTCTGGGCCGATGGAAGGATAGCCTATATGTACACTTACTACAATTCATTTATTTATATATAAATAAATGAATTTATTTTCACTCTGCACACGCTCTGCATCTCTCTCTCTCTCTCATTCAGATTGTCAGATCAGCTCCAACAAACTGTTATTTATACACTTATTTTCACATAGCAATGAGAAGCCTTATACATGGACACGCATTTGGTTGCAGTGCTGTATTAAAGCTTTTATCAGAATAAAACCGTATGTTAAAAGCTAATAGAAGCAGTAGCATTCACAAACAACAGAGTATTTGAAAGTATGAGACAACAACAAACAAACATGCCATTAAGAGCCACCCTCTCCACTAATATCCTCTGTGTCTCAATCGGGCTCAAATTGATAAGCAATATTGACGACGCCATTATTTACAATACAACCGGAGCACATGCAGCTGAGCTGAGGGGCGAGACTTTTAGACAAGCACTAGAGGCGGTTTAGCCAATCACAACACACTGAACCAGCTAACCAATCAGAGCCCATAGTGTATTTCTGAGGAAGGGGCTTCATAAAAACAGGAAATAATCAAGGCATTTATCAGAGAAGGGACAGAGCGGTGTGCAATAAAGGTAAATTATGTGAAAAATAATATGTTTTAAAAAAAACGAACACATCTTAGACTTCACCACATAAACATAATCAAGCCTAGAAAAAAAAACAGTCAACCACCCCTTTCTGAAACTACCTCAAATACTCTACATGTGTAAATGGTCAACTCTTGTGCAATAAACGGTCAAGTTCAATATGATGACTGACTCCCTGACAAGAGTTATGCAGCGGTCAGTAACTATTAACCAGCATTCAGTGGGGCAATCCCCAATAGAAACACTGCTGTTTTCAAAAGTGCACTGACATAAATTGATACAGTATAACTGTAGCTATTAAAATCAAACATGCTGTTAACACAGTATATCAACTTCAATAACTCAACCATCCACCAGCTCTCAAAACATTCAAGATTAATACAAAACATTCAAGTTTAATCATTTTCTCATCAGAAATATTTTTACGTCTATTAAGGAGATTCAAAAGTTGCCTCAGGTTTGTTTGTTTTTCCCCTTAATCACTAATGGTCTTTTGTCCTCTTTATTTTGTGGTATGCTAGTTCTAGTTTTTTTCAGATCTGAGAGCTGTTGCGGTTTTGAAACACATGACTACAGAGAGTTAGATCTCCGTCAGTTTGCCGTCACTTGTTCAACCCACAGTGAACAGTCTGATCATCTCTGAAGCCAGTTTAGTCTGATGGCTGTGAATTCTCACACATTATGATGACAGTTCCTCTTCTTTAAGTTGTTTTCCTTTCATGATGCTATAGTTGCTACAAACCATTTACAAATGACTGTCAGTTTCAGTGGTGCAATGTATCAAATGTTTAGTTCAAGTTAGATCCAACAAAGCTAAAAAGTTCAAATTAGTTGATTCAGGTTTGTTTATTGCAAGAACAGTAATGATGAACCTGATGTAAAGTGTGGTTCTGTTCCAACCATTGAGGTCCACTGTCCTGCACGGTTTAGCGCCATCCCTAAACAATCTTATAATGTAATTTATGTAACAATATATAATCTTTTAGGTAATCCTGAAGACATTTGTAAGATCTTTCAAATGTGTTTGATCAAGGTTGGAGCTAAACGCTGCAGGATGGTGGCTCTGTAGGAGCAGGGTTGGATACCCCTGTTCTACCATAAAATGATCTGTGAAACCCTGCAAGAGAAAAATCTTGTTAAGAATGCAAAGATTTAGTCAGCTAAATGTAATATTATCCGTTTTACCTGCAAATATTAACATTTGCACAATTTTTTAACTCAAAATAAATGTAAAGCACACTGTGTACAGGGGGCCTACAGGCCTATAAGGCTATTCCCTAAGGGCCCCGGGCCCTGGAATGCGATTTCTACTGAGGGGGATCTGCTCTGCTTGATGAGATTTATAAACTCCATCCACCCCACCCCACTTCATTTTATGAGATCATTTTATCAGGGGCTCGCCTTTGTATTTTATGTGATTTCTGTGTATTTTCTGTGCATTGTCTACACCCCTTCCATCCCCCCATAACCACCATTGCCAACGCCAACCCCCCCAAGGCCCAGATAATCCTTTTTTATACCCTTAACAGGCAACGTATCTCAGGAGATATGCCTATTTCAAAATACACAGAAAATTTGAACCACCATAGTCCAAACAACCTCAACTATGATAATGATAACAGTATTGGATGAAAAAATATTCCTCATGCCTCCTCCAAGAGACTAAAGAGTATGTATCTCGTGGTACTTATTGCCTGTTTTAGGGTTGCAATTTCTTAAGGGACTTCTTCAGAAGACAAATGAGCGTAAAATATTCTCTCTTCAATTTTGTCCATCCATTATAAGTCTAGGCAGTCTAGGCAATGGGTTTTGTAGGTTCAAACCCAAAGTCTGAGTTTGGAACCACTTGAGGGTGAGTAAATGACAGAATTTTAATGTATTGGTGAACTATGCCTTTAATACAATAAATACATTATTTATAATGGCACTGAATGGAAATCAATGGGGTCAATTGTATAAGGTTTATATTCAGTATAATTGTATAATTAAAGACTGTTTGACTTATTTGTGATGGTTCTTGTTCACAGAAGCATAAAGTTGACTGCAGTCATCCTGAGGTCCAGCTGATGCTCCTCTGATGGAAGAATAAGTCACTTTATCCTCCTCATAAACCTGATTGAGCAGATTGGAAAGAAGTTGATAATGTTGATCAGAAGTTCCAACCCACAATTAATACAGCATAAATGCTTAATTCAAGATTTTGAAGAACTGCAAGTAAGAATAAAACAGAATAGAGAAGATAGATGGCATCAGTTGATACTGAAGAACAGGGAAGTGTTTTACTCACCTCCTTCTTTCTGGTCTGGATTTCACAGTGTGTGGTAACCTCAGTATATGTCACATTATCGTTATGCTCCTAAACAGAATTCAGTGAAAATATGAGAAATTAAGCTTTCATTAGCCATCCCTATACTTTGTAAATTAGCTTAATTACAGGTGCATATGTTCTAAAATATCATGCTACAGGGTTTGGGTGTCACGTGTCGGTTTCCGTTTAGTTCCTGTTTGCCCTTAAGTCGTGGCCTAATGGTTAGAGAGTTGGACTCGTGATCCAAAGGTTGCGGGTTCGAGTCTCCGGCCGTCAGGGATTGTAGGTGGGGGGAGTGAATGTCCAGCGCTCTCTCCACCCTCAATACCACGACTGAGGTGCCCTTGAGCAAGGCACCGAACCCCCAACTGCTCCCCGGGCGCCGCAGCATAAATGGCTGCCCACTGCTCCGGGTGTATGTTCACGGTGTGTGTGTGTGTGTGTGTGTGTGTTCACTGCTGTGTGTGTGCACGTTGGATGGGTTAAATGCAGAGCACGAATTCCGAGTATGGGTCACCATACTTGGCTGAATGTCACTTCACTTCACTTCTTTGGTTTTTCGTGTTCTAGTTTAGTTAATCATTGTTTATTCCATTCACCTGTTTTGTATTAATCATCTTGTTTGCTATAGTGTTCCTGTCCCTTTATAAGTCCTCAGTTCTCCCCTTGTCTTTGTCTCAGTTTAATGTAGTTTAATAAAAGATAAAAGTGTGTTGATAATACTTCGTTCTCCTGAAACTTTATTTATTTACTACAACCACTAAAAACCGTAACAGAAACTGAGACCGTACCGATAACCTTGCTGCCCTGGCCCATAAGGATCTCCCACTGGGGGAGTTCACACGCGAGTTTTGCGGGATCTCTGTGTGGACGGGGCTCGATGACGCTATGCTGAACTCTTTGTTCTGGATCGGGGCTAATTAGCATCGCCCAGTGGACTTCCCAGACACCACCAGACTCAGCTGGAGAGAAGGGATCCTCCGGTGTCTGGAGAGTGTCCTGCCCCGATCCAGAACTAACTCGCCGACCGCAGCTCGCTCCAGCCCGCCGTCCGTGGGGAAGCCAATACCGCTGCCGTTTGTGGCGAAGATAGTGCTTCCGCTGTCCGCAGGAAAAATAATTACGCCGCCGTCCGCGTCGAAGTGAGTGCCCCCGCCATCAGAAAATATGGCAAGCCCGCCGGCAGAATGAGTATAAGAAGATCAATGAGTATAAGAAGCCCTATGATTACAACAACCATCATTTGAAGTGTCACAAAATTCTGAAATTATCGTACATTATGGGATTTTTTCATGAATCGTGCATCGTACAGAGGTCAAATTATCGTAGGAATACAATAATTATCGTACGACTGGCAACACTGTCTCTACCATCTTTTGGTAAACAAGCAACTCGGACTACAGAGCGCCCCCTGATGATAGAGGTAATTATATCATGCTAAAAACTACAGGGAACTAATGTGACCGTAAAACTGTTACAATATTGTGTTACTCATTTGTTCCTGTGTAGTATTCATTAATGATGGAACAGTATTCTGAAGTGTTATCAATATGTTTAATATTCTCTTTTTATTTTTGTCCATTAACTGAAAGTCTAGACAGTCTAGGCAATGAGTTGTGTGGTTCCAAACCCAAAGTATTACCATTTTTGAACCACACGAGAGTAAATTAAGACAGAGTTTTAATCTGGGTGAACTATGCCTTTAATATGTTAAAGACAGTATCATTAAGTACTGTACACACATCTCATCTGTAGTAAATCAGTCTGTCCACTAGGCATCTAATAAAACCTCTGGAATAGAAGGAAATTATATATATTTTTTAATTATTATTTTTTAAATAATGGTTTACTGTATTCATATAAAAGGAGGCATTGGCAAAAGCTCATCGAAAGTAAGTCTAACATTTTGAACCTACTACAACCTTTTCAATGTTAAAATGCATGTTTTATATATTTTCTGTATGTTAAAATGTATAAGTCATGTGAATGCATGATTGGACATCGATTACAATTTTTCATTATGGGTGGGAGATTCAGACGGTCTCTTAAGCAGACATGACTGTTACAGTACAATACGACCCACAGGAAAATCAGCACAGCAACTGACAAACACAAATATATAATAATATATTTCATATTGTTATCTTACATTAGTGCTGGGAGTAAGATGAATGGAACTGCTGACTGAATCACTGGCTCCATTATTCTTATCTGTGAACTTTAGACAAGAAACAGTGCAAAGAAACAAACGTGTCATCTATAGCTGATGCTTTAACTAACATGACTAATAAGAGAGCACATATTACAGCTTATGGAACAACCTCAGGGGTCTTTGGCTTTGTTACTTACCACAGAGTCACTAGTCCTTTTTCTGTTATCTAAAAATAGAAATATTAGGAATAGGTTATCTGAAATACGAATATTAATGATTACATACAGAACAAAACAGACGGTGCATCTCAATCAGCTCCATAGCTCATGAGTCAGTGCCTATATTGTGTAGACAAATCTGGGCACTGGTAAGGACCCTGGCTCACTGTGCATTGGGACACTTCTTTCAGTAGCAACAGACAGGACAGATATGTTTCTAATGTAATTTTGTTTTAAGTTGTTAGAAAATCGTTATGAAAAAGACTTTGATTGTTCTGTTATATCCTTGCTACATTTCAGACTTTAGATTGTGTTCACAAACCTGTTTAGCGATGTGTTTAAATATAATTAAATAATACCTCTTCTTTTTGAGAGTTCTTTTAAATTTAATTATTGGGTTGGCATTTGTGATTTATATTTTTGCGCCATTAATACATATTTGATCCAACCAGGATTTGCATTTTCATTTACTTATCTCAGTGTTTTGTAGTATAAAACATTATGCAATTCTAACAACATAATGAGTTTAAATTATTATATTTGTTAAAATCATTACATGGATACCACCCTATTGGGACAATACATTATTTGTATATAGTCCTGACTTAATTATATTCTGATAAGTCGTTGTTTTCTCTTCACTTATCAGAGGAATTCTGTCAAAACATTTACACGACACCTTTATCTTCAAGTCACATGCTTTGAAATGTTTGTCTGTTGTTTGAAAACAGGGGAAACATTAAAAACTCACCAGCTCTTTTTTTACAAATGACCCAGAGAATAACAGCAGAAAGAACAGCTGCTGCAGCAGCAACAACAATCCCAATCACTGAGGAAGAGTCTAGAGGGACACATTAAGAGGCATATTACTGTTTAACTAAAGATACAGTTGGGCAAAAAAGTATTTAGTCAGCCACCAATTGTGCAAGTTCTCCCACTTAAAAATATGAGTGAGGCCTGTAATTTTCATCATAGGTACACTATGAGAGACAGAATGGGGGGAAAGAATCCAGGAAATCACATTGTAGGATTTTTAATGAATTTATTGGTAAATTCCTCGGTAAAATAAGTATTTGGTCACCTACAAACAAGCAAGATTTCTGGTTCTCACAGACCTGTAACTTCTTCTTTAAGAGGCTCCTTTGTCCTCCACTCGTTACCTGTATTAATGGAACCTGTTTGAACTCGTTATCAGTATAAAAGACACCTGTCCACAACCTCAAACAGTCACACTCCAAACTCCACTATGGCCAAGACCAAAGAGCCGTCGAAGGACACCAGAAACACAATTGTAGACCTACACCAGGCTGGGAAGACTGAATCTGCAATAGACAAGCAGCTTGGTGTGAAGAAATCAACTGTGGGAGCATTTATTAGAAAATGGAAGACATACAAGACCACTGATAATCTCCCTCGATCTGGGGCTCCACGCAAGATCTCACCCCGTGGGGTCAAAATGATCACAAGAACGGTGAGCAAGAATCCCAGAACCACACGGGGGACCTAGTGAATGACCTGCAGAGAGCTGGGACCAGAGTAACAAAGGCTACCATCAGTAACACACTACGCCGCCAGGGACTCAAATCCTGCAGTGCCAGACGTGTCCCCCTGCTTAAGCCAGTACATGTCCGGCCCGTCTGAAGCTTGCTAGAGAGCATTTGGATGATCCAGAAGAGGATTGGGAGAATGTCATATGGTCAGATGAGACCAAAATATAACTTTTTGGTAAAAACTCAACTCGTCGTGTTTGGAGGAGAAAGAATGCTGAGTTGCATCCAAAGAGCACCATACCTACCGTGAAGCATGGGGGTGGAAACATCATGCTCTGGGGCTGTTTTTCTGCAAAGGGACCAGGACGACTGATCCGTGTAAAGGAAAGAATGAATGAGGCCATGTATCGTGAGATTTTGAGTGAAAACCTCCTTCCATCAGCAAGGGCACTGAAGATGAAACGTGGCTGGGTCTTTCAGCATGACAATGATCCCAAACACACCACCCGGGCAACGAAGGAGTGGCTTCATAAGAAGCATTTCAAGGTTCTGGAGTGGCCTAGCCAGTCTCCAGATCTCAACACCATAGAAAATCTTTGGAGGGAGTTGAAAAACCCAAAACATCACTGCTCTAGAGGAGATCTGCATGGAGGAATGGGCCAAAATACCAGCAACAGTGTGTGAAAACCTTGTGAAGACTTACAGAAAACGCTTGACCTCCGTCATAGCCAACAAAGAATATATAACAAAGTATTGAGATGAACTTTTGTTATTGACCAAATACTTATTTTCCACCATAATTTGCTAATTAATTAAAAATCCTACAATGTGATTTCCTGGATTGTTTCCCCCCATTTTGTCTCTCATAATTGAGGTATACCTATGATGAAAATTACAGGCCTCTCTCATCTTTTTAAGTGGGAGAACTTGCACAATTGGTGGCTGACTAAATACTTTTTTGCCCAACTGTATAAAAACAACAACTACTGACAAACAAATAAAATGGTAAATAGCATTTAGCAGCGTAATTATACATATTTATCATACCTATGAGTGATGATGATGATGATTTTTATTGAAAGTTTCTACCAGAGCTTGTTACTATTGTTGTCACTTTATACATGTACATTATATTTATGCATTCAGGCACTTTTCTACAAAGTGATTTACAAAAAAAAAAAGAAATGTTCAGATACGTCATAGACTACAATCAGATTTATATTACTGATAATTAATTGTTAATATAAATACTTTACCTGAATACTTGTCAGTATATGTGGCTGAGGTCTTCAGCTAACAGTAAATATTGATCTTAACAGCTGATTATGTACCTGGTTGTGTAGGAGCTGCAGTTGATTTAGAGCTGGTGACTGGAGACGCTGTCTTTGTTTCGGCTGGAGCTGAAGATGAATGTTCAGATACGTTATAGACTACAATCAGATTTAAATTACTGATAATTCATTGTTAATATAAATACTTTACTTGGATACTTGACAGTATATGTGGCTGAGGTCTTGAGTTGATTTCTCTGTTTAACCTGACATCTCCACTCTCTGTTGTGATCTTCATTCAGGAGTGTTGTAGTCAGAGACCTGATACACTGTCCTGAGGAGGAGATCTGAAATCTGGAGTCTGTCTGCAGATTCACACCAGCCTGATTCACCCAGATCAGATCAATACCCTCAGAACCAGCCAAAGAGTCACAAGAGACTCCATCATAATATAACTGACAGGAGAGAGTCACAGAGCGGCCTGATCTGATCTCAGACTGTGAGGATGATGAAGAGACTGAAACAGAGAATCAGACAGAGATTACACGACTGATTCCAGTCTTTCAGCGACAATATTACTGTTTAATTCAACATATAATCATAATATTCACAGAAACACTGACCATGAAGAACATGCAGATAAACAGGTGCATCAGTTCCTTGTTTTACTCCTTTCACATATTGTTGGCAGGAGTAATATCCACAATCTTCTTTTGTGACTTTCTTGATGTTCAGAGAGCAGTCAGAGCCCAGACTCAGTCTCTCATGTCTCTCTGTGTCATTCTTCTTTATCCCTAAAGTAATCAGTTCAACTGTCTTTGACTGTCTGATGTTATAGATCCATGTAGTTGATGTGCAGCCAGGAAGAGCATTATTACAGGACAGACGCACATCTTCACCAGAACTGAAGAACACATGAGTCTCATCCACTCCACTGCTACCTACAAAAAAAGTTTTTCTTTGTTTTAAAATGACATACTGACTAGAACACTCAAGCTACAATACTTAAAAAAACACACTTTAGTCCTGTTTAAGCGGAAAATGAACATTGCAGACCAAACTGGTGTTAAACAGGTGTTAGTAGTTCAGATCACACATAGTATGAACAGACCCTTGCATCAGACTTTTGAGTTTGATCAAGAATAAAACAAGTATTTACAAACACTACATGACTAAGATAATGACATTAATTTTAAATAAATTGGATCTTCTCATTATACAGATATTTTATAATGTCTAATAGATCATAAACAGATGTCTTTACCTGTGAGAAGTGCAGAGAGAAGGATCAGTCCCAGCAGACACATGTGACTCTTATCAGACATTTTCTGTTTCTGTCAGTCTTTCTTTTCAGTCTATATTTACATCTCTTCATTTAAACATCATCAGCTCATCCTGTGGGTGTTAACTTCCTCTGATCTGAAACAGCTGACCATTTAGCTGCATTTCACTCTCACTATATGTGTGACAAAGATGTATCTATAAATATATACTGTACATAGTAGTTTTTTTTTTGTTCTTTTTCTGTGTGATCATCTCTGAACCAACTAACCAATCAAATTACATAAATTGTTTCACAGCAGAAGATTATTGTTATCGTATCAAGGTCATTTGTCTAACAAAAGCATCATGTCTCAAAAAGGTCTAAGTGGTTGAGTCTCTAGTCTGCTGTCTTTACTGCTTCTCACTCTCAGCTGCCCTTCAACAAATCACTGAAGATCAGAACAGCAGAACCAGGTGCTGCAGACTCAGGACAGAATATTAAGACTATACCAAGAATTCATGACCAGAAACGGAACAAACATCAGGGAAAAAACACTAAACAGTTGGTAAATACAGCGAGCCCTAGTGCTTACTTAAAAAGTCACGATTATCTTACAATCACAATGTTGAATGTTTATGTTCAGAATAAACTGATCTCTTTTCAGTCCATGTAAACTGATCAATACTTTAAATAAAAGTGTTATTAAATAGTTTGAAACAGAACATTATGAAGCAAACCTATAAGCTCACACTTACAGTAGAAAGATTTTGTTGAAAAAGAAAAAAAAGAAACATTAAATAATAATAATAATAATAATAATAATAATACTCCAAAATGTCAATTATTGCTCTTCTTTTGCTTGTTTGTAGCAATGTCTGGTGGGCTGCTATGAATATTGTTAGCTCTATAATAAGGGGATTGTGATTTTCCTCATTTGTAAGTCACTTTGGATAAAAGCGTCTGCTAGATGAATATGTGAATGAATATTGACATTCTCAAATCTGCAAACATTTTCTTATTTTCTTCTTGCAACCAGCCATTACCATGTTGATAAACTATAAAAAAGAGTGTGTGAAAATAAATATGTGAGTATTAAGTAAGCAAATAAGTAAGTAAATAAATAAATCACTGTAATAAAAATCAAATACATTTTTGTGAGGGCACTGAAAATTCAATCTTGGCATCTAATTCTCTGGTTTTGAAAAAGAAAGAAAAAGAAAAGGAACCAAAGGTGTTAAATGTCAAAAACTAAGTTGTATGCAGCTGCAGGAATCACTGGCCAATCTAGGGGTCTGGCGCCAGCTTAAATCTGATTGGCCCCTGAAGTGCCCCTGTCCTGTCACTCATCGCTGATTTACGTTAGTGTTAAGACGTTTGAAATTCAACCTCTGTACTGCATCTTAATGTAAATATGAAGGTACATGAGTATAGCCCTGACTGATTTAAAATGGTCATTTTGGGCACCCCTGAAAGGGGTCTCGTCATTGACATTACCTGATGTTACCAAACACCGCCCTTTCAAGGACGTGCATTTATTGCATAGTAACGCACAGTAGGTGTCTAAAACAAATGTGCGCAGTTCAATTGAATAATACAATTTGCGCTATTTAACGTAACCCTTGTGCACCCTTATGGACATTTTTGTCCATTTTAGTTTTTTTTGTATCATTTTGCGTAGCTGCATAAATTTTGGCTCAGGTCTGTATTTTTATTGGAAGTTTAATATTCCACCCTCATTTCCTTTAATAAATCTATTTTACAGTAGGTACACACAATTGTTACACTCGGCACCTTTTGGACAAAAATGTCCCTTTGAAACCCATTAAAACTGCTCTTTTTAATCCCAGTGCCGTTTAATTGTAAAATGATGCAATTTTTGTTAATAGCCTTTCATTCTGTTGGCAAGGCTTCAAACTTACATTTTTTAAAAAAATTTTCCAGATGGTGCCATTTTTTTCAGGTTTGGTCTAAAGCAAGTACTCGCTTTATTCCTGTTTTCTGCTTCTGCATATTATAGAGCCAATTGGATAAATATGCAGCTATAATTGTGTAGGTGTGTTGTTATAGATATCAGAGTGTGGTTTGTATGTGTGTCATAAAAAAAGAGTGTGTATGTAATATTTGAGAAAGAAAAACTCTTTTGAGTTTTTTCTGGCATCTAATGGGGAAAATTTGGTACTGCGCTCAAACAAAATCTTACCGAAAGCTCATTTTTTGAGACAACACAACTTGTTTAGATTTATGGCTTTGATTTTCTAGCAGGTTTAGAGTTCAACACGTTTTATATATAAGATATTAATAAAATAACAAATATTGTTCATAAATCATTTTCACAAACTTAAAACTGTATAACTTTTTTTTTTTGGTTTCACTTTTTAAACTTGTTTTACTTCAACAATAATCTGCATGGGTCTTCTTTAAAATGAGACCACACTTAAGTCTCTGCTCCCAAGCTTCCAATTTTTATAACGTTTTTTTTTTACATGACTATGGACCTAAGTTTAACTTTTTTTTATTGATGCACAAGGGTTAATCCTGTTGAACCTACTTTACAAAGCAAACCTTTTGCTAAAATAAAAGCGTGCGGTTCTCCAGTGGAAGTTGCGTTACTAAAGCAACATTAGGTTCCTACTCTCATCACTGACATATAGAAAAACTAGCATTTTGTTTCAAATGAAAGTAAGATAAAGATCCTCACATTGACCCGGTGTGCTAAAACTGTTTGGCTGAAAATAGTGGAGTAGTGTGGAAAGTGCATTAAATTCTAATGTAGTCTGTGTGGAAGCATCGTATGATTCTCGGTTACATTGCAATAAGGAATGAAACCATTCCCGGTTTCACGATGGAATTTCGACGGTTAGTTTTACTGTTTTACATTTTAATTATCATTAAAACTGAATTTGATGATTGCTGTAATGTCTGGTGTAATTCACACTCGGAGCCAGAGGGCGCAGACTCATGTAACTCATAGACGTTGTCACAGTATGAACATAATGAATTTTTTGCCTCATTAATAAGAATCCTCATCAGATTGCTGTCGTTTCAAACATTCAGTGGCATTTTAAAATGAGTTTTTAGTAAAAACAGTATTAATCTCATATCTCAACTTTTTGTTGTAGAAACTTAAAATAAGAAGTTGAGAAAACTCAAAAATCTGCTGAAGCTGGTTGCCTTAAAATTTTAAGTTGGCTCAACTTTTTTTTTTTTTTTTTTGTGTAGAATAATAAAAACATACTTTGCTGGACAGAGGAAACTATCAAAAAGACAAACCTTTGCAACAAATTAAACTGCATTGTTTCATTTACCTTCTATGGGTAATTGTAAGTGTCTTCATGCCTTTACAATATATTTTTTTCTTAAATATTTCAGTAAAGAATATTGATCCCAGGTGAAAAAAAGTGCACTTCTATCATGTACTTAAAGTGCTATATTTTCACGCACTAATTTTGTACTTTTTAATTTTTGTACTACTAAAAAAAAAAAGTTTATTTAGTACTTCTTATGATAAACTTAAGATCATCTAAGTGTACTCAACTGTGCTATTTTTGGGAAACTATGAATATGAACTAAAAGGCACTTTTAATATAGTATCTCTGTATTTAAAAATGTATTTAGTCAGCACTTGCAATACACGAGTACTACAAGTGGTAACTAAATTATTTTTTTTAAATACAGAGAACACCTGCAGTGGCACCCTTCATCACGCTGGCTCCATCATACGCTTGGGAGATGAGTTTATTCTTCTGATCCTCTGGAAGGATGACAGCAAGACGCTCTTTTAGTGCTGTAGCAATGGAATCAGCTGTAGTTGAATGCAGAGGAATAAACTCAAAAAACCTCTCCTGTATGCTGCTCTTGGCATCAATGTAGCGCAGCACAAGCACAAGTTGGCACTGTGTGGCAATATCGGTGTCGTCTGTCTGGATTGACAGAAAATCGCTGCTCCGTGCTTCTTGGATTATGTGCTCCCTCGCAGCAGACAACATACAGTCCAACAGCTCGTTCTGCACGGTTTTCGAAGTTCCCTTGAACACAGTGGCATTCTCAAGCTGCTCTTTCAAAACTCCATCAAGAGAAGCAACAAAATCGACCAAGCCACGGAATATCCCGGGATTATCCGAGCTCTCGCTCTCCTCATGGCCACACAAAAACAGCTCAAATCTACCACAAAATTTCACACAGTCTATTATTCTAGACAGGATATGTGGATTTTTTGTGACCTCTTCATTGTGCCTTCTAATGCCAATCCTGTAGCCTTCATCTAGCTGTTCAGCAATGCTAAGCTTCCCAAAAAACTGGAGCCTTATAGCGCTGTCAAGATGGCCACGGCTATTTTCATGCCGCTTGCACTTTCCAGAGATGTTTTAAGTCGCAAACCCCCGTTGTTGTCCACAACGTTTCGGTGCCAGGACTTTGAAAAAGCAAACCGGGAAAACAATAAAAGGCATGACTCACATCACATCCAGCTAGCCAACTCTGTTTCCCATAAGAGCTGGTGGAAAAGCACCGAGTGTAAGCTCGACCGCGATCACTTGACTGCTGCTGAATTTGCAAGTTGGGTTGATCTGGTCCAAGCTCTTTTATCCTTTATTTTTCTTCATCCGAGCGCCTTATGAAGGGGTATTGTTACAAAGATAAAACAGAATTTTCTTTCATTTCGAGATATTTCGCTTTCTTCCACATTGATCAGTACCTGTCAGTCTATGAGCGGGAATGAGACTCGTTGAGAACAGTCCAATCACATGAGACCAAAAATATGAAAACAATATTGATTCGCTAAAATCAAAAGTGCTCTGTGCCCCTGAAACAAGCCAATTAGAGCTCAGCCTCAAATCACATGCTTTTCAAAAGTTTACAGACCTAATAGAGACCCTATTTAACTAGTGAAAATACAATTACAGATATCAACAATTAAATTGTTGATATCAATTAACAATAACAACAATAAAAAATGAACAACAACTTCACAGACAGTAAAGACACTCGGTCCCTGAGGCAAGCCATTCAGACCATCACTGAATACAAGCCACAGGCCAGTGACGATGACCCATCCTTACCAGATGCACTCAACCACTTCTACTCACGATTTGAGATACAGAATGACACACCTGCACAGAAACTACTCACATCTCCAAACGACCAGTACTCTGTCTCTCTCCAGCGACGTAAGGAAGACCCTACCCCGGATTAACCCACGAAAGGCTGCGGGCCCTGACAACATACCTGGACGTGTACTGAGAGACTGTGCTGCACAGCTGACGGATGTCCTAACAGACATCTTCAACACCTCACTGAGCCAGGCAGTCGTCCCCACGTGTCTCAAATCCACCTCCATAATTCCAGTACCAAAGAAGTCACCCGTGTCCTGTCTAAATGACTATCGTCCCATAGCACTGACCCCAATCACGATGAAGTGCTTTGAGAGGTTAGTCATGCATCACATCAAGTCCAGTCTCCCAAACACACTGGACCCATTCCAGTTTGCATACCGTCCAAACCGTTCCACGGACGATGCAATATCCACCACCCTCCACCTAGCTCTTACTCACCTGGAACAGAAAGACTCTTATGTAAGAATGCTGTTCATCGACTTCAGCTCAGCATTCAACACTATAATCCCACAACAGCTCATCCTGTAATTGGATCCTGGACTTTTTAACTGCAAGACCTCAGTCAGTCCATGTCAGCCGCAACTCCTCCAGCACTACCACACTGAGCACAGGTGGGGCACAAGGCTGTGTGCTCAGCCCGCTGCTCTTCATGCTGCTGACTCACGACTGCACTGCCAAGTCCAGCTCCAACCACATCATCAAGTTTGCTGATGACACAACTGTGGTAGGCAAGTTCAGGTCGAAGTTCAGTTCCAATTCGCATGAAAACACAAGTACAGAGGACGCATGAAAGTTTCCGGATGTGTTCTTGATATCGAGGATGAATCGAGTGCTGACTTGAGAGAATCAAGCCGTTAGAAATCCCAGAAGACGCTGCGGTCAGTTAAGCAAGAACGCAGTACATCTCAATTCTCACAAGAATGCGTTCTGTGTTCTCGCGTCCTTCCAAGGAAGCTTCATGAGAAAACAAGTCCGTTCTTGAAATTGAGAAACAGCCTAAGTAGGGAGCAAACAAAGAGGTTAATGAGGGAAACACAGGTGCAACCACTGAACAATAATGAGGTAACAAGATGAGCAGAGTCAGACAATAGACAGGAGAGAGCACATGGCTCCAAACAAACACACCACAAAAAGCCATGTGCTCTCACAAACACACAGTGTCCTCTGCTGGCCGTCTAGGGCACACCAGCTGAAGACAGTGACACGATGTTGCGGCCATTAAAAGCAGATAAAAGTGCCTGAATTATCATATATTGCTGGCTTTTCCGCAGCATCTGCTTATGAACATTTCTCTTCAATATCAACAGAATAATACCCAGTTCTCTTCTCAGTGTTTTCAGTCAAATCATTAGTTCTCTCACATGTAATCATTGTATTTCACTCCTTAGGTTCACTCATTATTTGTACCCGTGTATTGTCTTAATTCACAACAATAAAGCTGTACTGAATAATCTTTTTCCTGTTTCTTTATATATATCAGACATACTGTAATAAATGATATCCACCACTAAGGAGCACTGATGAGCTTTGCTTATTGTAGGCTAACACTTATGCTGCCACCACCTTTAAACTTTAACTTTTAACAAACTTTAACCCAGTATGGTACAGGAAATAATACTGGTTTTTGGAAGCAGGGGCTTATCTAGGATTTGAAAACATCTGGGGCTGAGCCCAGAACATCAGGGGCTAATTAGGGGGGAGGGGGTCAGCAAGAAAAACATGTTTTGCAAGAACTTTTTTATTAATATAGTTTAATAATAAGCACAAATTAACAAAAATAATGCAACTTTATGCAATTTCATTCAGTCCCATCTTTGTCTTTTTTTTTGTTTGTTTTGTTATTTTACTCTTCCTATAATTCCACAGTCTTGTTACTAAAAATAATGTGTTCATTAAATTCATTACTTTTTCTCTCTCACACAGGTACTCCAGACAATCTTATCTTTTCTACAGCTTGTGTATGAAACAGTGCCATGTAAATCATTTTTTAATTATTATTCTTTTACAATAATCAATATTATACTTGCACCTCTTATTTCGTTTCTCATTTATGCTAGCACTACTGTCTTATTCTTTCTTTCTGTTTTTAACAGTCTCTCCTCCCTTCTCTTATTGTTCTCTCATCGCTCATATTTCTCATCTGTCTTGCTGCTTGTATCTTGTCTAATTCATGCTCTTGGTGACTTTTCTATCCTTCTTTTCAATTCTTTAATCTATCTTTCTGTGTTTCTCTATTTCTTTGAGGGTGGAATCATCAGAGTGTATCTCCGAGACTTGACTTGGGCAAAACGGTAAGTTACCATGCTAGTATTTATAGTGCTGAGAATTCCTTTTTCAATTGACAGAACAGCCAAATGTTTGAGTCTCTTCTGGCCCATTGTTCGTCTAAGCCATGTATGTAGACGACGCAATGCACTAAATGACGCTCACAGCTGGAACTGCTGACAGGTATTGTAAGCGCTGCTTGAAAATGAAAACAGGTCGGGATCAAGAAGTTTGTAAGCACTGGCCATGTCAGGGATAGCACCCTCTTTCTTCTTTTTTGCCAGGAACTGTTTCGCTACCAGAATTTCCTCTTTACAAAGTTGGATTTTGCAATGTGTTGCAATGAGGTTTAGAGATTCCTCACTAAGAAAGTCATCTGCTGCTGGATTGCAAGCTTGAATGCCCTTCATGAGTTATTCCCCAACACCAGAACATCTGTTGCTCAGCTCACTTATTATGCGGACAAGACATCGATACAAAAGATGATGTTTGAGTTGGTTGCCAGTATCACACGGAGCCCTGGTGCCCAAAGTGGAATCCACTGTGTAATCATCCAATCGCCTCTGCTTACGGCGGGGACCAGACAGGATCTTTGAGATGTTATTGGACTCGCAAATTACTTTTGTCTCCTTGTAGAGCTGTTCTGCTGTTTCTTCACTGCTCCTCATTAAGGTCAGTGTTTCAAGAACAGCATCTTTGTTGAGTGTTGCTTGTGCCAGGTCCACAGATTCTTTCTGGAGATACTTATGAAGCCCCTCTGTAGCAGATAGCAAACTCTTGATCATTACAAGCATTATGGAGCCCCTCTGTAGCAGATAGCAAACTCTTGATCATTACAAGCATTATGGAGCCCCTCTGTAGCAGAGAGTAAACTCTTGAACATTACAAGCATGTACACACTGGAAAACCTGGACAGTTTTGACAGCAGCCCAATTGCTATGGGTGTAGCCACTTTTTCCAGGCATCTTAATAAAGCAGTCAGATTTTCAAGCACAGCTTTGACTGAGTTGAGCTGGCATTCCCATCTAGTTTTAGAGAGCTGAACAAATTTAAAGTTCTCTAAACCTAGTTGTTTCTGTGTGTCGTGAAATGCTTGATGATTGACCACTGATGCACTAAAGAAGGAATACACATTCCCTAATGTTTCAAAAAAGTCATCTGCCTCTGGTACAGCCCTACAAGTGTGACAAAGTACCAAATTCAGTTCATGGGCATAACAATGTACTTAAACCGCTTCAGGGTGCTTCTCACGGAAAGGAGCTTGATCTCCACCAACTTCACCTTTCACTACTGAAGCCCCATCATAGGTTTGAGCCACACAGAGGACATCATTCAAACCTTTCGATTTTAGCACACGTTCAGTTGACTCTGCATTGAAACTGTTGAGGCGGGACAGTTCAATGAAGTGCTCTTTTACTGTGACATAACACACATACAGCAAGCTGCTCAACATGGCCACCCCTTGCTTCATCGGCCATAACTGCAAACATTTCAGATTATTTCACATCTTCAACTATTCAGGCCTTTTCACAGACAAGTAATCCTCGCTGTCATTACAATGACATAGGGAAATAATTAATCTATACCACTAATACATAAATGTTTCTCTTTTATATCAGCAGACTGCACGTCTCCCCTGTCATGCTCTGGCGCTCACACACTTTGAAAACCCCTGCTTTATTCCCCTTCGTTTTTTGATTTTATGGTTTGTATAATTATTATTTGAATATGCGGGTGATTGTGTGTTTTGTTGGGATAATTTGAAAAAACTAAAAGGTACCTTTCTTCGTGTTCTGCCAAAAAGATTGTTTGATTCTTTTTTTGAGTTGCCATTGCTGTGATTTGTCGTCCACTCTGTGCTACACTGACCGTTGTTGTTGTTTTTATAAATTGCTGTCACACTCGAGGTTTGTAAGGATTAAGTCACATGGTGTGTGTGAGAGAGTGTATGTGTGTGTGTGTATGTGTGTGTGTGTGCGGAAAGAGATGTCAGTCAAAATTGTGTACTGTAAACAGCGACAGTGGCCAACTAAAACGATCAATATTTACTTAATTTCTATCACATTTCCTGTAAACTTCTTTGCAAAATTCCTGGGACTTAATCACAAAACATCCGGTACTAGATTAAAATCATTCAGGGCTCAAGTATTTAGCCCTAGCGACGTCCCTGGTTTGAAGCACTCGGTTTCCTAAATGAAATGAGTTACGACATGGTATTATAACAGTAAAGTACTGTAAAAATGATTATTTTACAGCTTTTATTTTTTATTATTATTTTTTTTTTTTACAGTGGAAGAGACCAATCACAATTCATCATGCAAATACATAAGACCAAGAGGAAATCAGTATGCAAAATAAGCTCATTATATCATGACTAGTTGGTTCCACATTGAACATCAAACATTTTATTCATGTTAATCTACAGAAGATTTCTAAACTTTAACCTTAATTCAGAATATAAAATATATACATTAAAAATATAAACCAACCTAGCACAGCTAAGGTGAAATAATCTAAAAAACAAAGTTTGAATGGAGGAAATATTTAGAGGTTTGGACAGTTACATTTTTATTTTATATATTTTTTATGGTTATGGGTTTAAAACACACCGTGTTTTTCAGATGGCTTATTTCAGCTTTTCCAAAGTTATCCACTAAAGGGTTAGTTCACCCAAAAATGAACATTCTATCATTAATTACTCACCCTCATGTTGTCCCAAACTCGTAAGACCTTTGTTCATCTTTCGGAACAAAAATTAAGATATTTTTTATCAAATCCGAGGGCTCCTAATGACCAACATTAAAGTACAGTAGCGTAGTAATCCCAATCCAGATACAGCTCTGCAGAGTTCAAAAACGAGGCAGTTTTATTCCTAATAAGAATATTTATTGTTATCAGACACTTTAACATTATAAATACACAGTTTGAACATCAATACTGCACTGTGCTTACAAACAGGTGAAGAAAATACTTACATTATTACATTTAAATGTGTTTTACCTAAAAGTTAAATAAAAACTGTACTGTACTTAACTGTAAAATAAAAAAAACACTTAAAAGTCACAATTAAAATGTATTGTCTTTTAACATTAATTGATTTAATTGAGTGATTCCTCTGAGTACCACACTTTGAGAATCACCGAATTGGACTATTAAAAATGTTATTTCTTTTTATAAAAGTTTAATTGATTTTAAAGATTAAAATAAGATTACCATTTGTATTATTATACCATACATGTTTATTAAGGTACCTGTCTGGAAAATGACATTCAAAGCTTTATGCAAATATCTATAATGTCCATAAACATCTATATCTATAATATCTATAATGTCCATATTTACATATGTATCGAAGGCATTTCATTGTAATACTGTAGACATCTCTATTTCCTTTTGGTGGTGAGAGTTCTTCCGTCCTAAATAGATGAAATGAATCAATAAAAACAATTTACTGACTTGTTTTCACTGTCATGATTCAGATTGTTAGAGATCAATGTGAATCCTCAGGTTCTGTGATGTTCAAAACTCACCAGCTCTTCTCACACAGATGATCTGAAGAAGAATCACAGTAGGAGCAGCAAACACTGCAATCTCAACAATAATCACAATCACTGCAGGACAGATGTGTGGACAGAACAGAGAGAAAGAAGAGAATGAATCTGTCAAACTGTATACCGCTTATGAACAATTAACTATTATTGACAAACCATTTATAAATTCACTGATAGTTTCAGTGCAGCAAAGCCATCCCATACCTCTGATTAATGATCCAGCATTCATACAGACCACAGGTTCTGATGCTGTGTCAGCTGCGTCTGTGGATCATGAATATTAGTTCAGGTCAAATATAATGTGACATCAGTAACACATGCAAATGTTGTTGTGTAGTGCCTGCAGATGTGTGAGCAGCTGAAGACATCTCAGTGTTTGGGCTAATGATCCATTTATCTATATAGGTATTTTAGAGATGCAAAAACCATACAAGACATAAGTAAGACTTACTGAGGAACCCCTTTTGATCAGAAACGGTGCTGGTTACAATATAAACACATGAAGCCATCTATACCTCATTTATATGAGAGTGAAACACAGTGATCTGCAGCCCAGAAACCTTCAGTTTGTCCTGAATCAATGACATATAGACTCTCCTGAAATTGATTCATCTCTTAACTGCCCCCTTGAACTCTTGTCATAAATTAATCTATTACTGTTCCTACACAATTTTTAACAACAAACAGTGATAAAATATATATTTAGGAGTCTTAGACCTTTCCAACGATATATAGTCATGATTATATTAGGATTTAATCATAATATATTGAAGTAAACTTGTGACAGTTAAGGGGTTAAATAAATGTATTTCTTGTCTGAATGCTTGTCAGTATATGTGTCTGAGGTCTTCAGCTAACAGTAAATATTGATCTTAACAGCTGATTATGTACCTGGTTGTGTAGGAGCTGCAGTTGATTTAGAGCTGGTGACTGGAGACGCTGTCTTTGTTTCGGCTGGAGCTGAAGATGAATGTTCAGATACGTTATAGACTACAATCAGATTTAAATTACTGATAATTCATTGTTAATATAAATACTTTACTTGGATACTTGACAGTATATGTGGCTGAGGTCTTGAGTTGATTTCTCTGTTTAACCTGACATCTCCACTCTCTGTTGTGATCTTCATTCAGGAGTGTTGTAGTCAGAGACCTGATACACTGTCCTGAGGAGGATATCTGAAATCTGGAGTCTGTCTGCAGATTCACACCAGCCTGATTCACCCAGATCAGATCAATACCCTCAAAACCAGCCAAATAATCACAAGAGACTCGATCATAATATAACTGACAGGAGAGAGTCACAGAGCGGCCTGATCTGATCTCAGACTGTGAGGATGATGAAGAGACTGAAACAGAGAATCAGACAGAGATTACACGACTGATTCCAGTCTTTCAGCGACAATATTACTGTTTAATTCTACATATAATCATAATATTCACAGAAACACTGACCATGAAGAACATGCAGATAAACAGCTGCATCAGTTCCTTGTACTCCATTCACAAATTGCCGGCAGGAGTAATATCCACAATCTTCTTTTGTGACTTTCTTGATGTTCAGAGAGCAGTCAGAGCCCAGACTCAGTCTCTCATGTCTCTCTATGTTCTTCATCTTTATCCCTAAA
Organism: Barbus barbus; assembly: GCF_936440315.1. NCBI lineage: Eukaryota > Metazoa > Chordata > Actinopteri > Cypriniformes > Cyprinidae > Barbus > Barbus barbus. The sequence continues at coordinate 44,958,780 of NC_136730.1, read as the reverse complement.
TTAATCAGTTCAACTGCTGCTGACTGTCTGTTATAGTTCCATGTAGTTGATGTGCAGCCAGGAAGAGCATTATTACAGGACAGACGCACATCTTCACCAGAACTGCAGAACACATGAGTCTCATCCACTCCACTGCTACCTACAAATAATAATAATAATAATAATAATAATAATGTGGGTTAATGACTTTATTATGAAATACTTTGTGTCCTGTTTTAACAGAAAATGAACCAAGCAGAGTAAACTGATATTGAACACAAAAGTTAACTTACTCACACAAACCCCCAAATCTCTGCTGAATAACCCAAACCTTATTTCTTTCATCAGTTTTATTACAATAGCCCGATTCGGACGGTAATTGTTTCTCATATGGACGTCTGTAAAAATAAATGTACATATCACCTCAGTGATAAACTCATGGATTCAGATGATGATTTATTCACAGCGAACCAGAGCCCAGTCACATGATTGTCTGCTGTAAATAAACTTTTATTTAAAAATGTATTCTTATTATTGTGTGAAATGTATTAAAAATACTTATTATGTAGAATGTATTCTTATTCCAAGCATATTTTATAATATATAATCCTATTTATTATTAGATTTAAATCTCCTGTTTAAAAATCGGAAAATAGACGTGTTATAGTTGTATATAATTATACGTGATATATATATATTGCACACCTGCTGCTGCTATAATAAAATTTGGATTGTCTGTCTTGGTAGCGTCAGTAAAAATAACGTTACTTCATCCAAAGAAAGCATTTTGAAACTCGAGCTCAAATCAGAAATATAACAGCTAAATATTTTTTACATATTTATATATATATATATATATATATATATATATATATATATATATATATATAATTTTATTTTTTTTTATAATTTTTTTTTTATTATGCAAACATTAAGACAAATACAACACGTACATAACAAATATAAATGTTAAATCTTTTAGAAGCGTAGAAGCTAATTAGGACAGAGCTGTTAATATCGCTATAAAACATTTCAATAACATTAACAAAAAAATCACCAGAACCAAATAGCTTGAGAGTCTGCAAAATAAATTAGTTTTCAAGGGTGTCAAAAGCCTTGTAAAAGTCCAGGAAAAGAATCATAGCTTTAGAATGTACAGAATCTGCATAATCTAAAAGATCTAGAACAAGCCTTATATTGTTACTGATGTGCCTACCTTTTACAAAACCTGATTGTGTCTCAGCAACCAACATGTTAAGTTTGATCTTCAGTCTATTAGCAAATATTAAGGATGCAATTTTGTAATCAACAGTTAGGAGAGTAATTGGACGCCAATTATCAATTAAAAGAGTGTCTTTATCTGGTTTGGGAATAAGGCAGATAATACCTTGTTTCATTGATGTTGTCATGTCTTTCAGATCAATACATTCACTATACATATAAAGTAATGGGTGCTTAATTAATTCCCAAAAATGAATGTAAAACTCAACTGTTAACCCATCACTGCCTGGAGTTTTACCTTTCTTCATAGAATGAAGTGCAACTCGAATTTCCTCAATGGTCAAGTTAGAATCACAGAAGCCTTTAAATTCATTATCAATAACTGGAACATAACATCTTTATGAAATTGTCACAATTATGTTTATCAAATGTAGAAGTATAAATACTTGTATAAAAGTTTGTAACAAAATTGGAAAGCAAATTCGGATCTGTGCATTTGACCCCATTTATGTTGAGCAGTCAAAGAATTTATTTTGCAGTTCCTTGTCTCCAATGCAAAACAATAACTTGACTTTTCCTCTCCCTCCTCCAGCCATTTAGCTCTAGACCTAACAAAAGCACCTTTGGCAATATCTAAATAACCATGATTAATTTGTAAGTGTAATTCTTTTAATTCTAGCTCCTCTTCTTGACATAAATTACCCGCCATTAAAGAATTTATTTTTTTCATTTGTTCAGTCATCTTTTTATTTTTAAATGTTTTCAATTCTTTACTTCTCTTTATAGTTATTTGCCTGACTCTGTATTTGAAAAATTCCCATTTCTCTTTATCTCCATTATGAGATTTATCAGAAAATGTATCCTTGGTTAAATTTTTAATATGGTCATTGAAAACGTCATCATTTAAAAGAAGATTATTACATTTCCAATAACCCCGTAGCTTTTGACTCTCATTGTTACAACCTAATTTTAAGATTATGTGTTTATGATCAGAGAGAGGGGCAAACGAATGAGATACGTCTTTTACATATTGAAGAACTGATGAAGAAACTAAAAAGAAATCAATTCTAGATTTTAAGGTAATTTTACTATTTGACCAAGTGAAGTCCTGTGTGTCTGGATGAAAAAAACGCCAAGGCTCTGGGAGGGAGAGAGAAGAACTCATTAATAATATATTATTAGAATTATGATTATTATGAAGAGCTTCATTGCTCCTAGGAGGAAATCTGTCCACTGTATCATCTAAACATTCATTGAAATCGCCACCTAAAATTAGAAAGGATCCTGGGTATTTATTATGCATTTCTGTTAAATTTCAAGTAATCTGAGTAAATAATATTTTGTTAGCTGAAAGAGAATTACAACCATATAGATTGCATATAATAAAAATAGAATTATCTTGCTTTAGTGACATAATGATTCATCTGCCTTCACTAGTAGTTATTACCTCCAGAACTTGCCCCTTAAACTTGTGAAAAAGAATTGAAATCCCAGCAGAATGATTAGATCTGTCACGAATCCTGGCCATGCTCTTCCGTTAACTCGCCACCAGATGTCACTCACTCACCACATGGACTCGTACAGCACACTGGACTACAGTTCCCACAATACATTGCACTGACGACACGCACAGCTGTTCTCTCTCTCGCCCACACCTGATCATCATTTCAATCACCACCACACACCATATAAGCCTGGGACTTGCTCTTGTTCAGGGCCGAGTATTGTTAGCCAGTCTACCTTACAAAGCGTTTCCCTGTTTTCATAGTCTTAGTCTTGCCTTGTTTTCCTGCCGTGTCTGACCCTGCCCGTGTTTACTGGATTTACTCTTAGCCTCTGCCGTTTGGACTCTGTTTGCTCCCCGTTTGGACTTTTGCTCTCGCTTTTGGATTATCTCTCTGCCTTGCCCTTTGGATACTGTTCGCCGATCATCGACCCACGCTTGCTCCCCGGATTGCTCTGTCTTGCCTCTGCCATACCTGTTTGCTGTCTCCTGACCCTGCCTGTATGACCATGTTTTCTAATAAAGCTTTGCATATGGATCCGCACGTCTCACGTCTCGTCAGCCCCGTAACAGAATACTCGGCCACACAAGGATCCAGCGGCTTTTCAAGAGGACATTGGCCAGGTATGGAGTCTGCATGGATGCTATTAACCCTCAAGCAGGGCTCGCGACCGCTCGAGGTTTATGTACAGGAGTACTTAGACCTCGCCTATTTTTCTGATCTGCCGGACTATGCACTCATAGATTTTTTTTGTAAGGGCATTAATCAGCCGCTCAAATCTCAGTTAATCCGCGAGGGTCCCCGTTCATCTCTCAGTAAATTTATGGACTATGCTTTGCTGTGTGTGGGCTCTCCGTTCACTGTGGGTGTCGCGGAGGAACGCGGCACCGCACTCACTCACAAAATGGCGGCAGCAACAGCACCCCTTCACGTCGTCGCTGTCAAGCCAGAGTCTGCTCACGTCGTCGCTGTCAAGCCAGAGTCTGCTCACGTCGTCGCTGTCAAGCCAGAGTCTGCTCACGTCGTCGCTGTCAAGCCAGAGTCTGCTCACGTCGTCGCTGTCAAGCCAGAGTCTGCTCACGTCGTCGCTGTCAAGCCAGAGTCTGCTCACGTCGTCGCTGTCAAGCCAGAGTCACACCACGTCACAGTGCTCCAGCCAGAGTCTGTCACACCCAAGGATTTAAGGTCAGTCCTTCAAGTTCCCTGTCTGATATCCAGTGTGATGGACCCACCACTGATGTCAGTGCGAGTAGCTGGCATTCCCAGGGCCTCAACCCTGTCTGTTACAGAGACTGTTCCCCTGACCTCAGTACTTCCCGTTATGGCTGTTGCCATTTTGAGTGTGTGGGCTGCACACTGTGCTCCTGAGGCCTCTCCTGTCCACGAGTCTGCTCCAGTGCCTCCAGAGGTGGCGGCTTCCGCTGCAGAACCTCCCGAAGTGGTGGCACCTGTCCCTGAACTCACTGTCTGCCCCGTCACGGCCATGGAGGCCGTTCCTGAACTCACTGTCTGCCCTGTCACGGCCATGGAGACCGTTCCTGAACTCACTGTCTGCCCTGTCACGGTCATGAAGGCCGCCCCTGAATTCACTGTCTGTCCTGTCACGGCCAAAGAGGCCGTCTGTGAGCTCACGCCCTGTCCTGTCACGGCCAAAGAGGCCGTCTGTGAGCTCACGCGCTGTCCTGTCACGGCCAAGGAGGCCATCTGTGAGCTCTCGCCCTGTCCTGTCACGGCTAAAGAGGCCGTCTGTGAGCTCTCGCCCTGTCACGGCTAAAGAGGCCGTCTGTGAGCTCTCGCCCTGTCCTGTCACGGGTAAAGAGGCCGTCGGTGAGCTCTCGCCCTGTCCTGCCACAGCCATAGAGACCGTCCATGAACTCTCGACCTGCTCTGTCACGGCTCCTTTGACCATGGGGACTCTCTCTGTGGTGTCTGTCTCTGTTCTCCCCAGATCCCTGATCCTGTCATGGCTTCCTGACCAGTCCGCTCTGCCGTGGAGATACTCTGCCCTGTCTACGCCACACTGGTGGGCTCCGGCTCCGTCTACTCTGCCGTGGTGGTCAGTTGTCTGGCTCTGGGGGTATCCTGCTCCGCCCAGGTGGGCTCTGGTCCCATCCTGCCCTGCAACGAAGACTCTCCCAGTGTTGTCTGTCTCTGCTCTCTCTGTGTTGTCTGTCCTTGTTCTCCCCAGATCCCAGTCTCTGTCATGGGTTCCTGCCCTGTCTACCTCCCTGTGGTGGTCTTCTGCTCGGGTCTGGTGGTCGTCTGCTCCGCCATGGGGGTCTTCTGCCCGGGTCTGGTGGTCGTCTGCTCCGCCGTGGTGGTCTTCTACTCCGGTCTGGTGGGCTCCTGATCCGTCTACTCCGCCCTGGTGGGCTCTTGCTCGGGTCTGGTGGTCCTCTGCCCCGCCATGGTGGTCTTCTGCTCGGGTCTGGTGGTCGTCTGCTCCGCCGTGGGGGTCTTCTGCTCGGGTCTGGTGGTCGTCTGCTCCGCCGTGGTGGTCTTCTACTCCGGTCTGGTGGTCATCCACTACGCCCTGGTGGGCTCCTGGTCCGTCTGCTCCGCCCTGGTGGGCTCTTGCTCTGTCCTGGTCTCCGGTTCCGCCTGGGTGTCCTGCTCTGCCGGTTCTGCCTCAGTCCCCGGTCTTCCCACTTCCTCATGGACCTGGCCCTCCGTCCCTCCCCCTGTTCCGCCTCCGCTCCACCGCCCTCCTGGACTATATAAGAGCGTCTGGAAGCCGCTCCTTGGGGGGGGGGGCTATGTCACGAATCCTGGCCATGCTCTTCCGTTAACTCGCCACCAGATCTCACTCACCACATGGACTCGTACAGCACACTGGACTACAGTTCCCACAATACATTGCACTGACGACACGCACAGCTGTTCTCTCTCTCGCCCACACCTGATCATCATTTCAATCACCACCACACACCATATAAGCCTGGGACTTGCTCTTGCTCAGGGCCGAGTATTGTTAGCCAGTCTACCTTACAAAGCGTTTCCCTGTTTTCTTAGTCTTGCCTTGTTTTCCTGTCGTGTCTGACCCTGCCCGTGTTTACTGGATTTACTCTTAGCCTCTGCCGTTTGGACTCTGTTTGCTCCCCGTTTGGACTTTTGCTCTCGCTTTTGGATTATCTCTCTGCCTTGCCCTTTGGATACTGTTCGCAGATCATCGACCCACGCTTGCTCCCCGGATTGCTCTGTCTTGCCTCTGCCATACCTGTTTGCTGTCTCCTGACCCTGCCTGTATGACCATGTTTTCTAATAAAGCTTTGCATATGGATCCGCACGTCTCACGTCTCGTCAGCCCCGTAACAAGATCTATGGCTACAATAAATTAAATTACCCCATTGATTCTTCCAGAATTTAACATCCGATTCACAAGAGTGTTTCCTGAAGAAAAAATTAATCTGTATCACAGCTTTTAAAAAACAAAAATATAGCTTTCCTCTTTACCATATCCCGCATACCTCTAACATTCAAAGACATGACAGAAAGTGAACTGAACTTAAAATCCATGACAAAATATAAAAAAGACAAAAAGGTAGCGACTGTACCAGCAACTGAAGAAACTGTATGGAAACTTTACTTTAAAGGAAGGAATGATATACAACCAACTGAGGTCTTAGAACAAACAAAATAACCTCATATAATCTTATATAATTGTCTTGAACTAACTAACTACTTTTTGAGCAAGACAAAAAAAGTCTTTATAAAAAATATGCCAACAATGACTCACAAAATGAGAAGAGTGTAAAGGTAAATACAAATAATAACCGGTAGACACAAAAATTAAGCGTACGACTTAATAGTCAACTTAAACAGTATTCACTGATGGCAGAATCATTGAAAAAAACCCCCAAAAAATCAGTCTCTAGCCCGACATAAGGCTCTTATGAATTTAACTAATCAACTATAACAACTGAAAACTACCTAAAATCAGGTAGAACAAAGAATGCTTATACATTCTATTTCACATTGGCATACTCAAATCTCTTTCCGTTAATCAGAGCAAAAGACCCGCGGAAAGAAGCCTTCTTCCCTTCATCTCTGGCCTTCTTCACCAGAGGCCAAAGTTTTTCTCTTGCCACCCTGTCGTCTGGGGATAAGGCCTCTGTGAATCGCAGCTTGTTGTCTCGCAGAAATTTACACACTCTGGCAGATTGCCAGACAATGTCTCGGTAACGACGAAAAGCAAACAGGATAATTATAGATCTGCATGTTCCGTCCTTTTCCTGTGGGCCGAGACGATGGGCAATATCCACTGCATCTTCCATCCTTTCACTGATGCCAGGTACCACATTGCCCAGGATATTGATCACAACAGCACGCACGTCTTCTCCATCCTTTTCTTGTACCCCATGTAGCTTCAGTGTCCATCTCCAGCTGTACCTCTTGCACGCTCCAACTTCTTCTTTTAATGTTGTGCTCGTCTGTTTAAGATTCTGGATATCCGCAGACACGACTTTCAACACCTCTTTGTGAGAAGTCACCTCAGTAACAAGCTGGTGCACGATCGAAGACAAACTTTCAATTTGCTTTGCTGTAACGCCAGTTGTCTTGTCAATTGTCGAAATCTTCTGGAACATTTTGTCATATTTACCAGAAAGCTCGTGAACTGCAGTCAAAATTTCATCTGAATTGTCATCATGTTCACTGCATTCTCGTTTAGACTTTTTTTGACTTGGCTTAACGGGAGTATCAGGCAGAGGAGTTGCAAATCACACATTTTGGGTTGAGAGTTAAACCAGTCATTTGTTGGGTCTTCACTCATCAATGTGTTGTTCTCAGCTGAAGAGGTGGACTCAACCGTAACGTTACAGGTACTTTGAAGAGGATCCATCTTCGGCTCAAGTGCAGACACTGACACGTTAACGACGGGAGCTTGTTTATTTTTTCTCTTGCCCATAAATTCGGCTCAGACTGCGAGTTTAATTAATAGTTGTTTTTTTTTTCTGTTCTTTTTTTATTTGTTCTTCTATGTAAAATATGTCAGCTATGTTGGTTGTACTATCATCGAACCTTAAACTTTCCTGACGACACTTCAAACACCTCCTCCTATCTCACCGCCATCTTGGCCCCATAACAGCTAAAGATCACTGATCCTGGATCAGTACAAGTGACGCCACTAAAGCTCGTAACGCCATTGGCTCCTCAAACTGTCAATCAAACGTCATTAATGCTCCGCCTCTCGTCAAAGAAGTGTGAAGCGCTGATTCTTTCATAATATCATACTTTGACCAAATAACAGAAAAAAACTAAACGCCTACACAATGACAGAAAACTGGGGAAAACAGGACACGAGTCAGGAAAAAAACAAACAACAACAACAAAAAAACATTCGCTGGTCAAAAGCTTCGTATTTGAACTTGATTTTGGTGAAATGTTTATTTTATTATAATAACACATGCAACGATGCAAATAAATGTAGCCTATCTGCAGGCCTATACATCTGTATGGTAACACTATACAATACTATTTCATTAGTGTTATCTAATGTATTATCTAACATGAGCATGCAATGTATAAAATACATTCATTACAGTATTACATTACAATACATTTATTACAGTATTTGTTAATCTTTGTTAATGTTAGTTAATGAAAATAGGGTCGTTCATTGGTAGTTCATGTCACAGTACATTAACTAATGTTAACAAATAACTTTTGATTTTAATAATGCATTAGTAAATGTTGATATTAACATTAAGATAAATTCTGCAGAAGTATTGTTCATGTTATCTACACTAGTTAACTAATGTTAACTACTGAACCTTATTGTGAAGTTACCATTTATATAAATGTATCTGTATACAATAAAGCCATAATACCAACAACCAATAGGAGGTTTCCGGCTGACAGCAAACATTTATTTTGTCTATGTCACAATTTGAGGTCAATCCGGCCCTGTATTTGATACTGATTATGTTGCCAAATTGGTTGTGTTTTCTTTTTTATGTTACAATTGTGCTTTATAAGCTATATCATTCATTCAAATGATTACTTTTAATTGCCTGGATATTCACATTATACAGATATTTGACTTCATATCTTATAGATCATAAACAGGTGTCTTTACCTGAGAGAAGTGCAGAGAGAAGGATCAGTCCCAGCAGACACATGTGACTCTTATCAGACATTTTCTGTTTCTGTCCGTCTTTCTTTTCAGTCTATATTTACATCTCTTCATTTAAACATCTTCAGCTCCTCCTGTGGGTGTTAACTTCCTCTGAGCTCACCAACTGACCATTTAGCTGCATTTCACTCACACTATATTCATGAAGAAAAGTAATTTCTATAAAATATACTGGATATTACAGTGGCTGAGAGAGTTCAACGCTGAAATTAGAAAAACACCTGCAAATTAAGAAAAGATCTTCATCGGTTTGACAACACACAGCTGCAAATGCTCACAACAAACAAAGAAACACGCTGCAAATAAAATTCTTTATTTGTTTGTGTTGTGAGCATTTGCAGCACCTGCTGTCAAACTGATGAAGATCTTTTCTTGATTTGCTGGTGCTTTTTCTATTTGCATGTTTTCTGAAGATGATCTCTCTCGGCCACCGTAGTATATAGCAGTTAGTTGAGTTTTGATTTTAACTTATAAAGTGACCACTGAAACTCAACACTGCTAACTTGATACGGTATAACTGTATCTATTACAAAATAAAAACAAACACCCTGGGAATACAATGTATCTACATCAATAACTCAACCATCCACCAGCTCTCAAAACACAGAAGACGATACAAAAAATATTCAAGCTGAATAATTTACTTATCAGCAATATTTATAAAGGAGCTTCAAAAGTTGCCTTATTTTTATTTTCCCCTAATCACTAATGGCAGTCTTTTGTCCTCTTTATATTGTGGCATGATAGTTATTTTTTTTTTTTTCAGAGCTTAGAGCTGTTGAGGATATGAAACACATGACTACAGAGAGTGAGATCTCAGTCAGTATACACACACTTGCTCAACCCACAGTTATCAGTCTGATCATCTCTGAAGCCAGTTTAGTCTGATGGCTGTGAATTCTCACACATTATGATGACAGTTCCTCTTCTTTAAGTTGTTTTCCTTTCATAATGCTATATTTGCTACAAACCATTTATGACTGTCAGTTTCAGTGGTGCAATGTATCAAATGTTCAGTTCAAGTTATATCCAGCAAAGCTAAAAAGTTCAAATTAGTTGATTCAGGTTTGTTTATTGCAAGAACAGTAATGATGAACCTGATGTAAAGTGTGGTTCTGTGTACGACCCCCCCCCCCCCCCCCCATTTAAATTTATTAATTTAGTAATTCCAAAAGTGGTTCCCAAACCTGTTTCTGGAGTTTTCCCAATAGTGCACATTGGATCAGATTCAGATGAGAAAATGGAAGGAATTCACAGTAGTTTCCTGTAACTGCTCTGCATACATTATTTTCACAGTAAAATTCCCGAATACGGTATTATAATGTGAAAATCACAGTAAAAGCCTGTAAAGTGACAATAATGTAATTTACTGTGAAATGTTACAGTTGCATGCTGTGAAATCCCAGAAATTCTTTACAGTGTGTTGGTTGTTATATTTGTCTTCTGGGGTTTTGGTTCTTTACTGTTGTAGATTGCCCATAGAATATATATCTCTCTTCATTGTGTTTGGGCCCCCCCTGGACGAGCGAGCATAGGCACGTGCCTAGAATGCCTGTGCATAAATCTGGCCCTGCAAACACATCACAGAAAGCCATGTGCTCTCACAAAAACACAGTGTCCTCTGCTGGCCGTCTAGGGCACACCAGCTGAAGACAGTGACACGATGTTACGGCCATTAAAAGCAGATAAAAGTGCCTAAATTATCATATATTGCTGGCTTTTCCTCAGCATCTCCTTATGAACATTTCTCTGTAATATCAACAGAATAATACCCAGTTCTCTTCTCAGTGTTTTCAGTCAAATCATTAGTTCTCTCACATGTAATCATTGTATTTCACTCCTTAGGTTCACTCCTCATTATTTGTACCCGTGTATTGTCTTAATTCACAACAATAAAGCTGTACTGAATAATCCTTTTCCTGTTTCTTTATATATATCAGACATACTGTAATAAATGATATCCACCACTAAGGAGCACTGATGAGCTTTGCTTATTGTAGACTAACACTTATGCTGCCACCACCTTTCATTTTAACCCAGTATGGTACAGGACATAATACTAGTTTTTAAACTCCAATGGTTTGAAGCACTCGGTTTCCCAAATGAAATGAGTTTCCACATGGTATTATAGCAGTAACATAATGTAAAAAATATTATTTTACAGCACTTTTTTTTTTTTTTTTTTACAGTGGGAGAGACCAATCAAAATTCATCATGCAAATACATAAGACCAAGAGGAAATCAGTATGCAAAATAAGCTCATTATATCATGACTAGTCAGTTCCATATTGAACATCAAACATTTTATTCATGTAAATCTACAGAAGATTCAGTTATATAAACAACCTGGCACAGCTAAGGTGAAATAATCTCGCTTTGGACAAAAGCGTCTGCTAAATGACAAAAGTAAAGTAAGTAAAGTAAGTAATCTAAAAAACAAAGTTTGAATAGAGGAAATATTTAGAGGTTTGGACACTTTAACATTATAAATACACAGTTTGAACATCAACACTGCACTGTGCTTACAAACAAGTGAAGAAAATACTTAAATTATTACATTTAAATGTGTTTTACCTAAAAGTTAAATAAAAACTGTACTGTACTTAAATGTGTACTGTACTTTACAATTAAAATGTATTGCGTTTTAACATTAATTTATTTAATTGAGTGATTCCTCTGAGTACCACACTTTGAGAATCACCGAACTGGACTATTAAAACATTTAATTTATTTTTATAAATGTTTAATTGATTTTAAAGATTAAAATAAGATTACCATTTATATTATGATTCCTGTGTAAATAACCATACATGTTTATTAAGGTACCGGTCTGGAAAATGACATTTAAAGCTTTATGCAAATATCTATAATGTCCATAAACATTCAAATAAATCTTGCTGTAATATTTACAGTATATTTATTGAAGGCATTTCATTGTAATACTGTAGACATCTCTATTTCCTTTTGGTGGTGAGAGTTCTTCCTTCCTAAATAGATGAAATGAATCAATAAAAACAATTTACTGACTTGTTTTCACTGTCATGATTCAGATTGTTAGAGATCAATGTGAATCCTCAGGTTCTGTGATGTTCAAAACTCACCAGCTCTTCTCACACAGATGATCTGAAGAAGAATCACAGTAGGAGCAGCAAACACTGCAATCTCAACAATAATCACAATCACTGCAGGACAGATGTGTGGACAGAACAGAGAGAAAGAAGAGAATGAATCTGTCAAACTGTATACCGCTTATGAACAATTAACTATTATTGACAAACCATTTATAAATTCACTGATAGTTTCAGTGCAGCAAAGCCATCCCATACCTCTGATTAATAGTCCAGCTGCGTCTGTGGATCATGAATATTAGTTCAGTTCAAATATAATGTGACATCAGTAACACATGCAAATGTTGTTGTGTAGTGCCTGCAAATGTGTGAGCAGCTGAAGACATCTCAGTGTTTGGACACAAAAGGTTCTATCCTCATTTGGCTAAACTGCATTATTTAATCACAAAAAGACAAAGAAGTGAGAGACTGATGAAGTGTGTCAGGGATCATGGACCTTGTTTTGTAGGAGCTGCTGCTGTAGTTTGTCTTGATTTCTTCTCAGAGTTTGAGTTTCTGACTGAAATCAGTGTTGAATCCATTAGACCTGCAGAAGATGAATGTTCAGAACGTAGTTAATTAATTAATTTTTCCCCAAATATACTAACAGCTGCGAGTAAGACTCAGGCAGCTATAACTGACACAGACAGTTAAGGACAAGGAGGAGAAACACAGTCAGACATAAATGTATAAATGTGAGGTTAGATGGTGTTTCTTTGTCATGCATTCAATTTTAAAAATTAGCTAATACTTTGCAGTTTTTCAAAGGCACATGTTTTCAGACATGTTTGCTTTCTATTTAAAGAAACTAAGGTGAAGACAAGACAAGTGTATCTATGAAGGCATCACTGATGATCTTGCCTCCTGAATTCTGTTCAGTGATAATAGAAGTAAGACTTTACTGAGGAACCCCTTTTGATCAGAAACAGTGCTGGTTACAATATAAACACATGAAGCTATCTATACCTCATTTATATGAGAGAGAAACACAGTGATCTGCAGCCCAGAAACCTTCAGTTTGTCCTGAATCAGTGACATATAGACTCTCCTGAAATTGATTCAACTCTTAACTGCCCCCCCCCCCCCTTTTGTGTGTGTGTTTCTTATTTATTCATTTTTGTTGAACATAGACATGAAAGTGCAGTATTCAAACTTGAATTGTTATAATTCATGAACACTTTGTTTTTAAAGAAGGCAATCAGCAGAACAAAAATGAAAGTATAAAAAAGTTTAAATTTACTGTAAAGAACATGTACTGAACTATTTTTTTTATATATAAAACAATATTTGACAAAATAGGTTTTAATCCAAAATTGATATCAAATTAAAGCCACGTGTCTAAATATGTTTGTTTTTTCCCCCCGAAATTTGAAGTTGGTACAGTATAAATAAATAAATAAATTGAGGTTCCTATGCAATTTTCTTGTTATACCACAAAATATGTTTTTGTATGTATACGAGAATCATTTCTCGTTTGGCTCTGTTCGAAGGCGGTCGCATTTTTCTTCCCTCCCTCCCTCCTGAACTTCCCTGCTTGCTCTCTTGTATTGTCCTGTCCTCTTAAGAGACTCTCGCTGCACTATTTGCAAAACCGAAATTATGGATCTGATCAACTGGTCTCTAAATGCAATTGACACCATCTTCTCGACTAGGAAAGCGGGATCTGGAGAACCGGAATGTCCCGCTGGGACGTTTGCTGCTGGCTACACGATGGACGCATGGGAGAGATGGCGGGTCGTGTGTCTAGCGGCTCTCTCCGTGGAGGACATTGAAGACATCTTCTTATTCGGAACAATGATAACTGGGTTTCTGCTATTTGGATTAGGCGTTGCCCTAAATTATCAGAAAATTAAGGAGACGGGACTGGCTGTCCAAAACCTCTCACGGCTGCCCGTCATGATGGAGTCTGTGGGCAGAGCGGTCGCCTCGGAGACTGAGGCGATTAACCGCAATATGGATTCAATCACGGCTAAGCTCTCGGCTTTGGAAAGAAAAATCGACGGACATGGAGATCAGAATGGACAATGAGAATTAGCTGTGAAACTGGAAGACAGCTGTTCGCACTAAGACAAAACAATCTTATCTCTTTCCGGCTTCCCACAACAGATCGGCTTGGCAAGGCCGCTCTGGTATCAACTCTCCGGTGAATACTGCAGGGAGACGCTCTTTCTTCCATTCCCTCCTCCCAAAAACACCTTGTTATTGTCGGGCGCTTGTGCTCTGTCCAAGGACGTTTCCATGGCAATTGCTATGTCGCATCACAACCTGCGAACTGAGTCGACTGGTTTGGAGTGCTGGCGAAACGGATTTCAAGGCATACGAACTCACACGAACTTACACATACACAAACTCATACACCTCCCTAACCCCATCCCACGCCTTCGTCGCTTCATCCTGTCAGGCGTTAACGGGTCCGTGGGTTTGCGCTGTACTGGCGGCTGGCCGGATGGCTGTTTCGTCTGAACTAGGATTACTATGCAAGTTATGTTCCTGTGTTGACTGTGCTTTATGCCGAGGTTTTTTGTCTGTTCTCGCGCTGCGTTCTCTTCCAAGAATGCAGTGCGAGGACACTTTTTTTTCTCCTCTCCTTCCTCATGTTATGCTGTATTTCTTCTTCTCTATTGCATTTCGTTGCCTTGTACCTACATGTGCAATGACAATAAATTGAATCCAATCCAATCCAAAAACAGCCATCGGGTGCGATCCAAACTCCATTGATTTTTTAAATCCATTTTTCTGTCACAAGTGTATAAATTTCTCTCTAAACATTTTTTCTATCAAAAACCATCAAATATGAAATCTTGAGACTCAGACCTTTCCAACGATATGCATTTTGTCAAGATTATGAAAAGTTTTGATTCTAAAAGACTGTAATACATTTTGTAATATGACATGGGGCGGGGGGGGGGTCTGCTAAAAGATTTTAAAGTACCGTTTCCATGGTAATGCAACATCCGATTTGAAAATGGTTTTCGTAGGATGAATTTTGAGGTTTTAAGCTTTCAAATGATATATAATTTATGATGATTACTAAGAAATCAGCTGCATATTTAGGGACTGATTCTAGAAGAACCCCAGAATGTGAATAAAACCACTGAAATCACTCAGAAACATACAGTATACACTCACCTAAAGGATTATTAGGAACACCATACTAATACTGTGTTTGACCCCCTTTCGCCTTCAGAACTGCCTTAATTCTATGTGGCATTGATTCAACAAGGTGCTGAAAGCATTCTTTAGAAATGTTGGCACATATTGATAGGATAGCATTTTGCAGTTGATGGAGATTTGTGGGATGCACATCCAGGGACTGTGGGGCCATTTTAGTACAGTGAACTCATTGTCTTGTTCAAGAAACCAATTTGAAATTATTCGAGCTTTGTGACATGGTGCATTATCCTGCTGGAAGTAGCCATCAGAGGATGGGTACATGGTGGTCATAAAGGGATGGACATGGTCAGAAACAATGCTCAGGTAGGCCGTGGCATTTAAACGATGCCCAATTGGCACTAAGGGGCCTAAAGTGTGCCAAGAAAACATCCCCCACACCATTACACCACCACCACCAGCCTGCACAGTGGTAACAAGGCATGATGGATCCATGTTCTCATTCTGTTTACGCCAAATTCTGACTCTACCATCTGAATGTCTCAACAGAAATCGAGACTCATTAGACCAGGCAACATTTTTCCAGTCTTCAACCGTCCAATTTTGGTGAGCTCGTGCAAATTGTAGCCTCTTTTTCCTATTTGTAGTGGAGATGAGTGGTACCCGGTGGGGTCTTCTGCTGTTGTAGCCCATCCGCCTCAAGGTTGTGCGTGTTGTGGCTTCACAAATGCTTTGCTGCATACCTCGGTTGTAACGAGTGGTTATTTCAGTCAAAGTTGCTCTTCTATCAGCTTGAATCAGTCGGCCCATTCTCCTCTGACCTCTAGCATCAACAAGGCATTTTCGCCCACAGGACTGCCGCATACTGGATGTTTTTCCCTTTTCACAGCATTCTTTGTAAACCCTAGAAATGGTTGTGCGGGAAAATCCCAGTAACTGAGCAGATTGTGAAATACTCAGACTGGCCCGTCTGGCACCAACAACCATGCCACGCTCAAAATAGCTTAAATAACCTTTCTTTCCCATTCTGACATTCAGTTTGGAGTTCAGGAGATTGTCTTGACCAGGACCACACCCCTAAATGCACTGAAGCAACTGCCATGTGATTGGTTGATTAGATAATTGCATTAATGAGAAATTGAACAGGTGTTCCTAATAATCCTTTAGGTGAGTGTATGTATAACTGGAATCAGTGCTCTTGCTGATGGTATAGTTCTCCATAGTCAAATAGAGGAAAACAGAGGAAAAACTAGTGCTTGAGGTCTACAAATTAAACAAGATCAGTGGCTTCTCTTAGGCTGATGATACACGGGGCAACTTTGATGAATTTTGAGCTTTTAAGCTTTCAAATGATATATAATTTATGATGATTACTAAAACGTGATCAGGAAAAAGTTAACGAAAAATATTTTTTTGTGAAAAGGTCAGAACTTCTGTTATGATGTATATGTTTTGAGGTGCACTCTTGTCATAAATTAATCTATTACTATTCCTACACAATCTTAACAACAAACAGTGGTAAAATATCTATTTAGGAGTCTTAGACCTTTCCAACGATATATAATTAGTCATGATTAGATTAGGATTTAATCATAATATATTGAAGTAAACTTGTGACAGTTAAGGGGTTAAATAAATGTATTTTCTTACCTGAATACTTGATAGTATATGTGGCTGAGGTCTTGAGTTGATTTCTCTGTTTAACCTGACATCTCCACTCTCTGTTGTGATCTTCATTCAGGAGTGTTGTAGTCAGAGACCTGATACACTGTCCTGAGGAGGAGATCTGAAATCTGGAGTCTGTCTGCAGATTCACACCAGCCTGATTCACCCAGATCAGATCAATACCCTCAAAACCAGCCAAAGTTTCACAAGAGACTCGATCATAATATAACTGACAGGAGAGAGTCACAGAGCGGCCTGATCTGATCTCAGACTGTGAGGATGATGAAGAGACTGAAACAGAGAATCAGACAGAGATTACACGACTGATTCCAGTCTTTCAGCTACAATATTACTGTTTAATTCAACATATAATCATAATATTCACAGAAACACTGACCATGAAGAACATGCAGATAAACAGGTGCATCAGTTCCTTGTTTTACTCCATTCACATATTGTCGGCAGATGTAATATCCACAATCGTCTTTTGTGACTTTCTTGATGTTCAGAGAGCAGTCAGAGCCCAGACTCAGTCTCTCATGTCTCTCTGTGTCATTCTTCTTTATCCCTAATTCAATCAGTCCAACTGCTGCTGACTGTCTGTTATAGATCCATGTAGTTGATGTGCAGCCAGGAAGAGCATTATTACAGGACAGACGCACATCTTCACCAGAACTGCAGAACACACGAGTCTCATCCACTCCACTGCTACCTACAATAATAATAATAATAATAATAATAATGTGGGTTAATGAGTTGATTATGAAATACAGTTTAAATAAACTCTTTGTGTCCTGTTTTAACAGAAAATGAACCAAGCAGAGTAAACTGATATTGAACACAAAAGTTAACTTACTCACACAAACCCCCAAATCTCTGCTGAATAACCCAAACCTTATTTCTTTCATCAGTTTTATTACAATAGCCCGATTCGGACGGTAATTGTTTCTCATATGCACGTCTGTAAAAATAAATGTACATATCACTTCAGTGATAAACTCATGGATTCAGATGATGATTTATTCACAGCGAACCAGATACCAGTATAATAATAATACTATTTCATTAGTGTTAGCTAATGTATTATTTAACATGAGCATACAATGTATAAAATACATTTATTACAGTATTTGTTAATCTTTGTTAATGTTAGTTCATTGGTAGTTCATGTCACAGTGCATTAACTAATGTGAACAAACAACTTTTGATTTTAATAATGCATTAGTAAATGTTGATATTAACATTAAGATAAATTCTGCAGAAGTATTGTTCATTCTTAGTTCATGTTAACTAGACTAGTTAACTAATGTTAACTACTGAACCTTATTGTGAACTTACCATTTATATAAATGTATCTGTATACAATAAAGCCATAATACCAACAACCAATAGGAGGTTTCCGGCTGACAGCAAACATTTATTTGACTTCATATCTTATAGATCATAAACAGGTGTCTTTACCTGAGAGAAGTGCAGAGAGAAGGATCAGTCCCAGCAGACACATGTGACTCTTATCAGACATTTTCTGTTTCTGTCCGTCTTTCTTTTCAGTCTATATTTACATCTCTTCATTTAAACATCTTCAGCTCCTCCTGTGGGTGTTAACGTCCTCTGAGCTCACCAACTCAATTTAGCTGCATTTCACTCACACTATTCACCTTATTTTGCAACGCGGAAGTAAATACGATGACGTACTTCCTTATAATGTGTTAGACTTCCGTTTCGCTACCTTGTAGGTAAGGACTAAGGAGCGATGTGGGGAGAACACACAGAGAACACTGTTAAACGCCGTGATGCTAAATATTTACCACACCCGCGGTGTATAACACAGTGGGAGGATGAAATGAAAAAGTGGCCTGCCATAACTTATGAGGACATTTTCAATTATTTTGTGTTGTCGCTCGGAGTAGACGGGTTTTCGATGCGGAATTATAAAAGCACTGAGGCACAGCGGAAAAGTCGGTCGAGTGCTGGTACATGAAATAGACAGCGATTTCGTGTTTTAAAAAGCAGACGTGAATGCAAGTCAAAGTGGCGCAAATGTGCATTCAGCTTGCAAATGATGACATGTTTTATCTCTTTCATCTGTGAGAGCACTTGTTGATAGTTTTAAATTAGTAATGACATTTTTTGGTCCTTATCCGTAAACTGATTACTGTACTGTGCAGCATTAGGTCGGATTAATAGCATCCAAAATAAGTTGTAAAATAACTTAAATATGTGTTTCCTTTTGTTCCATGAGTTTTGAAAAAGTGACAAATTGGTGTTTATTTACCTAGCACTGCTAAACTGTATCATTTTCAGTGTGTGTGTGGGGGGGGGATCAAAATAAATTGCATCTTGACATTATGATTTGTGTTTGTGTGTGTGCATATACAGGGAGAAAAAAGTAATATAAGATCTTAAAAATATTTGTGTACAAATAGTATATTTAATGGTCTGTGCATTGAGGAAACCACACTGAACAATTCAAAACAACTACAGAATGTATCAAATTAAATTAGTAGTGATTAAATTACTAAATTAGTAGCAGTGAATTTGTGGTTTTATATACACAATACGGTACAATAATAATGTACAACTGATTATTTCTAGAACCACGGTCAAATCAGTGGAGTTCAACGTATGGAAATTTCGGTGGTTTCTTTAAGTGTAAGGCTTTTAACCAAAGCCGACGAGCTTCTTCGCCCTTCGGAGGTGCGTGCAAATCATAGGGTGCCCCACATCCACATTCAGCTCTTGTGCGTGGATTATGATCAAAACAAATGTCTTGCAGGCATTTTTTACGTTTGAACCAGCTATTATGACACCCCCTAACTGCGCAAAGTACGCCAGTCTTTCTGTAGTCCATATTAAAAGTTAACTAGCCTGTAAAATCTACACAGTCGACGCAAAACTATGTAATCACAATACAACTAATATTAGCGGAAGTGCTTTACCGGAAATCTGACACATTATAGTTCGAAAATGGCGGCGTCCAAATTTACATGAAAAATAAGATGAATATTGATAAAGAAAAGACGTTTCTATAAAATATACTGGATATTACGGTGGCTGAGAGAGTTCAACGCTGAAATTAGAAAAACACCTGCAAATTAAGAAAAGATCTTCATCGGTTTGACAACACACAGCTGCAAATGCTCACAACAAACAAAGAAACGCGCTGCAAATACAATTCTTTATTTGTTTGAGCTGTGAGCATTTGCAGCACCTGCTGTCAAACTGATGAAGATCTTTTCTTGATTTGCTGGTGCTTTTTCTATTTGCATGTTTTCTGAAGATGATCTCTCTCGGCCACCGTAGTATATAGCAGTTAGGTGAGTTTTGATTTTAACTTATAAAGTGACCACTGAAACTCAACACTGCTAACTTGATACGGTATAATTGTATCTATTAAAAAAAAAAAAAAAAAAACCCTGGGAATACAATGTATCTACATCAATAACTCAACCATCCACCAGCTCTCAAAACACACAAGACGATACAAAAAACATTCAAGCTGAATAATTTACTTATCAGCAATATTTATAACGGAGTGTCTATTTACACTAAGTGCAAATAGCCCATCTTGTTGGCAAAGGCTATTTACACTAACTCCGCCCACTAACGTGTGGTTGGGTTAGTCAACATTAAAAATAGAAGCGAATTTAACTTCAGTTTCAGTGGCGTAGATGTTAAGGTGCATGCTTTTTGACGCGAGCGACCCGAGTTCGATCCCACCTTTTGCCAAACATTTTTTTCTCCCTTTTCAAATCTCATATCACATCAGAAAGGCATTTATTTTCAATAAAAATTAAGGAAATAATCAAAAAGTTGAAAATAAAGTATTAGGTAGGGTTAGGGTAGGTGTAGGGAGGGCTTTATTGTCCCAATAAGGTGGCATCCATTAATACATTTGAATTAAAATGATAATTTACACTCAGTACGTTATTATTGCGTACTGTTTTATAATGTACTACAATACTGAGGTGCAGATAATTGCCACTATTTGCAATAAGTAGTATAAATAGCAGAAAATCTTGCTATTTTAACATAGTGTAAATAGAATCCATTGCTATTTGCACTTAGTGTAAATAGCATCTGTCACTAAAAAAATATGCTATTTGCACTTGGTGTAAATAGCATCTAATTTCTATTTACACTGAGTGTAAATAGCATCTATCGCTATTTTCACTTAGTGCAAATAGCCGCGGCCTATTTATAAAGGAGCTTCAAAAGTTGCCTTATTTTTATTTATGTATTTATTTTATTTTTCCCTAATCACTAATGGCAGTCTTTTGTCCTCTTTATATTGTGGCATGATAGTTATTTTTTTTTTTTCAGAGCTGAGAGCTGTTGAGGATATGAAACACATTAGTACAGAGAGTGAGATCTCAGTCAGTACACACACACTTGCTCAACCCACAGTGAACAGTCTGATCATCTCTGAAGCCAGTTTAGTCTGATGGCTGTGAATTCTCACACATTATGATGACAGTTCCTCTTCTTTAAGTTGTTTTCCTTTCATAATGCTATATTTGCTACAAACCATTTATGACTGTCAGTTTCAGTGGTGCAATGTATCAAATGTTCAGTTCAAGTTATAGCCAGCAAAGCTAAAAAGTTCAAATTAGTTGATTCAGGTTTGTTTACTGCAAGAACAGTAATGATGAACCTGATGTATGTGGTTCTGTGCACGCCCCCCCCCCCCCCCATCCCCTTTAAATTTATTAATTTAGTAATTCCAAAAGTGGTTCCCAAACCTGTTTCTGGAGTTTTCCCAATAGTGCACATTGTCCTTTAAATAAAACAACCACTTCAGCTCTTGAACTCTTTATTAATGAGCTGATGACATGAATCAAGTGTGTTTAGTGAGATTAACAGCAACAGATCTGGACAAACTCAGATATGGAAAATATTTTCCTTAGATCTTGAGTGTTTACGGCAGACTCATTAACTAGCAGTCTGTGCTAATTAACCCTAAAACAGGCAAGAGTGGAAAATGATCAGCAAAAAATTATTTCATGTCACTTTTTACATCATCTGGACCAGTGTTAATTTCGTTGACTAAGACGACGACGAAAAATATTCGTCAACGAACCTTTTTTCTGTGACTAAGACGAGACGTTGACGAGCTAAAACTAATATCTGATGATAAAAACTATGACGAAATTTATGCGCGTCTTCGTTAACAAGACGAGACGGGACTAAAATGTTATTTGAGGACTACCGGACATTCAAAATACATCCTATGGGCTAAGTTAACTGACTTGTCTTTCAAAATGTGCGTCTCTGTCATTGGATAAGGGGCGTTTGCATATCTAGTCTCAGTATGGCAGCCGCAGTGGACGGATAGGCTACCAAAACGCGAACTATAGCGATCTGAAACAATGGCCTCAGCAACCGAAGGGTTAGGGAGTGGGTGACCAGACGTCCCGTTTTTCCCGGGAGTCACAATTCATTGTCGATTAACTTAAAGTCAGTGAAGGTGCGATAGGCGGAAACGCGCTGATAGAAGTGCTCTCTCTCGCGCACGCTCCACTTCTTCAGTTCCCTGTCGATACTACACTCGTACCGCGTCGCTAGACGCTATGGGGAAAAACTCCTTTTTCTCCGAGGACTGAAGACTTTTTCAATCACGCAGTGTGACTGCACGGCCATTGGTTCGTGCAGTAATAAAAAACGAACCAATGGCTCGTCAGTGGTACTGCACGAGCCTATGGCGGCAAAGCCCGCCAGAGCCCGCCAGAAGGGGCGGGGTCATCTGGCTATATAAGCGGGCGCTTCGCCATAGGAAAACAGATCAATTCTCCTTCAGCGACGACGATCATCCCTTCGCTGACACTCGAGACTGGAAGACGCTCGCCGTAGAAACGCCTCGCTGCGGATAGAAGCTGCCTTTTACTCTGCACCCTCTCGCTGCTCTGCCTGCTCTTCGAGCCGCTCCAGCGACCTGTGCAGATGCCAGCCTCGTCCCCTGCGGCCATCCGGTGAGTCTAAAATCAAATTTCTCTGAAAGAGCAAATTTCAAGCGACGTTGTTGCAAATGTCGCACTGCGAGTGTGGCTCGTGCAGGGAATTCTGCACGATGCAGAAGGGCAGTGAGCGCTTCGCCTCTGTGGGCAACGCCCACACAGACTGCGCGTTCATTGAGACAGAATGCTCAGTCGAGTATGAGTCTCGCTCTTCTCCACTCGCTGGCCTTCTAGCAAGGCAGCTCCGCTCTTCCGTTTCCTCTCTCTCAGCAAGCTCGGAGAATGAAACGATAGGGCCACGGGGCTAAGTAACCGGTTTTGAGTGATCCCACGCCGGCTCAAGAGCCCGCGTGCACACTCTTACCGCAGCGCTCTGATCCGCCAGTGTTATTACACGTGAGAATCACCGCCCCTCCTTACATGAGCGGCTATATCCTCTTGGGCGGACCGGAGTAGAAAGCTATCTTTGACAGCTTTGTGTGTGCGTGTGAGTCGCTAAAGCTGCTCCCTCACAAACAGACTGCTTTCGTCGAAAGCCACCCCTGATTCGCTCACTATAAGGCGCCACTGCCTTCCCCGCTTTCATGTTCCTCTTCTCCCAGACACCTCGGAGGAAGGAACACTTAACTCGCGGAGCGGAGCGATCAGGCTTGAGTGATTGCACGTCAGTTTATCTCGTGTGCTCACTTTAATCTGCCGGAGTGTGTTAAACACGCTAGGATCAGCGCTCCTCATCGCACTGAGTGGCACAATCCATTTATACAGATCTTACAATACTGCGCTGGTTGGCCCCGCCTTCCCCGCTCTCACTCTCTGTAAACTGAGAGATCGCGGGGCTGAGCGGGCAGGCTCGAGTGATTTTTGCGCGCTGGCATAGCCCCGTCTGTTTCACTCTACACACAGCGCTTTGATCTGCCGGTGTGTTTGCACTAAGGATTAGCGCCTCTCGCAGCTCTTTGATCTGCTCGCGCTATTTTCACTATTAAGCTGTCCTTCCTGCGCTCGCGGTTGTACTACTTCCACGAAGTTGGCCCCGCCTCCCCTGCTCTCGTATTTCTCCCCTCCCAGTTACCTCGGAGAAGAAATATCAAATCGCGGGTTTGAGCGTTCAAGCTTGAGTGAATTTACGCTGGCCAAAGCCCTGTGTTTCACTCTCCATACAGCTTTGATCTGACAGCTGACAGTCTGTGTCTTGCCCTGCCTCCCCTCGTCCGCTATGAACGGATCTGATGGGATGCGTGCATCAGTTTTTGATCTGCCAGGGTGTTAACACACAAGGATCATCAGCACCCCTCTTCTAATGAGTGGTTTGATCTTTTTAGGCAGATTGATAGAAAGGGCTGTCATTATGATTATCTCTGTCAGGTTCAGACTCTAGACCCCGCCCACGGGGGAGTTAACTGCTCTCCTGATGGAAGCATTGAGTCTAGCGCCGCGAAACGGCCTCTGTCACGCCTCTGAACACCCCGTTTAGCTCGGTGTGTCGACGGCAATGTGTTTGTGTACATACTGTTGTGAACTGGGCCCATTTATATAGCGCCCACGCAGCTGATCACTACTATAGTGAGGAAAAATAAAACGCAAACATTTTCAAAGGAATAATTTTCTCTTAACAGGTGTGTCGAGTCCCCACACGGCGACTCGCCACCCAAAACGGCCTCTGTCATGCCTCTGAACACCCCGTTTAGCTCGGTGTGTCGACGGCAATATGTTTGTGTACATACTGTTGTGAACTGGGCCCATTTATATAGTGCCCACACAGCCGATCACTACTATAGTGAGGAAAAATAAAACGCAAACATTTTCAAAGGAATAATTTTCTCTTAACAGGTGTGTCGAGTCCCCACATGGCGACTCTCCACCCAAATTAATTCCAACACCCTTGCCACACGGGCCGAGGCCTGGCAGGCCATCCCCGGAGTGTCACAGTGGGTTCTGGGGATTATAGAAAGAGGTTATCCACTTCAATTCACTCGAGGACCCCCGCGGTACAGCGGCAGGGTCCACACCTTAGTGCGAAGCAACAACGCTCACGTTCTGCGAGCCGAGGTGGAGAAATTGCTGGGGAAAGGAGCTATAGAAATAGTTCCCCCAGCTCAGAGCGAATCAGGCTTCTACAGCCGTTATTTCCTCGTCCCCAAAAAGGATGGTGGCCTCCGGCCCATCCTCGATCTCAGACGTCTGAACCGCGCCCTCATGAGACGGCCATTCAGAATGACTACATTGAAGCAGATCCTCTCGCAAATTCGCCCAGAGGACTGGTTCTTTTTGATGGATCTGAAAGACGCTTATTTTCACATCCAGATAGCCCCCCATCACAGACGATTCTTGAAATTCGCCTTCGAGGGTGTGGCTTATCAATACACGGTCCTGCCCTTCGGGCTGGCTCTAGCTCCCCGCACTTTTACGAAGTGCATAGACGCGGCTCTCTCCCCTCTGAGACAGATGGGAATCCATGTCCTGAATTACCTCGACGACTGGCTCATTCTGGCACAGTCAGAGGCAGAGCTGGTAGCACACAGGTCCCTCCTCCTCATTGGAGAACTTGGGACTCAGGATCAATTTAGCCAAGAGCTCCCTGTCCCCCAGCCAACGAACTTCGTTCCTGGGGACAGTTTTCAACTCCGCCCGCATGAAGGCGAAAGTCGCGCCAGATCGCGTTCTGGCCATACGGCAGCTCACGGCTTCCTTCAAGATTGGAGCCTCCTACCCACTCAAATCGTTTCAAAGAATGCTGGGCCTCATGGCCTCCGCATCGCCAGTTCTTCGGTTGGGCCTTCTCAAGATGAGACCCCTTCAGTACTGGCTGAAACCTCTAATTCCGCCTCATGCGTGGCGTCATGGACGCATTCGTGTCAGGGTGAACCGGGCCTGCGTGTCAGCCCTGGTCCCCTGGAGGAACCTACGATGGTTCGAACAAGGCGTGACAATGGGTTTGGTTTACAGAAGGAAGGTTGTTACAACAGATGCTTCCTACACAGGTTGGGGAGCTCTGTGCAACGGCAAACCGACCTTCGGCTCCTGGACGAACGCAGAAGGACAAATGCACATCAACTGCCTCGAAATGGAAGCAGTATGTCGAGCTCTTCAGTTCTTCCTGCCAGTCCTGAAAGGTCACCACGTGCTAGTCCGCTCGGACAGCATGACGGTGGTGTCGTACATAAATCGCCAGGGTGGGCTCACCTCGAAACGCCTTTTCGAGATGGCAGAGCGCCTCTTACTATGGGCACATCTCAACTTGCGTTCACTGAGAGCAGCTCATGTGCCCGGCATTCTGAACCAAGGAGCAGACATGCTCTCTCGGAACAATGTCCCCTCAGAGGAGTGGATGCTCCACCCACAGACGGTTCAAGAAATCTTGTGAATCTTTGGCAGGGCAGAAGTCGACCTCTTCGCCTCCAAAGACAACTCTCACTGCCAGATTTATTTTTCGAAGAGCGAGGACGCGTTGGCCCACGAATGGCCCAACCTCCTTCTTTACGTTTTTCCCCCGGTCGCTCTGATTCCTCAGGTAATCAGGCGGATCAGGGAATGCAAGCACAAGGTGCTTCTATTGGCCCCACTCTGGAAGAACCAGCTTTGGATCCCGGAGTTATCGCAGCTGCTAATAGCGGCTCCGTGGCCTATTCCCCTGAGGCGAGACCTCCTCTCCCAGGCGAACAGAACGATCTGGCACCCCCAGCCCAAGCTGTGGGACCTGCATCTATGGGCACTCGATGGGACTCTGTAGATCTCCCCGAGAATGTCCTGAGCACCATTGAACAGGCTAGAGCCCCGTCCATGAGACGCCTCTACGCCTCTAAATGGTCGGTTTTCTCCGCCTGGTGTCAAGCCCGCGGTAAAGACCCGACAACATGTGACATATCAGTGATATTGTCATATCTACAGGAGCTGTTGGATAAGGGCTGCGCCCCTTCCACGCTCAAAGTCTACGTGGCAGCTATAGCAGCTTCTCACGCTCCTATAGCCGGACAGTCGGTGGGCCGGAACAACCTGGTTGTCCGTTTTCTGAGGGGATCTCAAAGGCTCAATCCGCCCCGACCCCTCACAGTCCCTGCATGGGACCTGCCCACGGTCCTGAGAGCCCTTAAGGGCCCTCCTTTTGAGCCACTACAATCTGCAAGCTTAAAAACAGTGTCGCTTAAAACCGCTCTGCTACTAGCGCTAGCATCGGTAAAGCGAGTAGGTGACTTGCAGGCTCTCTCTGTAAACCCTGCCTGTCTTGAGTTTGGGCCTAACGACTCTAAGGTCGTCCTAAAACCAAAACACGGCTCTGTCCCTAAGGCGCTCTACACTCCGTTTAGAGCCCAGGTTATTACGCTCTCTGCGCTCCCCTCTTCTGAGGAGGACCAAGAGCTCAACCTTCTCTGCCCAGTCAGGGCATTGAGAATGTACATCGAGCGTTCCACGTCATTTAGACAGACGGAACAACTCTTTGTCTGCTTTGGCGGCCGCACCAAGGGGTCTCCGGTCACAAAGCACAGAATATCTCGATGGTTAGCTGACGCTATCGCACTAGCATACTCCTCCCTGGGCCTCCAGAGCCCCATTGGAGTGAGAGCTCATTCCACGAGAGGCGTGGCCTCTTCTTGGGCGTGGTCTAGTGGTGTGTCTATGGCAGACATTTGTGCGGCGGCCGGCTGGACCTCGCCGTCCTAAAGCGGTCCCCTCAGGCATTGCCTGATTCTCCAAGAACGCTCTTGGCCCCATTCCTGGTGCTGAGGCTGTACTTATGACCGTTGAAACGATTTCTAGGCTGGACTGACCTCTGAAGAGTTCGGTCCTCATGCCTCCTGCAGGATGCTTCCTGCTCATAATTGGTCCCTCTGAGCCTTACTGCTCAAGGCCAGTTTTATGGTTGTCGTTTCTCTTCATGGCATGGCGGGATTGTATTTGTTCCCCATAGCGTCTAGCGACGCAGTACGAGTGTAGTATCGACAGGGAACGTACTCGGTTACTAACGTAACCTCGGTTCCCTTAGATACGGGAACGAGTACTGCGTACTATGCCATGCCATGCAGCTGCACGACTCAGGTCGTCGCTTCAGTCGAATTGGCCTGTTTTCCTATGGCGAAGCGCCCGCTTATATAGCCAGATGACCCCGCCCCTTCTGGTGGGCTCTGGCGGGCTTTGCCGCCATAGGCTCGTGCAGTACCACTGACGAGCCATTGGTTCGTTTTTTATTACTGCACGAACCAATGGCCGTGCAGTCACACTGCGTGATTGAAAAAGTCTTCAGTCCTCGGAGAAAAAGGAGTTTTTCCCCATAGCGTCTAGCGACGCAGTACTCGTTCCCGTATCTAAGGGAACCGAGGTTACGTTAGTAACCGAGTACGTTCTCATACAGCGCGCGATCAGTTCTCAGTGCTCAAATACACACACAGCAGTCCAAATGTCTCTCATGTAGAGTATCTCACGGAAATACAGTCCGTTATGGTTTAAGTGAGCTTAAACAGGTGGGTGAAAACTGAATGTATGTCAGTAGGCTATTACATACATACCTTCCGTCTTAAATGGACAGCATTCCTAATTATCTGTCATAAATGTTAACCACCAAAAGATGTTAAATAAATGTATACTTGTTAAGTAAACCTACTGTATCTGAAAAATGAGTTTAATTTATATTTCTACCAAAAAATGAAAATTTATTCCAGTTTTTCCAAATTCAATCCTTGATTCAAATTTCTCATAACTAAGCTTAATTGATTTGGTCTAAAGAGAGAAGAATTGATGACTGTTTTTGTTTGATTACTACATATAAAATAGCTACCAAAATAAATGTTGGTAACTGCAGTTTGACTAAAAGTTGACAAAAATGCAATGACTTTTCGTCGACTAAAACTAGACTAAAACTATGAAAGACTCAAATGACTAAAACTAGACTAAAACTATGATAGACTCAAATGACAAAAATGTGACTAAGACTATTAAGCATTTTCGTCTCAAGATAAAGACTAAGACTAAATCAAAAATGCCTGCCAAAATTAACACTGATCTGGACTTAAGCAAAACATATTCAAAAGGATGTTTGTAATATTTGATATGTTTTGGACTTTATGAGTTGTATCTCTCAGGTCGCGTTGCCTGTATAGAAACAGCCCAAGTCATCAATAATTCTGTGTTTTATTTAATGCAAACAAACATGGAATATTCAAAATATGCTGCATGTATAACATGTCTAAGTGTCCTAAAGTTGAGGCATAGACATTTTTGGTATTTTTACATTTTTTAACTGTCTCATCTTCATCCTCAGGAGTCGGCAATTCCAACCACTGAGGCCCACTGTCCTGCACGGTTTAGCGCCATCCCTAAACAATCATATAATGTCATTTATGTAACAATGTATAATCTTTTATGTAATCCTGAAGACATTTGTCAGATTTTTCAGCTGTGTTTGATCAGGGTTGGAGCTAAACGCTGCAGGATGGTGGCTCTGTAGGAGCAGGGTTGGATACTCCTGTTCTACCATAAAATGATCTGTGAAACCCTGCAAGAGAGAAATCTTGTTAAGAATGCAAAGATTTAGTCAACTAAATATAATATTATCCGTTTTACATGCAAATATTATCATTTGCACAATTTTTAAACTCAAAATAAATGTAAAGCACACTGTGTACAGGGGGCCTACAGGCCTATAAGGCTCTTCCCTAAAGGCCCCGGGCCCTGGAATGCGATTTCTACTGAGGGGGATCTGCTCTGCTTGATGCGATTTATAAACTCCATCCACCCCCAAATGTCCAGCCCCATGGGCAGATGTGTTGGCTTTAGATCAAACTGACAATACTAGCACATAAAATGTGAACCACCATAGTCCAAACAACCTCAATTATGATAATGATAACAGTATTGGATGAACAATTATTCCTCATGCCTCCTACAAGAGACTAGAGTATGTATCTCGTGGTACTTATTGCCTGTTTTAGGGTTGCAATTTTTAAAGGGACTTCTTCAGAAGACAAATGAGTGTAAAATATTCTCTCTTCAATTTTGTCCATCCATTAGACGTCTAGGCAGTCTAGGCAATGGGTTTTATAGGTTCAAACCCAAAGTCTGAGTTTGGAACCACTTGAGGGTGAGTAAATGACAGAATTGTAATGTATTGGTGAACTATGCCTTTAATACAAGAAATACATTATTTATAATGACACTAAATGGAAATCAATGGGGTCAATTGTATACGGTTATATTCACTATAATTGTATAATTAAAGACTGTTTGACTTATTTGTGAAGGTTCTTGTTCACAGAGGCATAAAGTTGACTGCAGTCATCCTGAGGTCCAGCTGATGCTCCTCTGATGGAAGAATAAGTCACTTTATCATCATCATAAACCTGATTGAGCAGATTGGAAAGAAGTTGATAATGTTGATCAGAAGTTCCAACCCACAATTAATACAGCATAAATGCTTAATTCAAGATTTTGAAGAACTGCAAGTAAGAATAAAACAGAATAGAGAAGATAGATGGCATCAGTTGATACTGAAGAACAGGGAAGTGTTTTACTCACCTCCTTCTTTCTGGTCTGGATTTCACAGTGTGTGGTAACCTCAGTATATGTCACATCATCGTTATGCTCCTAAACAGAATTCAGTGAAAATATGAGAAATTAAGCTTTCATTAGCCATCCCTATACTTTGTAAATTAGCTTAATTACAGGTGCATATGTTCTAAAATATCTTGATACAGGGTTTGGGTGTCACATGTCGGTTTCCGTTTAGTTCCTGTTTGCCCTTATTTGGTTTTTCGTGTTCTAGTTTAGTTAATCATCGTTTATTCCATTCACCTGTTTTGTATTAATCATCTTGTTTGCTCTTTTGTTCCTGTCCCTTTATAAGTCCTCAGTGTTCCCCTTGTCTTTGTCTCAGTTTAATGTTGTTTAATAAAAGATACAAGTGTGTTGATGCTACTTCGCTCTCCTGAACCTTTAATTATTTACTACAACCACTAAAAACCGTAACAGAAACTGAGACCGTACCGATCACCTTGCTGCCCTGGCCCATAAGGCTCTCCCACTGGGGGAGTTCGCACGCGAGTTTTCCAGGATCTCTGTGTGGACGGGGTTCGATGACGCTACGCTGAACTATTTGTTCTGGATCGGGGCTAAATTACCATCACCCAGTGGACTTCCCAGACACCACCGGACTCAGCTGGAGGGAAGGGATCATCCGGTGACTGGAGAGTGTCCTGCCCCGATCCAGAACGAACTCGCCGACCGCAGCTCGCTCCAGCCCAGATAATTCTGAAATTATCGTACATTATGGGATTTTTTCATTATTGTACATCGTACAGAATACAATAATTATCATATGTCTGGCAACACTGTCTCTACCATCTTTTGGCAAACAAGCAACTCGGACTACAGAGCGCCCCCTGATGATAGAGGTAATTATAACATGCTAAAAACTACAGGGAACTAATGTGACCGTAAAACTCTTACAATATTGTGTTACTCATTTGTTCCTGTGTAGTATTCATTAATGATGGAACAGTATTCTAAAGTGTTACCAATATGTTTAATATTCTCTTTTTATTTTTGTCCATCCACTGAAAGTCTAGACAGTCTAGGCAATGAGTTTTGTGGTTCCAAACCCAAAGTATTAACATTTTTAAACCACACGAGAGTAAATGAAGACAGAGTTTTAATCTTTGGGTGAACTATGCCTTTAATATGTTAAAGACAGTATCATTAAGTACTGTACACACATCTCATCTCGTACACATTCATTCTCGTGAATGTGTACGTGCCTCCGGACGCGTGCGTGAGCGCCGCAATACAACAGCTGGCCAAACAAATATCTGAAACAGAGCAAAGGTACCCAGACACTTTTTTAATCATTCTTGGAGATTTTAATAAAGCAAATCTCTCCTGCGAACTGCCAAAATACAGACAGCACGTTACATGTCCCACCAGAGACTGTAATATATTGGATCATTGTTACACAATAATTAAAGATGCATATCACTCTGTCCCACGGGCAGCTCTGGGGCTCTCTGATCACTGTTTGGTTCATCTCATACCGACCTATAGGCAAAAACTAAAATCTTCTAAGCCTGTATTAAGAACTGTTAAGAGATGGACTAATGACGCAGAGCAAGATTTCAAAAGCCTGTTTTGACCTCACTGATTGGAGTGTTTTTGAAGCCGCTGCCACCGATCTGGATGAACTCACAGAGACTGTAACATCATATATCAGTTTCTGTGAGGATATATGCATCCCCACCAGGACATTCTTATCATTCAATAATGATAAACCGTGGTTAACTGGGAAACTCAAACAGCTTTGTCAGGCCAAAGAGGACCCTTAGAGAAGTGGGGATAAAATCTTGTATAACCAGGCCAGGAACAGACTAACAAAGGAGATCAGAGTGGCTAAAAAGAATTACTCTGAGAAGTTGAAAAAAGAACTTTCAGCCAACGATCCGGCGTCGGTATGGACTGGTCTGAGGAACATCACCATGTACAAGTCACCACCCCCACAGTCTGTGGAGAATCAACAACTGGCTGACGATCTCAATGTGTTTTACTGCAGATTTGAAAAGGCCAGACTGACACCCAGCACCCGCTCTGATCTGCACTTCACACATTCACCCCCCCCCCCCCCCCCCCCCTGCAACCCCCCTTACTCCCTCCCCCACCATTCTACCTGCGTTTAAAGTCTGTGTAGAGGATGTGAACCGGGTCTTCAGAAAACAGAAATCTAGGAAAGCTCCAGGACCAGACAGTATTTCACCTGCCTGTCTAAAAGTCTGTACTGACCAATTGGCCCCCATCTTTACACAAATCTTCAACAGATCTCTGGAGCTGTGTGAGGTTCCCTGCTGCTTCAAACGCTCCACCATCATTCCCGTCCCCAAAAAGCCCAAAATCACTGGACTTAATGACTACAGACCTGTCGCACTCACGTCTGTGGTCATGAAGTCACTCGAGAGACTGGTCCTGGCCTACCTGAAGGACATCACTAGACCCTTGCTGGATCCTCTTCAGTTTGCCTATAGAGCAAACAGGTCTGTGGATGACGCTGTCAATATGGGACTGCATTACATCCTGCAACACCTCGACAAACCTGGGAATTATGCAAGGATCTTATTTGTGGACTTCAGCTCGGCCTTCAATACCATCATACCTGACCTTCTCTCAGACAAACTGAGACAGCTCTCTGTGCCCTCCTCCATCTGTCAGTGGATCACCAGCTTCCTGACAGACAGGCAGCAGCTAGGGAGGCTGGGCAAACTCACATCCAGGACTCTCACCATCAGCACTGGCGCCCCTCAGGGTTGCGTTCTCTCCCCACTGCTCTTCTCCCTCTACACGAATGACTGCACTTCAAAGGACCCCTCTGTCAAGCTCCTGAAGTTTGCGGACGACACTACAGTCATAGGCCTCATCAAGGACGGTGACGAGTCTGCTTACAGACAGGAAGTTGAGCAGCTGGCTGTCTGGTGCAGTCTTAACAACCTGGAGCGGAACACGCTCAAAACTGTGGAGATGATAGTGGACTTCAGGAGAAACCCCTCTGCTCTCCCCCCACTCACCATCATGAACAGCACTGTGACTTCAGTAGAGTCATTCAGATTCCTGGGCACCACCATCTCTCAGGACCTGAAGTGGGACAATCACATTGACTCTATTGCGAAAAAGGCCCAGCAGAGGCTGTATTTCCTCCGCCAGCTAAGGAAATTCAACCTGCCTCAGGAGCTGCTGAAACAGTTCTACTCTGCAATCATCGAGTCTGTCCTATGTTCTTCTATAACTGTTTGGTTTGGTTCAGCTACCAAAACAGACATCAGAAGACTACAACGGACAGTTAGGACTGCTGAGAGAATTATCGGTGCCCCTCTGCCCAGCCTCCAAGAACTTTACACCTCCAGAGTGAGGAAAAGGGCTAGGAAAGTCACTCTGGACCCCTCACACCCAGCTCACTCTCTCTTTGTACTGTTGCCCTCTGGCCGGCGCTACAGATCACTGAGCACCAGAACAGCCAGACACAATAACAGTTTTTCCCCCCAGGCCGTCTCCCATCTGAACAACACATAACACACCCCAGTACTGTACATCTGTAAATAACTCATCAAACCTTCATCTGTACATAGGACACATGCACATTCACAGTTCTGTCTATGGTCATGTCTCTTCTCTGTATATTTTTATTTTTATTACTATTGTTATTCTTAATTATTGTATATTCTCTTCATTAGTGTTCTTTATCACCTTAATTATATGTTGTCTGCACTATGTTTGTACTTTCTGTACTGGAAGCTCATAACACCAACACAAATTGCTTGTGTGTGCAAACACACTTGGCAATAAAGCTCTTTCTGATTCTGATTCTGATCTGTAGTAAATCAGTCTGTCCACTAGGCATCTAATAAAACCTCTGAAATAGAAGGAAATTATAGTTTTTTTATTATTATTATTTTTTAAATAATGGTTTACTGTATTCATATAAAAGGAGGCATTGGCAAAAGCTCATCGAAAGTAAGTCTAACATTGTGAACCTACTACAACCTTTACAATGTTAAAATGCATGTTTTATATATTTTTTTGTATGTTAAAATGTATAAGTCATCTGAATGCATGATTGGACAACGATTACAATTTTGCATTATGGGTGGGAGATTCAGACGGTCTCTTAAGCAGACATGACTATGTTACAGTACAATACGACCCACAGGAAAATCAGCACAGCAACTGACAAACACAAATATAAAAATATATAATAATATATTTCATATTGTTATCTTACATTAGTGCTGGGAGTAAGATGAATGGAACTGCTGACTGAATCACTGGCTCCATTACTCTTATCTGTGAACTTTAGACAAGAAACAGTGCAAAGAAACAAACGTGTCATCTAGCTGATGCTTTAACTAACATGACTAATAAGAGAGCACATATTACAGCTTATGGAACAACCTCAGGGGTCTTTGGCTTTATGTTACTTACCACAGAGTCACTAGTCCTTTTTCTGTTATATAAAAATAGAAATATTAGGAATAGGTTATCTGAAATACGAATATTAATGATTACATACAGAACAAAACACAGACGGTGCATCTCAATCAGCTCCATAGCTCATGAGTGCCTATATTGTGTAGACAAATCTGTGCACTGGTAAGGACCCTGGCTCACTGTGCATTGGGACACTTTTTTCAGTAGCAGCAGGCAGGACAGATATTGTTCTGATGTAATTTTGTTTTAAGTTGTTAGAAAATCATTATGGAAAAGACTTTGATTGTTCTGTTATATCCTTGCTACATTTCAGACTTTAGATTGTGTTCACAAACCTGTTTAGCAATGTGTTTATATATAATTAAATAATGCCTCTTCTTTTTGAGAGTTCTTTCACATTTAATTATTGGGTTGGCATTTGTGATTTATATTTTTGTGCCATTAATCCATATTTGACCCAACCAGGATGTACATTGTCATTTACTTAGTGCAAATGGTGGCAGATAATATTGGCATCTCAGTGTTTTGTAGTATAAAACATTATGCAATTCTAACAACATAATGAGTTTAAATTATTATATTTGTTAAAATCATTAAATGAATACCACCCTATTGGGACAATACATTATTTGTATATAGTCCTGAATTAATTCTATTCTGATAACTCGTTGTTTTCTCTTCACTTATCAGAGGAATTCTGTCAAAACATTTACACGACAGCTTTATCTTCAAGTCACATGCTTTGAAATGTTTGTCTGTTGTTAGAAAACAGGGGAAACATTAAAAACTCACCAGCTCTTTTTTTACAAATGACCCAGAGAATAACAGCAGAAAGAACAGCTGCTGCAGCAGCAACAACAATCCCAATCACTGAGGAAGAGTCTAGAGGGACACATTAAGAGACATATTACTGTTTAACTAAAGATATAAAAACAACAACTACTGACAAACAAATAAAATGGTAAATAGCATTTAACAGCGTAATTATGCATATTTATCATACTTATGAGTGATGATGATTTTTACTGAAAGTTTCTACCAGAGCTTGTTATTATTGTTGCCACTTTTTTCATGTACTGAACATTACATGTATGCATTCATGCACTTTTCTCCAACGTGATTTACAAAAAAAAGTAGTTCAAGGAAGTTCAACAATAAGGGATAATGTCATACAGAGAGTTGTTTATATGTCCTGAAAGCATCTGCACACTAACAGAATATATCTCATATGTTTATTAAATGACAATATGGTTAGAATTGTCTGAATGAGAATGACATCTCTTTGACAGTTACTTTTACAGAGTTACAAATTTACTTTTCACATAAACATTCATTTAAATGTTTCTGGATTGTAATTGATGTACAAGACCATTAGATGAGAAAGTGAAGTATAGAAAAGATGATTAAAACTAAACATTTGAGACGTAATTAGTTTAATAAGACTTATTATACAGAGACTTATTATTAGTTTATGCTGATTCTAGGAAAACCACTGATGTGGTTCTGATCACAAAGAGATTGATGTACACACATGTCTTGTTTTAGGGAGTTTGGTGTAGTATCTGGAATTGGGGTAAATGTGGTATATGTTGATGTAATTGATGCAATGGAGGACAGATTAAAAAAATCTTATTTTACTGCATGAACACAATATTAAGACATTACAAACGTATTTTTTTATTTTCTTCTTCAGCTGCTGCGGTCAGGAGCAGTTTTATATCAGTCTGACCCTTAGTTATGGTTCTGAAAGGTGTCTGTTCACTAACATGAAGGACTTGTACAGTTTTCAATGTTCACTATGATTTTAATCAATTAATGTGAACAACCTAATGCCTCATTCACTTTTTATAATAAAAGAGTTTATTTACATTAGCTTTTATGTTGATTTCTTGTTTGAAAGGGGAAAGTGATTGATTTACAAATTAAATAAGGTTTATAATAAGCTCGTTCTCTGTAATAGCCATATTAAACAATAAGAATAAGAAAGAATGCATAAATATCTTGTTGTGTGGTAATTACAGCAGTGTGTGCAGCTGATGTGAGAACACACAAAACAGATGTAACTTGTGTATTACATTTGTGGTGTAATCATTTTCAGAGTTAAACGTTCATGCATCAGACAACAGACTGTAAGAATATATTATAGTCATGACACATTGTGGTTTTTTGTGGTTTTTATCCAGTAAAGCACTGAAGTGAGAGACTGATGAAGTGTGTCAGTGATCATGGACCTTGTTTTGTAGGAGCTGCTGCTGTAGTTTGGCTTGATTTCTTCTCAGAGTTTGAGCTGCTGACTGGAATCAGTGTTGAATCCATTAGACCTGCAGAAGATGAATGTTCAGACGAATCATAATGTTCAACATTAATATCATATTTTCATACTTAATCATTAAATAACGTATAGTTTGTGTTCAATTATCACTGTATACAGTAGCAGGTTTTGGCATTAAATGTGTTAATATATTATGACAGAGTTATTTCTGCCTTATTTTTTTAACAGTGAAGCACAGTGAGCTGCAGCCCATAAACCTTCAGTTTGTCCTGAATCAATGACATTAATCATAGCGTCACGCCTCTATCAGAGTCTTCTACATTTGATCACTTTTTTTTCTGTTATTTTTTACCTGAATGCTTGTCAGTATATGTGACTGAGGTCTTCAGCTAACAGTAAATATTGATCTTAACAGCTGATTATGTACCTGGTTGTGTAGGAGCTGCAGTTGATTTAGAGCTGGTGACTGGAGACGGTGTCTTTATTTCGGCTGGAGCTGTAAAAAAAAAGGCTGTAAAAAGAAAGCCTGCTGCTCTTCACACTGCTGACCCACGACTGCACTGCCAAGTTCAGCTCCAAGCACATCATCAAGTTTGCTGATGACACAACAGTGGTAGGTCTCATCAGCAACAACGATGAAACGCACTACAGAGAGGAAGTGGCACAGCTGGCTGAATGGTGTGGCACTAACATTGCCAGCTTGACTGTGGAGAGAGTCAGCAGCACTAAATTCCTGGGGGTGCACATCACAGAGGATCTCACCTGGACCACCAACACCATGTCACTCTCCAAAAAGGCACAACAGCGCCTACACTTTCTCTGCCGGCTGAAGAGAGCAAGTCTCCCTCCACCCATCCTCACCGTATTCTACAGAGGCACCATTGAGAGTGTGCTGACCAGCTGCATCACTGTCTGGTACGGGAACTGCAGTGCTGCTGACCGCAAGACCCTCCAGCGGACAGTGAACACAGCTGCAAAGATCATCGGTGCCCCTGTCCCCTCCATCCTGCACATTTTTGTAGCAAATTAGCCTTGTTTCTGTGAGCTGCAGACATAGACACCCAAGGGTGAATATATATATGGATGTTTATTAAACTACTCTACAGGGGAACATGTAACATTGAACTAAACACAAACATACACACATTAAACATAGATGCCAACGGAAGTAAGGCATTGAGAGAGAGAGAGAGAGAGAGAGAGAGAGAGAGAGAGAGAGAGAGAGAGAGAGAGAGAGAGAGAGAGAGAGAGAGAGAGAGAGAGAGAGAGAGAGCATAACGGCAGGATTTGCACATCAGCTAAACACAACCTGTTAGAACCATCAAATAATTACATCACCTCAATCAAAAGAGGTCGAAGCCTAGAAGCACATCTAAATAGTTAACAAGCGGTTACTTGCACTGGTTTGTTGAGGCTGAGTAAAGTGTCCTGCTGCAGGTATAATGCGTAGATTCTTGATGAACTCCTTTAGGAGTGAAAGCTTCGTTATTCCAGCCACGGGTTGATTGGTCCGAAGTTAAATCGCCAAAGTTACTGAGCTCAAAGTTGCCAGAAGCTCGGACTCTGCGAGGTTTCCACGGTGATGTGGGCACCGAAGGTAAAGATAAGAAGTCGCCTTTTGGGTGTGGGAGAAGTTTTGTCTGACCCTGTTACACCCATCTTTGGTCAGTTTGACCAATACCAAGGCACATAGTTTCAGCGGGAAAGTGTTTCTTTGTCTCACTTGACACCTCGTTTGCATGTTTTATGACTGTTCTGCTCGATCGGTGTAATTCTTCCCACAGTACCATAAGAATAGTATGATGCATTTCACGAGGTCACAGTGTACATCATTGTTTGAGAAATAAAGAGCAGATCATTTTGATATCAAGAAAGAGACATCTAGTAGATATTAAACCAGAGATACATTCATACACCTGAATATGAGCATTTAGAGCTTACTAATACAAATAACGAGTGGTCACTAGGCTAATATAATAAGGAAACATACAAACAACACATGCCTATACCAGATACCTTTGTAACTGATTAATTATGGTCTAAATAAAGGAAATGTATCTATGCGTGTGTGTTATGTGTGTTGTGCTCGTGGAGGTAGTCCAGCTGGTGTCTGCTATCGAGGGTCATTTAGTTCTCTGGAATGTGTTTGAAGTCCCATGGAGAGAACAGATCTGTCTGTCTAACGTCTTTTTGACAGTGGGGGCAGCCATTGGCAATTTAGCACCCATATAAAGGTTGAATGTGGGGCCAGGTCTGTGAATTATTTAGCCAATGTCAAAGGCTAAAAGGGGTCTCTTAAGACAAAGCCGCAATTACCATCAAGGATCATAAGCAGATGCTACATTTTCCTTACACAATGCTCCAGCAAAACCAACAGCATCGTGAAGGACTCCACCCATCCCTCCCACAGTCTCTTCCAGCTCCTATCATCAGGAAGACGGTACCGGAGCATCAGAGCCCGCTCCGCCAGACTGCTCAACAGCTTTTTCCCCCAGGCTGTGAGAGCCCTGAACTCAAACCCCCTCTGAAACCCTATGCAAACCCCTAATTCCCGAAACATGAACCCCCCACCCCACCCCAAACCTTACCACACCAAAGAAAAAACTGTATGGAACTTCTTTTGTGCAATTGGAAGTGTGCTACACACAGGTGAGTGGGCCTGTACAAACCACCTGTAGTAACACACTCTCCTCTATGAGCACTAGACACTTTACACACACTGCTGCGTGTACACAATCCCACAAAAGACTCAGCAATATATGTATGTTCACATGCTCATGCACTACAAATCATCCTGCACTGTCCCCCAACCAGCTGCTGACTCAAAATGTTTTTCTTTGCACATGTACAGTATTTGTGAAGCATTCGTATAGTTTTTTTTTTTATCTTTTAGTTTTTTTTAGTTTGTATAGAGTAAATGTTTATGTGAAGCATTCGTATAGTTTGTAGTTTTTATCTTTTATTTTTTTGTTTGTATAGGGTAAATACTTATATATAGTATACTTATAGTTAAAATCTGTCGGTAGGTTAGTTGTGTATAGGTTTATAGTGTTTTTTACTTCATTGTTGTATGTCTGTATTTATGTAGCACCGTGGTCCTGCGAGACACAACATTTCATTCCACTGTATGTGGTTGTATGTCCCCACATGTAGCGGAATGACAATAAAGCTCAATTTAAACTTGAACTTACTTGGATACTTGACAGTATATGTGGCTGAGGTCTTGAGTTGATTTCTCTGTTTAACCTGACATCTCCACTCTCTGTTGTGATCTTCATTCAGGAGTGTTGTAGTCAGAGACCTGATACACTGTCCTGAGGAGGAGATCTGAAATCTGGAGTCTGTCTGCAGATTCACACCAGCCTGATTCACCCAGATCAGATCAATACCCTCAGAACCAGCCAAATAATCACAAGAGACTCGTTCATAATATAACTGACAGGAGAGAGTCAGAGAGCGGCCTGATCTGATCTCAGACTGTGAGGATGATGAAGAGACTGAAACAGAGAATCAGACAGAGATTACACGACTGATTCCAGTCTTTCAGCTACAATATTACTGTTTAATTCAACATTTAATCATAATATTCACAGAAACACTGACCATGAAGAACATGCAGATAAACAGCTGCATCAGTTCCTTGTTGTACTCCATTCACATATTGTCGGCAGGAGTAATATCCACAATTTTCTTTTGTGACTTTCTTGATGTTCAGAGAGCAGTCAGAGCCCAGACTCAGTCTCTCATCTCTCTCTGTGTTATTCTTCTTTATCCCTAAATTAATCAATTCAACTGCCACTGACTGTCTGATGTAGTTCCATGTAGTTGATGTGCAGCCAGGAAGAGCATTATTACAGGACAGACGGACATCTTCACCAGAACTGCAGAACACACGAGTCTCATCCACTCCACTGCTACCTACAAAAAAGGGGGTTTTAATATTTAAATGACATACTGACTATAACACTCAAGCTACAATACTTAAAAAACACACTTTAGTCCTGTTTAAGTGGAAAATGAACAATGCAGACCAAACTGGTGTTAAACAGGTGTTAGTAGTTCAGATCACATGATGGTGATTTATGACCCCTGTCAGCGTTGATTGACAGGTTATCATATGTCAGCAGAGCCCAAAGCTTCTCCCCAATCTGTTTGCAACCGTGATGTAGTCAGTGTCCGATATCATGTTATTTGAAATGGTTTACTAAAAGTTTTC
Source organism: Barbus barbus (assembly GCF_936440315.1). Taxonomy (NCBI): domain Eukaryota; kingdom Metazoa; phylum Chordata; class Actinopteri; order Cypriniformes; family Cyprinidae; genus Barbus; species Barbus barbus. The sequence continues at coordinate 44,917,668 of NC_136730.1, read as the reverse complement.
TGTTCTATGTGAGAAATTTACAAAATGAAGTTTTCTGTAAGGGGTAGGTTTATGTGTAAGGCTGGTGTAGTGTGATGGAAAATACAGTTTGTACAGTATAAAACCATTACGTGTGTGTGTGTGTTTGTCTATTAAAAGTTTATCTATTCAACCTAATCTGTAGGTTGAATAGATAAAATTTTAATAGACAAACTCTGATCCTACAGAGGTGTTAGCATACACACATAGAGCTGATAAAGAAAAACATGACCGGACATAGCACCTTTTTCAGACGCATATAGAAATATGGTCTTGGTGAATTCTTTAATTCTGTTTCAGTTTTTAGCTGCTTTATTGGCACAAGTAATATTTGCTTGAGCACTTGATGAAACAGTGATGTCAATCCAGTCATAAATCCATCAAAAGTCAAATCGAACATCTGTTTTGATCTTTGATTTACACACCCTACTGTCATGTCAGTCAGGGTGACAGAGTGGGGCATAGAGCCATAAATCAGGTCATAGATGTCACCATGTACACATTTACATTATGATAATCTGTCAATCAACGCTGATGGTCATAAATCACCAATCACCAATGACACATGGTATTGGATACAACTACTTACATTAATTTTAAATAGATTGGATCTTCTCATTATACAGATATTTTATAATATTTAATATATCATATGATGTCTTTACCTGTGAGAAGTGCAGAGAGAAGGATCAGTCCCAGCAGACACATGTGACTCTTATCAGACATTTTCTGTTTCTGTCAGTCTTTCTTTTCAGTCTATATTTACATCTTCAGCTCATCCTGTGGGTGTTAACTTCCTCTGATCTGAAACAACTGACCATTTAGCTGCATTTCACTCACACTATATGTGTGATTAAGACGCATCTATAAATAAATACTATACATAGTAGTTTTTCTGTGTTTTCTGTGTAGTCGTTTTTCTTCTTCGTTTTCTGTTTGATCATCTCTGAACCAATTAACAGAATGGGGGGAAAGAATCCAGGAAATCACATTGTAGGATTTTTAATGAATTAATTGGTAAATTCCTCGGTAAAATAAGTATTTGGTCACCTACAAACAAGCAAGATTTCTGGCTCTCACAGACCTGTAACTTCTTTAAGAGGCTCCTCTGTCCTCCACTCGTTACCTGTATTAATGGAACCTGTTTGAACTCGTTATCAGTATAAAAGACACCTGTCCACAACCTCAAACAGTCACTCTCCAAACTCCACTATGGCCAAGACCAAAGAGCTGTCGAAGGATACCAGAAACAAAATTGTAGACCTGCACCAGGCTGGGAAGACTGAATCTGCAATAGGCAAGCAGCTTGGTGTGAAGAAATCAACTGTGGGAGCAATTATTAGAAAATGAAAGACATACAAGACCACTGATAATCTCCCTCGATCTGGGGCTCCACGCAAGATCTCACCCCGTGGGGTCAAAATGATCACAAGAACGGTGAGCAAGAATCCCAGAACCACACGGGGGACCTAGTGAATGACCTGCAAAGAGCTGGGACCAAATTAACAAAGGCTACCATCAGTAACACACTACGCCGTCAGGGACTCAAATCCTGCAGTGCCAGACGTGTCCCCCTGCTTAAGCCAGTACATGTCCGGCCCGTCTGAAGTGTGCTAGAGAGCATTTGGATGATCCAGAAGAGGATTGGGAGAAGGTCATATGGTCAGATGAAACCAAAATAGAACTTTTTGGTAAAAACTCAACTCGTCGTGTTTGGAGGAGAAAGACTGCTGAGTTGCATCCAAAGAACACCATACCTACTGTGAAGCATGGGGGTGGAAACATCATGCTCTGGGGCTGTTTTTCTGCAAAGGGACCAGGACGACTGATCCGTGTAAAGGAAAGAATGAATGAGGCCATGTATCGTGAGATTTTGAGTGAAAACCTCCTTCCATCAGCAAGGGCACTGAAGATGAAACGTGGCTGGGTCTTTCAGCATGACAATGATCCCAAACACACCGCCCGGGCAACGAAGGAATGGCTTCGTAAGAAGCATTTCAAGGTTCTGGAGTGGCCTAGCCAGTCTCCAGATCTCAAGAAAATCTTTGGAGGGAGTTGAAAGTCCGTGTTGCCCAGCGACAGACCCAAAACATCACTGCTCTAGAGGAGATCTGCATGGAGGAATGGGCCAAAATACCAGCAACAGTGTGTGAAAACCTTGTGAAGACTTACAGAAAACGTTTGACCTCTGTCATAGCCAACAAAGAATATATAACAAAGTATTGAGATTAACTTTTGTTATTGACCAAATACTTATTTTCCACCATAATTTGCTAATAAATTCTTTAAAAATCAGACAATGTGATTTTCTGTTTTTTTTTCTCATTTTGTCTCTCATAGTTGAGGTATACCTATGATGAAAATTACAGGCCTCTCTCATCTTTTTAAGTGGGAGAATTTGCACAATTGGTGGCTGACTAAATACTTTTTTGCCCAACTGTAAGTGGTTGAGTCTCTAGTCTGCTCTCTCTGTCTTTACTGCTTCTCACTCTCAGCTGCCCTCAAATCACAAATCACTGAAGATCAGAACAGCAGAACCAGGTGCTGCAGACTCAGGACAGAATAGCAAGACTAAACCAAGAGTTCATGACCAGAAACTGAACAAACATCAGGGAAAAAACACTAAACAGTTGGTAAATACAGCGAGCCCTAGTGCTTACTTAAAAAGTCACGATTATCTTACAATCACAACAATTAAATTGTTGATATCAAGAATTCATATCCTGAGAATGAATAAAAGTCAAAGGCTTGGAGCAATCTTAGCATTTGCTACAGGATCCGATCAGGTCCCACCAGTTGGATTTCATCCTCAGCCCTCTATTGTCTTTCACCATGACACAGAAACTCCACAAAGATTTGCAGTTGCAAATAGATGCATCAACTGCCTTCGCCTGCCATTATATAGCACATATGGTGCTTTTAAAAGCAACATGGAATTTGCCATTAATAATACCCAGGGATTTGGCAAGGAGTAAGAGACACTTTTAAATGCCAAGATGTTTTAATTTTGTGCCAAAGTGTTCTTATTGAGGCATTTGTTTTAGTCTGACCAAACGTTAAACAATTTTCAGCAATGTTAGAATCAATCTTAGCAGTACTTGTTTAAACCTTAGCTATAGAATTTAACAGTTTTCAACCGTTGCAGTTTTTGCAAGCATCGCCTTAATGCAACATTTGTCAACACTTGTTTAGGAGTTCTAATTCAGAACAATCACAATAAAGCACTTTTACTGTGTTCGAGCCTGTTGTCTTTCCAATAATTGTACAAGCGCCAAAAATAGATTAATTCCATGATTTCAATCGTTTTGTAATGGGTTAAATGCTTCCAGAATATTTTCCATGGTAGTGTCATTTGGCCTGTACATGTTTTCAGGGACTATTATATTATTCCTGCTCTGTAGTTCAGGTGGTGGTCTGTTTTCATTGATGTCAAAATGTTCACTCTCTAACACACCAGATATAGCTGTGTTGTTGATTCCAATATGACTAACAATACCCCTGTGCCATAACTGCATAGGGGTTTGTCCTCTTTCAGTTGACAGTCCATGGTTATTCCACATGTCCCTAAATTCCCTAACTGTCCTCTGGATCCGGGGTAAGAAAATAAAATGCAAACAAAATATGTGAAGCTCACACAGAGAGTCTAGTACACCTTGGTCCCCCATGAAAATAAACAAGTCCGAATAATAATATGAAACAACTGTTCAGTTCTGCCCATAAACGTTGGATCCGTGGATTATGCACACTGCGGCCTTTAATGACACTTCCTCTATTTGGTCCCCTTCTATTTAACATGTAACGTGCAACCTCAATGTTTTCCATGCCATGGTCGCATCTAACCCTTGATGGCAATCCAAAGTTTTGAACCCCTTCTTGGAACAAAGACAGAACACTTAATGCTCTATTATTGTTCAGACAGTCAAGATAAATAATGGTGCGGCTATATCCGTCAACACACCCATGGAAAACCAGCCTCCATCTGACCAGTTTATGGTTTCCGTCTATATGCCGGTTAAGAGAGAGAATTCATTACAAGCTTATTTTTAAGTGTTTAATTGTAATGTTGTAATTGTTTTATAATATCACGTGGAATAGCCCCTTAGGGAAATTAACCATCGTTTAGTAAGTGTTGCTTACATGATTTTTGCGGGATGATATATTACAACATAAATACCATATTTAATTAATTAACATTAGTTCATTTTAAGGTATATTTTAATGAAGTTGTCAAATAACTTGTAGGGTTGTGTCGCACCGGTTAATCGACGTGTGACAACACCGGTAATACCGGTATCACCGTGGTGGTGGCGGGGTCGTTTGAGTTCTCCCTCTTTTCCTCAAATTTGCGGCAATTCGGGATCGAGCAGTTGTTTGTTTTTAGTTCGTTTGAGTTTTCCCACTTTCCTTTGCTTGTAAAAGCACCGTGCGCATTTTATTTACACTTGGGGGGAAAATCACAGTTTAAATAAAATAAAAATCAGCAAATACTGGGGAACCAAATAAATGAGAAACGAATGTTAAAAAAAAAAAACTTCCAATATCACCTTAGATAAATGGCAGGTCAACAGGCTTTTCAAAATCCAAAATTTAAATAGGCACTTTTACATTTCGTTTTGAAACTCTTCTGCCATCTTGTCTGTCTCACCTCACTCTTCTGTCAGTCACCTCGGCTCACTCTCCTCACGTGTTCAATGAAATCTGATCTGTGGTGCACGATTGTCGTTCGCTCGATGTGTTGCATTGAGCAGCCGTGTTCAGTTTTAATTGTAGTGTCTGTTCTCTAACTGAACTAAATTATTTTTATTACTATGAAAAAAAAAAATCTAAATTACGGTGAGGGACGCGGTGGGCAAGTGAAGTAACCGGTGTTGCGGCTTAACACCGGTATCACCGCCAACTCCGTCTATCGCAGCAAGCCTAATAACTTGTACATACCAGAGTTGGTTAGTTTGCACAGAATAAATTCTTCTTCTGACTGCACGTCGGCGTCTGAGTGACCTTCCAATAGGATCTATCTCGTGTAAACTTTGTCTCACCCTCCAGCACTGGATGCGGGTGGAGCGAGACCGGAGACTGCCCAGAATGTAGATCTCGCATGCATTTGGGGTTCTTTGCAGAATCTGTCTGACAAGTGTGTTCAACTCATAGTTAGATAGTTCTGCAAACCCCAACGGTCCGATTCCAAGACACTGCCTGTGCTGGAACAAAGTGCGGCGGTCTATTCCGAATGAGGATGCGATTCCCTGCCAGTTAAACCCAAGCCGCAGACAATGGCACAGTTGCTCATATGAAATGTCATAGCGGGGACGACCTCTGTGGCCTTTGTTACATGTAGGTGGCGGGACTGCTCTTAGTCCAGCTCCAGCAGGTCTTCCAATATCAAGTGGATGTGAACACAAGTACAGAGGACGCATGAAAGTTTCCGGATGTGTTCTTGATATCGAGGATGAATCGAGTGCTGACTTGAGAGAATCAAGCCGTTAGAAATCCCAGAAGACGCTGCGGTCAGTTAAGCAAGAACGCAGTACATCTCAATTCTCACAAGAATGCGTTCTGTGTTCTTGCGTCCTTCCAAGGAAGCTTCATGAGAAAACAAGGGTGCTTCTCAATTCTTATTTGTGCATCCTCGTTTCCTTTCCTTGCGTCCTTTCCTCGCATCTTAGCTCCACCCCTTCAGGATACGAGGGAAGGATGCACATAAAAGACGCGAGGATGGAGGAATTGAATCAAGTGAAATGATATATCCTTGCTCCCTTTAGCATCACTTTAGAGCGTCATCAGCTGCGCAAAATGGATCTGCCCTTATGTTGTTAAAGTTTGTTTTTTAAGACTTTCAAAATAAACATTAATAAAGCAAGATGCCCTGTTGAAATATATGACATGTATGGTTTATTTAAATTGCAAAGGTAAAATATAAATTAAAAATTATTACAACAGATGAGAAGGGGGAGGAGAATTTACACGTGCGTCAGGTTTTTCGATTAAAAAGACTTCCGCATAGGATACACCTGTGTATCCTCGCTCATAGCTCCTTTGGAAGGCTCCTCACTCCTCGTTCCTCGCAATTAGAGAATTGAGATGTCCTTCAAGATGGCTAAGCTCGATCGGTTTCCGGGTCATAGGATGGAGGACGGAGGAGTGAGGAAGCGAGGAGGGATATTGAGAAGCACCCCAAGTCTGTTCTTGGAATTGAGAAACAGTCTAAGTAGGGAGAAAACAAAGAGGTTAATGAGGGAAACACAGGTGCAACCACTGAACAATAATGAGGTAACAGGATGAGCAGAGTCAGACAATAGACAGGAGAGAGCACATGGCTCCAAACAAACACACCACAAAAAGCCATGTGCTCTCACAAAAACACAGTGTCCTCTGCTGGCCGTCTAGGGCACACCAGCTGAAGACAGTGACACGATGTTACGGCCATTAAAAGCAGATAAAAGTGCCTGAATTATCATATATTGCTGACTTTTCCGCAGCATCTGCTTATGAACATTTCTCTGCAATATCAACAGAATAATACCCAGTTCTCTTCTCAGTGTTTTCAGTCAAATCATTAGTTCTCTCACATGTAATCATTGTATTTCACTCCTTAGTTTCACTCCTCATTATTTGTACCCGTGTATTGTCTTAATTCACAACAATAAAGCTGTACTGAATAATCTTTTTTCTGTTTCTTTATATACTGTATATCAGACATACTGTAATAAATTATATCCACCACTAAGGAGCACTGATGAGCTTTGCTTATTGTAGACTAACACTTATGCTGCCACCACCTTTCATTTTAACCCAGTATGGTACAGGACATAATACTGTTTTTTAAACTCCAATGGTTTGAAGCATTCGGTTTCCCAAATGAAATGAGTTGCCACATGGTATTATAGCAGTAACATACTGTAAAAAATATTATTTTACAGCACTTTTGTTTTTACAGTGGAAGAGACCAATCACAATTCATCATGAAAATACATAAGACCAAGAGGAAATCAGTATGCAAAATAGGCTCATTATATCATGACTAGTCAGTTCCATATTGAACATCAAACATTTTATTCATGTAAATCTAGAGAAGATTTCTAAACTTTAACCTTAATTAAAAATATAAAATATATAAATAAAAAATATAAACCAACCTAGCACAGCTAAGGTGAAATAATCTAAAAAACAAAGTTTGAATGGAGGAAATATTTAGAGGTTTGGACAGTAACATTTTCAAGTTCAAAAACGAGGCAGTTTTATTCCTAATAAGAATATTTATTGTTATCAGACACTTTAACATTCTAAATACACAGTTTGAACATCAACACTGCACTGTGCTTACAAACAGGTGAAGAAAATACTTAAATTATTACATTTAAATGTGTTTTACCTAAAAGTTAAATAGAAACTGTACTGTACTTAAATGTAAAAAAAAACAAAAAAAAACCTTCACAATTAAAATGTATTGCGTTTTAACATTAATTGATTTAATTGAGTGATTCCTCTGAGTACCACACTTTGAGAATCACTGAACTGGACTATTAACACATTTAATTTATTTTTATAAAAGTTTAATTGATTTTAAAGATTAAAATAAGATTACCATTTATATTATTATACCATACATGTTTATTAAGGTACCTGTCTGGAAAATGACATTCAAAGCTTTATGCAAATATCTATAATGTCCATAAACATTCAAATACATCTTGCTGTAATATTTACAGTATATTTATTGAAGGCATTTCATTGTAAAACTGTAGACATCTCTATTTCCTTTTGGTGGTGAGAGTTATTCCGTCCTAAATAGATGAAATGAATCAATAAAAACAATTTACTGACTTGTTTTCACTGTCATGATTCAGATTGTTAGAGATCAATGTGAATCCTCAGGTTCTGTGATGTTCAAAACTCACCAGCTCTTCTCACACAGATGATCTGAAGAAGAATCACAGTAGGAGCAGCAAACACTGCAATCTCAACAATAATCACAATCACTGCAGGACAGATGTGTGGACAGAACAGAGAGAAAGAAGAGAATGAATCTGTCAAACTGTATACCGCTTATGAACAATGAACTATTATTGACAAACCATTTATAAATCCACTGATAGTTTCAGTGCAGCAAAGCCATCCCATACCTCTGATTAATGATCCAGCATTCATACAGACCACAGGTTCTGATGCTGTGTGAGCTGCGTCTGTGGATCATGAATATTAGTTCAGTACAAATATAATGTGACATCAGTAACACATGCAAATGTTGTTGTGTAGTGCCTGCAATTGTGTGAGCAGCTGAAGACATCTCAGTGTTTGGACACAAAGGTTCTATCCTCATTTGGCTAAACTGCATTATTTAATCACAAAAAGACAGAGAAGTTAACTTTTCTAACACAAAGAGTAAACTTTTCTAAGACAAAAAGTTAGAAGTTTGGACTTTAGTTTTGTATTTTTCTGTTCTACCTATCTGATTCTGAGTTTCCTTATTTGGTTTTGTTCCTGTTCAGTTTAGATTTCATTTACTCATTAGCCTTGATTAGTTTATATCCATCACCTGTTCATCCCTCGTCAGCTGCACTATATAAGCCATCCTTTCTGTTCAGTTTTTGTCCGTGATTATATATGGTGCACCATTAGTTGTCGTTTGAAAGTAAAGATTTATTATTTTAATCCTGCCTGCCTTGTCTTCCCACCTGGATTATACGTAACAGAATCATGGACCGAAACAGCATGACGTTAAGAATAGCTTCAATCAACGTAGCCCCTAGCGTCAGCGCTTCTGGGGCTACTATTTTTCTACTCCAAGACGGACATGACCTGGAGGAGTATGTTTTAGAGTTTGTGGATCATTGCCATCTCGCCACATGTGATGACCTCACCCTAATGGAGGGATTTTGGTGCGGGCTGGATGACAAGATACGCTTCCTAATGCCCCGAGCTGATCCGTGCTGGATGCTGAAGGATTACATCAACTGCGCGCAGTGGATCGCCGGATCAGCATCCACCCTGGGGGAAGCGGATTCCAGCCCAGGGTCATCACATGTGAGTGCCGACAACCCAGAGCCCTTCCAACAAACACCCATTCGCGACACGGAGCTGCCAGAGCCCACCGCAGACAGAGAGCCAGAGCATGCCGCGGTCGTCGAGCCATCGCCCTCGGGATAGCCATCGCCCAGAGCGGGCGATCGCCCCGGAGCGTGAGCCTCATGAGTCTGACCAGGTACGTGAGCCGACAGTGCAAGTGACGGTGGACTTTACCGTGGAGATTGCGGGGGCTAAGAAAAGCCCCGCCCATTCTGCCACTGCTGAGGGTGAGTCAGAAGAGGATCTAAAGGATTTAATAGACTGGTATACAGAAATTCAAGTATGTCCATCATCGGCTATCGCAATTTGGGAAGAAATACCACCCAACCTACCTCTCCCACCTCCTCTGATCGGTCATTCCCTGTCTTAATTTCCCATTCGGCTGGATCCTGTCAGCCCCAGTGCTCACCCTCAGCCCACCATCTGCGGGGTGGGTTCGCTGTCGGTCTGCCCAGTTCCAGCTTCATGGGCGTTGAGTCTGGAGGTTCCCTCGACTCCGCCTTCAGCCTCCGAGGCCCAGACTCCGCCGCAATCCTGCGACCCAGCGGCTCCACCATGGCTTCCAGCTCCCTCGTGTCCACCGGATCCTGTCTGTCCACCAGCTCCACCGGGCTCCCTCGTCCCTCCGGCTCCGCCTTGGTCAGTCGTCCCCCTACCTTTACCTCGGGACTACACTCCTTTGGCTGCGCCTCATCCATTCATCCCTCCGGCTCTGTTGGGCTCCTCCTTTCCTTCTGCTCCACCTCTGTCCTCTGTCACTCTGGCTCCGCTGCGGCCATCCAGATCTCCGCCTGAGACTTGGTCGCCGAAGCCATCTTCTCCGCCTTGGACCTCCGGATCTTCGGCGTCACACTGGCTCTTCAGCTCTCTGTCGCCGCCTCGGGCTCCACCTCCACCTGCTCCGCTGCCGTCGGTCGGCTCCCTGGAGTCATCAGCCTGTCTTCCACCATGGCTCCTCCCTCCGTCAGCTCCACCGGGGGCCACCATAAGGACTGCGGCCTGGGTTTAGTCCGGCTCCTCCTACTCCAGCTCTCTCCAGCTTCCGTCTTGGCTCCTCCCTCTGTCCACGCCTCCGTGATTCGCGTCATGGCCGTCCACGCCCTCAGTCCCGCCATGGCCACCGGAACCCCATGATCCGCCCTGGAGACCTCCTTTGTCCCGGTCCTGTATTGGCCTATAGGGTGCCCCCCCTCCCCGGTAGAGCTGTTGCGGCGCGAGACGGGAGTAATGTTAGAAGTTTGGACTTTAGTTTTGTCTTTTTCTGTTTTACCTATCTGTTTCTGAGTTTCCGTATTTGGTTTTGTTCCTGTTCAGTTTAGATTTCATTTACTCATTAGCCTTGATTAGTTTACACCCATCACCTGTTTATCCCTCGTCAGCTGCACTATATAAGCCATCCTTTCTGTTCAGTTTTTGTCCGTGATTTATATATGTTGCACCATTAGTTGTCGTTTGAAAGTAAAGACAAATTATTTTATTCCTGCCTGCCTTGTCTTGTCTTCCCACCTGGATTATACGTAACTGTAATGCAACATCCTATTTGAAAATGGTTTCCGCAAGATGAATTTTGAGGTTTTAAGCTTTTAAATGATATATATAACTTATGATGATTACTAAAACATAGAGCTGGAGTCAAGTCCAGCTTTGTCGAGTCCAAGACCAGGACTAGTCGAGACCGAGTCAAGACCGAGGCTCAAGTCCAAGTCCAAAAATTGAGTCCAAGTCAAGACCGAGTACAAATGAGAGAGAAAAAGCATCCTCTTCAAGACCACATACTCAATTATTGATAATGTATGTGATGCGAGAGACAGCATATCTTCTATTCTAAGAAAATAATTTTGCATTATTTGTAATGATCAAAAAGCATGTGCAAAGTAACAACTCTGTAGGACAGGGGTCTTCAAACTAGATCCTGGAGGGCCAGTGCCCTGCAGACTTTAGCTCCAACTGGCTTAACACACCTATCTGGAAGTTTCTAGTGTGTCTAGTAAGAGCTTGATTAGCTGGTTCAAGTGTGTTTAATTAGGGTTGGAACTAAACTCTGCAGGACACCGGCCCTCTAGGACCAAGTTTGGAGCTGTAGGATCAAATTATCTTTATTTACTTTAGGTACACAGCAAAAAATCTAGAGTGAAGTGAACTCTCCCGGGAGTACATGTGAGACCACACTCAAGAGTATGAAAGTGTTAAAATAAGAGTGTTAAATTAACACTGAAGCAGAGTAAATAATGGTCAATCACCACTCAAAGAATCTCTTAATTACCTCATTAACTTTAACTCTGCTTCAGTGTTAATTTAACACTCTTATTTCACACTCTTGAGTGTGGTCTCACATGTACTCCCAGGAGAGTTCATTTCACTCTGGATTATTTGCTATATAGCAACTTCACATTTTCAGTCTTTTTATTATAGTGTAACAGTATTGATAATTTTGTATAACATAGATGTATCCACTGATTTGCATTGATTTTGCCTTTGTAATAATAGTCCTGCACGAAATGAGGAAATTCTGCGATGTGTGATAACAGTGTTTTTTTTTTTTTTTTTTGCAATGATGATTACTTGTGATAAATAAATGAATAATTAACTGTGCATATTAGGGCCAACAAAAAAAACAATAATTATTTAATTATTGTAAAGAGTAAGTTTAGGGCTGGGGTAGGTGTAGACGTTAATAAAACACAATCTAACAGATAGAAAATTAAATTAGAAACATCTAAACTTTTCAGAACCAGCCAATCAGCTTCATCCTTTCCCGTAACAAAATTGAAAGCTAATACAATATGGAGAGACAGCTGATCACAGCTGTACAAGGATAGCCATTTTTTAAATAAATTTAGTTGCAGAGCTACTGCAAGGGATTTTCAGTGCTGGAGATCCATTTATCCTTTGCTGAAACCGCCACGTCTCCATGCAGTGCACAGGTCATGGTTCCTTAGCAATGGCAGAGGTCACAGGAGCGCGAGCATAGAGCACAGGCTACAAAGTGCTTTGGAAAGAAGGAGAAAGCCGCGCACCTAGCTTTTTCCACGCGTTTTTAGGCGCGACATGCGAATATGGTTTTGTTTTGAAGGAGAAAAAAAGCATAATGCTGGACTCGGTCGAGACCAACAAGAACATTTGGCGAGTCCAATAACCAAGACCGAGACGATAGAAAAAAATATTTTTAGTGAAAAGGTCGGAACTTCTGTTATGATGTATATGTTTTGAGGTGCACTCTTGTCATAAATTAATCTATTACTATTCCTACACAATTTTAACAACAAACAGTGGTAAAATATCTATTTAGGAGTCTTAGACCTTTCCAACAATATATAGTTAGTCATGATTAGATTAGGATCTAATCATAATATATTGAAGTAAATTTGTGACAGTTAAGGGGGTTAAATAAATGTATTTCTTGTCTGAATGCTGGTCAGTATATGTGACTGAGGTCTTCAGCTAACAGTAAATATTGATCTTAACAGCTGATTATGTACCTGGTTGTGTAGGAGCTGCAGTTGATTTAGAGCTGGTGACTGGAGACGCTGTCTTTGTTTCGGCTGGAGCTGAAGATGAATGTTCAGATACGTTATAGACTACAATCAGATTTAAATTACTGATAATTCATTGTTAATATAAATACTTTACTTGGATACTTGACACTATATGTGGCTGAGGTCTTGAGTTGATTTCTCTGTTTAACCTGACATCTCCACTCTCTGTTGTGATCTTCATTCAGGAGTGTTGTAGTCAGAGACCTGATACACTGTCCTGAGGAGGATATCTGAAATCTGGAGTCTGTCTGCAGATTCACACCAGCCTGATTCACCCAGATCAGATCAATTCCCTCAGAACCAACCAAAGTATCACAAGAGACTCGATCATAATATTGATCATAATATAACTGACAGGAGAGAGTCAGAGAGCGGCCTGATCTGATCTCAGACTGTGAGGATGATGAAGAGACTGAAACAGAGAATCAGACAGAGATTACATGACTGATTCCAGTCTTTCAGCAACAATATTACTGTTTAATTCAACATATAATCATAATATTCACAGAAACACTGACCATGAAGTACATGCAGATAAACAGGTGCATCAGTTCCTTGTACTCCATTCACAAATTGCCGGCAGGAGTAATATCCACGATCTTCTTTTGTGACTTTCTTGATGTTCAGAGAGCAGTCAGAGCCCAGACTCAGTCTCTCATGTCTCTCTATGTTATTCTTCTTTATCCCTAATTCAATCAGTCCAACTGCTGCTGACTGTCTGTTATAGAGCCATGTAGTTGATGTGCAGCCAGGAAGAGCATTATTACAGGACAGACGCACATCTTCACCAGAACTGAAGAACACATGAGTCTCATCCAATCCACTGCTACCTACAAATAATAATAATAATAATAATAATAATAATGTGGGTTAATGACTTGATTATGAAATACAGTTTAAATAAACTGTTTGTGTCCTGTTTAAACAGAAAATGAACCAAGCAGAGTAAACTGATATTGAACACAAAAGTTAACTTACTCACACAAACCCCCAAATCTCTGCTGAATAACCCAAACCTTATTTCTTTCATCAGTTTTATTACAATAGCCCGATTCAGACGGTAATTGTTTCTCATATGGACGTCTGTAAAAATAAATGTACATATCACTTCAGTGATAAACTCATGGATTCAGATGATGATTTATTCACAGCGAACCAGAGACCAGTCACATGATTGTCTGCTGTAAATAAACCTTTATTTAAAAATGCATTTGTATTATTATTATATTATTATTGTGTAAAATGTATTGAAAAATACTTATTATGTAGAATGTATTCTTATTCCAAGCATATTTTATAATATATAATCCTATTTATTATTTGATTTAAATCTCCTGTTTAAAAATCGGAAAATAGACGTGCTATAGTTGTATATAATCATACATGATATATATATATATATATATATATATATATATATATATATATATATACTGTACACCGATATACACTCACCTAAAGGATTATTAGGAACACCTGTTCAATTTCTCATTAATGCAATTATCTAATCAACCAATCACATGGCAGTTGCTTCAGTGCATTTAGGGGTGTGGTCCTGGTCAAGACAATCTCCTGAACTCCAAACTGAATGTCAGAATGGGAAAGAAAGGTGATTTAAGCTATTTTGAGCGTGGCATGGTTGTTGGTGCCAGACGGGCTGGTCTGAGTATTTCACAATCTGCTCAGTTACTGGGATTTTCACGCACAACCATTTCTAGGGTTTACAAAGAATGCTGTGAAAAGGGAAAAACATCCAGTATGCGGCAGTCCTGTGCGCGAAAATGCCTTGTTGATGCTAGAGGTCAGAGGAGAATGGGCCGACTGATTCAAGCTGATAGAAGAGCAACTTTGACTGAAATAACCACTCGTTACAACCGAGGTATGCAGCAAAGCATTTGTGAAGCCACAACACGCACAACCTTGAGGCGGATGGGCTACAACAGCAGAAGACCCCACCGGGTACCACTCATCTCCACTACAAATAGGAAAAAGAGGCTACAATTTGCACGAGCTCACCAAAATTGGACGGTTGAAGACTGGAAAAATGTTGCCTGGTCTGATGAGTCTCGATTTCTGTTGAGACATTCAGATGGTAGAGTCAGAATTTGGCGTAAACAGAATGAGAACATGGATCCATCATGCCTTGTTACCACTGTGCAGGCTGGTGGTGGTGGTGTAATGGTGTGGGGGATGTTTTCTTGGTACACTTTAGGCCCCTTAGTGCCAATTGGGCATCGTTTAAATGCCACGGCCTACCTGAGCATTGTTTCTGACCATGTCCATCCCTTTATGACCACCATGTACCCATCCTCTGATGGCTACTTCCAGCAGGATAATGCACCATGTCACAAAGCTCGAATAATTTCAAATTGGTTTCATGAACATGACAATGAGTTCACTGTACTAAAATGGCCCCCACAGTCACCAGATCTCAACCCAATAGAGCATCTTTGGGATGTGGTGGAACGGGAGCTTCGTGCCCTGGATGTGCATCCCACAAATCTCCATCAACTGCAAGATACTGTCCTATCAATATGGACCAACATTTCTAAAGAATGCTTTCAGCACCTTGTTGAATCAATGCCACGTAGAATTAAGGCAGTTCTGAAGGCGAAAGGGGGTCAAACACTGTATTAGTATGGTGTTCCTAATAATCCTTTAGGTGAGTGTATATCCGTTTATAATACACGTTTTAAAATTGTATTGCTGCTGCTGCCATAATAAAGACCCACTTCAAATGTTTACGTGCTTTTCTTCTCTTTCTGCTCTCACTCGCTGTGGTGGAGCAGTTATGAATATTCTTCTTTTAAATACTTTCCAGCATTTCAGAAATAGATATGTATGCAAATTACACCGAAGTACAACAGTTATCTTATGGTGTTCGGGAGTGTTCAAAAAGGGTTAAAACGCTGAGTTTTGAATTGATTTATTCTCGTAAACTCAGAGATGTGGATTCGGACGGCAATTAAATCACTAACTACCCCTGTATATGGTGAAAATCACTTACGTCCCCCTGAGAAACCATTACCGTCCAAATAGGGCTTATGAAAGCATTGTATTGTTTATTTGTTGCTAACTATATAAAGTAAAGAAAGACTGATTGAATAAAAACACTTAATGGTAAGATGGCTGTTAATAAAAAAAAAAAAAAAAAATATATATATATATATATATATATATATATATATATATATATATATATATATATATATATATATATATATTTATATTCTTTTTTTTATTTTGCCATTTAGCTTCCACATTTGTTTTAAGATGTATGACTTTATTAATATTATTATTATTATTTATTCAAGGAATTACAGGAAATGTTGAGTTGCAAAAATCATTTTGAATGCAGATCCATATTGTGAGATGATAATAAAATAAATAAATTACAGTAAAAACAAATAAACATTTGTGCTTTATAAGGGTTAATGAATTAATTAAAATAATAAATTTTAATGGCTTGGATATTGACATTATACAGATATTTGACTTCATATCTTATAGATCATAAACAGGTGTCTTTACCTGAGAGAAGTGCAGAGAGAAGGATCAGTTCCAGCAGACACATGTGACTCTTATCAGACATTTTCTGTTTCTGTCAGTCTTTCTTTTCAGTCTATATTTACATCTCTTCATTTAAACATCTTCAGCTCATCCTGTGGGTGTTAACTTCCTCTGATCTCACCAACTGACCATTTAGCTGCATTTCACTCACACTATATGTGTGATAAAGAAGTATCTATAAATATATACTGTACATAGCAGGTGTTTTTGATTCTAACTTATAAAGTGACCACTGAAACACAACTTGTGTGAATTCTTCCTCTTTAAGTTTAAAACGTGTGATCTGCGTGATGTTTCAGTAATGACTTGTGTAAATAACGTAGTGCAGTGTTCACAGCATGTACGGTTTTAGCGTAACTGCTTGTTCACTAAGTTACTTCAGCGCCGCAGTCACATCGGTGCTCTCACTCAGCTGCAGCGTTTAAGAGAAAGAGACAAAGTACTTCAATGTATATTGTTAATTACCTAGATTAATACAGTGTACCACAGTTGTGTTAACTTTGACAGTGTTTATTATGTTATTGATGTTATTGCCTTCTCAGATTTTCAAAGAGGTTTTTCCAGCCTTAAGTCCAGTTGTTACTGCTATTATCAACAACTCCTTAACAAATGGAATTGTACCAGCCTCCTTTAAACATGATAAAGTCCAACCACTGTTAAAAAAAAAAAACTTCATCTTGATCAGCATAATCTGAATAACTATAGACCCATATCTATATTATCTGTCATCTGAAAAGTTTTGGAAAAAGTAGTTTATTCCCAAATTTCATCTTACTTGAGTACTTTTAATATTTTTTGATAGATTTCAGTCTGGGTTTAGATAATTTCATAGTACTGAAACTGCCCTGTTGAAGGTCACTAATGGCATTTTACTTTCCCTTGACTCTGGTTCTCGCTGTATCTTAATCATGCTTGATTTAAGTGCAGCATTTGATACAATAGATCATGACATCCTTCTTCAAAGACTTGATCAAGTAGCTGGTCTTCAGGGACCTGTGTTGAACAGGTTTTCTTCCTACCTTAAGGACAGATCTTTTCCTGTGAATTTGGGGAACTATTCCTCATCTCGGCCTGAAATTTCCTACAGTGTTCCACAGGGCTCTATTCTGGGTCCTCTCTTTTTCTCCTTATATATGCTTCCACTCGGTTATATTTTTCAGAAACATAAATTATCATATCATCTCTATGCCGATGAAACTCAACTTTATTTTCTTGTTAAAAACAATAACTGTTCTATGTCTACTCTATTTGCATGTCTTCAGGACATTAAATGCTGGACGGACTTGATTTTTTTACAGCTAAATAATGATAAAACTGAAATAATGTTTTTTGGTCCAACAGCTGTGTCCTCTGGCATTGTCAAGCAGCTTGGCGCTCTGTCATCAAACGTACGTGATCATGTTAGAAACCTTGGCATTGTCTTTGATCCTGCGTTGTCTTTTGCGTTGTCTTTTAGTACTGTTGTGAAAATACAGAGTGTGAGATCTCCGTTAGCTTGCCCACACTTGTTCAATACCACTTGTATTGGGTGGTTTTCCCAATAGTGCACATTTTGAATGTTTCCTTTAACTGGAACAACCATTTCAGCTCTTGGAGTCTTTATTAATGAGCAGATTCCATGTGGTGAGTGAGTGACCTCTGGTAGTGAGTTAATGGAAGTTCATAGACCAGATTCATGACAGTAATAATGTTGCGTTTTTGGTGTATTTTATAGTTCTATTTCACAGCATGTCAAAGAAAACACCTTTTGTGGCACATGGTAGACAAAGTAAACATTTCATGACAAGTAAAGGTTAAACGATTGCAGAAATGTTATTTTAGGGTTTAAAGTGAAGTCTTGTTTAACATTATGTAGGCCTAATGGATAGAGAGTTGGACTTGTAACCCGAAGGTCATGGGTTCGAGTCTCAGGTCCGGCAGGGATTGTAGGTGAGGGGAGAGAATAACCAACACTCTCTCCGCCCTCAACACCACGACTGAGGTGAAACCCTTGAGCAAGGCACCGAACCCCAAACTGCTCCGGGTGTGTGTTCACTACTGTGTACACTTGGATGGGTTAAATGCAGAGCACAAATTCCGATTATGGGTCACTATACTTGGCCACACACCACTTCCCTTTCCCCTTTCAGTGAGAAACACAAAGTGTACACACTGTTGTGGAGGATCCAGAAACATGTTTGGAAAACAACTGCTACTGAAATGTAAAATATTGTCAGTATTTCCCTGCGTATACACTATTCAGCAGATTACCAGCAACAGATTTATACAAACTCAGATATGACACTGTCAACATATGTCCTGCCTCTAAAGGCTTGAACACAAACACAGGTTGCTGTGTGATGTCTACATAGTTTGCCAAACAATATATATTTGCATTCATACAAAATGTGTTTTCACTGTAAATATACGTATGACGTCATACATTTATTTTTGATAAATTAAATAAAATGTTACAAGCTTTATTAAAAGTAGCTGCTCAAGCAGTTCAAACATCATATTATTTCTTACATTAACACTTACATCAAGTGTCTTTGCCTATTTTTTATTACACTTGTTACTGAGAGCAGGTGCTCAAGTGGTTCAAACACCAAATTTTCTTATATTCTTGTCTTATTGTGATAAACATATAAATCATAACATAACTCTTTCTGTTTTCATAATTAGTGCAAGCTGACAGCTAATTAGTCTGCAGTAATCACTCAAGAAAATAGATGATTTAATGAGAAGATCTAAAGCCCTAAACACACTGCACGATTGTCTGCTGTCACAGGTGAAAGACTGGCATCGTGAAACAATCCTGGTGAATCAGAAATCGCCGTGATTGCTTCACTGTCACAGTTCTCAGGGAGCACGGAACACGAAAGCCAGGAGACACGGAGATATCCAAACCAGGTTTATTAAATCCAGAATGAGGAGCTAGGGATTTGACGAACACGTATGACGTTTAATACCGGACACAGGGGCAGGGAAACACAGGGCTTATAAACACAAGGAAATCAACAAGGAACAGGTGTGGACTAATCAAACGGGGCTAATTAACTAATAATGACAGGAACAGGAAGGCAAAATAGAGACACGGGAGGAGGGGGAAACAAGACACAGGACTGACATTACGCCCCCCTCCGGAGGGCGTGTCCTCACGCCATACACCATCCAATGGGGAGGGGGATGGGCGCTCTGGAGGCCTCCAGGGATCAGGGGGCAGGGCTACCTGCCTCCAGAGTGGGGCCCGTTCTGGGAGCCATGGCGGGACGGGAGACACGGGAGGCCAGGGCGGGTCAGGGGACTCGGGAGGCCAGGGCGGGTCAGGGGACTCGGGAGGCCACGGCGGGTCAGGGGACTCGGGAGGCCACGGCCTTACTTTTTCGGGCCGCCCGAGGGGTTCTGTGGCCTTGGCCCTTGGCTCGGCCACACAGGCCGTGACCCTATTACCCCCCCAAAAAAAGTTTCTCGGGGAAGTCACCCCCTGGGAGCCACTGCGGAGCGGGCTTTGTGGGGCGCTATTGCAGCGCGGACTCTGTGGGGCGCTCTTGCAGCGCGGAACTGGACGGAACCAGCGGAGACTTAGGAGGGCACGTACGAGGAGCCGGCACGGGAGGGCGCTCTGGAAGCGCAGACACCTGGGGGTGCTCTTTAGGAGCTGAGCTGGATGGGACCAGCGGAGATGTAGGAGAGCTGGACGGGACCAGTGGAGACGTAGGAGTCCACCTGCGAGGAGCAGGCACAGGAGGGCGCTCTTGAAGCACGAATTCGCGGGGACTAATTAACTAATAAGGACAGGAACAGGAAGGCAAAGTAGAGACACGGGAGGAGGGGGAAACAAAACACAGGACTGACATTCACGATGCCAGTCTCACGAAAATCGTGCAGTGTGTTTCGGCTTTAGAGAGAAAAGTAAATATAAATTCTTTAATTTTCTTTGTACAAGCATAGAGTTTGATGCATCACCCAGAATTAATAATAAAGGCTCTAACATTAATTCAACAAGCAGACAGTTACTTTGAAATAAACATCGCAATTTGACCAAAATATTACAGTCAGATCATCACTTGGGATTGTTTGTTAAAATGCGAGAGACAGCATTTACAATAGGACTGACTGAAACCCTTAGGAGTTAGTTATATAAGGTTCATATTCCTCTACGATTGATATTAGATGGTTTGATGGTTCTTGTTCACAAATTCAAGTTGACTGCAGTCATCCTGAGGTCCATCTGTTGCTCATCTGATAGAAGAATAAGTCACTTTATCCTCATCATGAACCTGAATGAACATCACAAATATTGTCAAACAAGGTGCAAGTGTTAACCCACAAACATCACAGCATGATGTTAGAGCTTAACTCAAGATACAAATTTAGCACATCCTTTACTCAAGTAGAAGTATAGATACTCGTGTTTAAAAATACTCTGGTAAAAGTAAAAGTACTGCCTACGCTTTTTTACTCAAGTGAACGTAAAGAAGTATGGGCTCTGACATGTACTTAAGTAAAAAATACCCATTACTACAACTTGTTTTAGTGTCATGCTGGTAACTGGACCTCACGTCATATTGACACATTAATACAAAATAACTTACATTTAAATTTTGTTACCTAATGAATGTATCGTGACTGAACAACTACCATGTAGAACAGGGCAGGACTGGGACAAAATTTCAGGCAAGGAAGTCTCAGACTCATCCAGGCCATCCCATACACCCACAACAAATACTGAAACCACGGATAACCCTTTTTTTGTATGGCCTTTTTTTTGGGCAAAATAATTAGTTTCTCTGTTGAATTGCACCTTCACTTCCATTGAGCTTTTCAGTCTCTTCATTTTCCAATATATCTCTCTACATCTCACTTTGTGTGTTTACTTTTTTCCACTAATTTTCTTGTACCTGTTGCGGTAAAAAGCGCCAGTCACTGACTGCAACTGTTTGATGTCACATGTACCGTGCACATAAAATAATGCCGCCCCCATAGTCAAAAAACGATATCGATTTTTTTTAAATAACATAAGAAGTTGAAAATTAAGAAAACATTAAGAAGTAGTAAAGAATAATTTTTAGCATATACTAAATGTAAATTAAGTTAATTATATTAAGCACAAAACTAGTGTGTGAAAATAGAGCCCTGTAAGTACATTATGGAAGTGTGCTTTTTTTAAATACTTGGCTGAATGTCGCTTCACTTCACTTAACCTGGGGAGTATTTAACAACAGCATTATCTAACTGACTTGATAATGTCTTTGTCGATCTGTTTCTTCCTCTGTTAGGATGCAGCTGACAAGACAGACTCCAGTAAGAATCCTCAGCGTTGATCAAGAAAGTCCACAGCTCAACCCATCTAGAGCGGGAATCATCTTGGAAGAAAGTTTGCTAATGGATGAACTGACCAGTCTCAGGCCTTCTATGTCCATTGTTTTCAGACTGATTTATGACCTGCACCTGGACTGAAAAGCACTTTATATTTCATTCAGCGGGTAATGCTCAAACTCGGAAAAGGTGAGCTGGCACCTAAAATTCAGTACTGCCAATATTGTGAATGGGAAAAAAAAAAAACATGTAGTTTTGATGTTGTTTGTTGTTATTCTGAGACAGACTGTTTGTGTGCTTACCAATAACTTAATTTGTTAAACTAGTTTTTGTTCATGTTTTATGGGGAAATGTTTTCAGGATATGAAAAATGTATGTTTTGTTGTGTTTTCAAAATAATATTAATGTGTTGTTATCTGTCCTGGCTACCTCTAAATGTATTATAAAACTATGTTTTGTGTTTTATTTGTCTGCTAAATTACTACTGTAACTTTACAGTAGATAATAATGATGTCCTTTATCATACAGTATTTTGAGTGATGATAGTAATTTAGTTTAGTTTACAGTAGACTATTATTAATCATCTGGCTGCTACTGCTAAGAGATACTAGCTGTTTAGTTCTTAACTAAGTAAACAAACACAAAACTACAGCCTATTACAGATGAACCTGACCCGCACTTGAAGTCATGAACAGGTCAGTAGTTTTGCCTCTCTGATCCACTCCATCCTCGAGTCTCTTGTATTGATTACTCCGATAGAAACCGATAGAAACCGATAGAAACGTTTTGGTGGAGACTCACGTGCGAGACGAACCGATTCATGATGTATCATAGATTTGTTATCGAATGGTGATCCATCAAAACTAAAGTAACGAGCCTGGTTTGAAAATGTAAGAAGTAGAAAGTACAAATATTTGTTTAAAAATGTAAAGAGTAAAAGTAAAAAGTAGTCAGAAAATTAAATAGTGAAGTAAAGTACAGATACCAGAAAAATCTATTAAGTACAGTAACAAAGTATTTGTACTTTGTTACTTCCCATCTCTGAAATTTAGAGGACCTGCATCTAAGAATAAAACTGGTTTAGGTGTTAAGAGAAGGAGGATTCATTAGTGGCAGCGACAGAAGAGCAGGGAAGTGTTTTACTCACCTCATCCTTTCCGGCTCTGATTGTACAGTATGTGGCAACCTCAGTATAACTCACATCATCTTTCTGCTCCTAAACATTAACAGAAACATGCTGAAGATATGATTGCATCAGTGGGTTCCATTATATTTATTGTTATATGTGGCATTTAAAAAGTTGACTAATAAAAGTACACATATAACTGAGACAGTCTGCCCTGGAGCAGTGATTATAGACTTATATCTAATGCATCGATCTCATGGGTCATTGGCATCATGATACTCACCACAGAGTCATTAGTCCCTTTTCTGTTATCTGAAAAATAATGGGAATATTTATGATAACTCACCATAAAACACAGAATGCAAACGATGAATTACAAAAGTCTAGAAGAATTATAATGCTAACAAATATCATACATTTTCTTGCTAGTTCGTTGATTATTGTTCACTCAAGACAAACATTTGATCACATCACATATTTAACATCACTTCTTAATAAATTCCTGTGATAAAACTGAAACTGATGTGCCTCTCTGTAAATATTTTAAGTCAGATACTTTGAAACACTTGTCTGTTGTAATTCTTATAAACTCTGAAAACTCACCAGCTCTTTTTTTATGAATCACCCAAAGAATAGCAGCAGTAATCAGAACAACCAACACAGCAGCAGCAACAATCCCAGCAATCACTGGGAGAGAGACTATAGAGAGACACAATCAGATTCAGAGGAAAACAACAGCAGAACATCCTCTTTGAAATCAAAGATATAATTCATGACATGAAGTCAAAGTTGTGATCAGTTTGTCTAACATCTCCACGGAGAAATCAGCTGCATATTTAGAGACTGATTCTAGAAGAACCCCAGAATGTGAATAAAACCACTGAAATCACTCAAACATACAGTATATGCATAACTGGAATCAGTGCTCTTGCTGATGGTATAGTTCACCATAGTCAAATAGAGGAAAACAGGAAAAACAAGTGCTTGAGGTCTACAAATTAAACAAGACCAGTGGCTTCTCTTAGGCTGATGATACACAGGGCAACTTTTTGAGCAATGTTGCCTTCAACGGCCAATCAGGTGAGACACAGGACCCACGACCCATCTAAAATATCCAGACAGAAATGTGTTACCCATTCACAATGGGAAAGTGCACAAGCAATATTGCTCAAAAATAAAGTTGCCACATGTATCATCAAAATTATAGTCTACAAAAAAAAAACCTTATGTGATTATCAATGCTACTGTAAGATCTGGTCGAAACCAGGATACACACACACACCTAATTTCAACACATTCCTGAAGCAAGGATCCCATTCTAGCCCACCGCTCGCTCCGAACCCCCTTATCTCCTGGGGCCATAAAAACCAGGATATATTGGAGAAAAGACATCTGGATGCTTTTAGAGAAGAGCAACTTTAAGTGCTTGGCTGGATTTATCATAAATAAAGTCGAACAAGGGAAAAGACCTTGTCATTTGGAGAAACTCCACAGAAACCCTCCCTAATCTCTCTCCATTAAGGCAGTAAATTCAAGGATGGTATCGTTGAAAATTATGTGTTTACGATCAACGTCCAACTAAGAAAATCTCCAGATCCCCACGAGAGTGACCTTCCCATGACCTGGTGCTTCTCCCCAAGAGGGGAACGCGCCTTTTCCTTGTTGCTCTCTAACAGACAAAGACGCTTTGCTCACGTGTCTTACAGGGACAAATTTATACTAGTTTCTGCTATTGACGCAATATACTGGAAAAACACTATATATAATATATTCACAACATATATTAAGGTTGTCACGACATGTAGAAACTTTACTGTGTTATTGGAACGTATGATATTGTTGTAATCTTCTGCCTAGTGTTCAGTTCACATGCTGGATGTGTTTATGTAGAATTTAGGATCGTTTAATCGATGCATTAACCACGTAATGAATACAAAGGATGTATTTTTGTGCATATCAAATACGTAGGTATTTGGTTTCAGATGCAAGCTGATTTCATTAATAGTAAGCTGGTGTGGATGAAATTTGTTTGTTCTCATCAATGCATGATTACAATACGACTAGAAATCTGCTGTCAATAAGTTTTTCATGTGATAAATAACTGAACAGATAATGTATGCACGGAAAAGGGGCTGTGCAGGGCGGGGCTCAGCCCCACAGGAAGAATCCGTCGCCCGGGGGCAGATCCCAAATCGGCCCGTTAAAAACAGATACTCAACTGTCTGTTGTGTTGTTGTTGGAAATTGAAAAGGAAAGCTTAAGCTCAGCTCCCTCCTTGCTGGACGCTCTCAGCCATTTAACATCATGATTGAGCAGTAAACTGAGACCAAGACTCAAGCTTCCAAAGAACTTTAACATCTAAAAGCCTCAGAAACTGAACCAACTTCCTGGGAGCGTCATCAAGTCAGAACGAGGCCAACCAACCACTGAAGAGTATTCTCGTGACAGCAACCTACCAAGCCGCCATCAGCGCGCGATCTTTTCTGAACCGGGACCAACTGAACTCAACTGAAAGCGAGAAAGTAAGGCAAAATCTCCTGACTCGGCTGAACTGGTTGTATTTATCTTTTAAGAGTAAAGATAGAAGAGTTCCATGCATGTGTGATTTCCCTCAGGTTGAAAACGAGCATTAGAACCTAAAACTCTCTTCAGATCAAAACAATTCATTGCAACGAATGTGTGTGTTTGTTTACGTCTTTTGTTTTGTGTTGTTTAGCTTAGTATTGTGTTAGAGTAGTGAAATAAACTTAAATGAATAAGATATACAAAATTGTTAAGAGATAACATGCTGATTTTAATGCTTGCTGGACAAGTCGTTAATAAGGTATCGTTAACAAGGTATAAATTGGACATTCTGATTAATCTCAATTAATCATATAAATATCGAATCTTAAGAGTGATTTCCTAAAAGCTAAAGTTAGAACTGATTCTAATGATCACTACACTACTATAAGTGTCACATTAAACCACTGAGATGAGTCAGACATATAAATACCTTTCTGTGCAGCTGAAGTATTTTTATCTGTATAAGGAGGAAGATATTAGTTCTGAATCTGATGCGCTATATTTTATAAAATACATCTTAGCACTGTTTGACTTTCAAATAGTTTCATTGTTGTTAATATTATTATTATTATTATAGCTTTTTAGCGAGAACAGCCTCATAGCCTCAGATAGTCTGATTAATGACAGGAACTGTTTAAAGCCTCCTGCAGAAATGGATCATGTTTATCAGCAGAAATACATATTTACATCTGGAAGCTGGATCATGGCTTGTATGTTACAAGTGATCTGTTTAATGTTGATGATTCATGATTGTTTTAAAAGGTAGAACATCAGAAAACACACTGTACTAGAAATGATTATGGATCCATGTCTATCAAAAGACCCTGGACTACATTCTCTTCACAAATCTGATTAAATCTGTGTTGCTCTGCAGAAGCAGGTGTAATGATACAGTTTGTGCAAAGCACTGAAGTCAGAGACTGATGAAAGTTACTTTTATTCAAAGATTTACTTGAGCACAAGAAAGTACTATGTTTAATGTTCTTAGTTATTAAAGGTAATATATATATATATATGCAGTGAATTATAAAGCACGACATTATGAATGCAGTGAAGTAAAAGTTTTCCATAGAGAAAAACTTTAAAACACTTTAATAGAGTACTGATACTTTAATTTACTAGAGTAAAGTAGAAATACTTCACTACTGTGCACCTCTTATTATATGAGAGTAAAACAGAGTGATCTTCAGCCCATAAACCTTCAGCTGGTCGTTAATGAATAAAATTATTAATCATCACGTCATGTCTCTGTATCAGAGATTCTTCTGAAACTGATTAAATAAATGTATTTCTTGTCTGAATGCTTGTCAGTATATGTGACTGAGGTCTTCAGCTAACAGTAAATATTGATCTTAACAGCTGATTATGTACCTGGTTGTGTAGGAGCTGCAGTTGATTTAGAGCTGGTGACTGGAGACGCTGTCGTTGTTTCGGCTGGAGCTGAAGATGAATGTTCAGATACGTTATAGACTACAATCAGATTTAAATTACTGATAATTCATTGTTAATATAAATACTTTACTTGGATACTTGACAGTATATGTGGCTGAGGTCTTGAGTTGATTGCTCTGTTTAACCTGACATCTCCACTCTCTGTTGTGATCTTCATTCAGGAGTGTTGTAGTCAGAGACATGATACACTGTCCTGAGGAGGATATCTGAAATCTGGAGTCTGTCAGATTCACACCAGCCTGATTCACCCAGATCAGATCAATACCCTCAGAATCAACCAAATAATCACAAGAGACTCCATCATAATATAACTGACAGGAGAGAGTCACAGAGCGGCCTGATCTGATCTCAGACTGTGAGGATGATGAAGAGACTGAAACAGAGAATCAGACAGAGATTACACGACTGATTCCAGTCTTTCAGCGACAATATTACTGTTTAATTCAACATATAATCATAATATTCACAGAAACACTGACCATGAAGAACATGCAGATAAACAGGTGCATCAGTTCCTTGTTTTACTCCATTCACATATTGTTGGCAGGTGTAATATCCACAATCTTCTTTTGTGACTTTCTTGATGTTCAGAGAGCAGTCAGAGCCCAGACTCAGTCTCTCATGTCTCTCTGTGTCATTCTTCTTTATCCCTCCAGCTATCAGTTCAACTGCCCCTGACTGTCTGTTATAGTTCCATGTAGTTGATGTGCAGCCAAGAAGAGCATTATTACAGGACAGACGCACATCTTCACCAGAACTGCAGAACACATGAGTCACTTCTGCTCCACTGATACCTACAAATAATAATAATAATAATAATAATAATGTGGGTTAATTAGTTGATTATGAAATGCAGTTTAAATAAACTGTTTGTGTCCTGTTTAAACAGAAAATGAACCAAGCAGAGTAAACTGATATTGAACACAAAAGTTAACTTACTCACACAAACCCCCAAATCTCTGCTGAATAACCCAAACCTTATTTCTTTCATCAGTTTTATTATAATAGCCCAATTCGGACGGTAATTGTTTCTCATATGGACGTCTGTAAAAATAAATGTACATATCACTTCAGTGATAAAACTCATGGATTCAGAAGATGATTTATTCACAGCGAACCAGAGCCCAGTCACATGATTGTCTGCTGTAAATAAACTTTTATTTAAAAATGTACTCTTATTATTGTGTAAAATGTATTGAAAAATACTTATTATGTAGAATGTATTCTTATTCCAAGCATATTTTATAATATATAATCCTATTTATTATTTGATTTAAATCTCCTGTTTAAAAATAGGAAAATAGACGTGTTATAGTTGCATATAATTATACGTGATACACATATTATATTTATATATATATTGCACACCTGCTGCTGCTGTAATAAAGACCCATTTTGATTGTTTCCTTTCTGCTCTCACTCGCTGTGGTGGAGCGGTTATGAATATTGTTCTTTTAAATACTTTCCAGCATTTCAGAAATAGATATGTATGCAAATTACACCGAAGTACAACAGTTATCTTATGGTGTTCGGGAGTGTTCAAAAAGGGTTTAAACGCTGAGTTTTGAATCGATTTCTTCTCGTAAACTCAGAGATGTGGATTCAGACGGCAATTAAATCACTAACTACCCCCTGTATATGGTGAAAATCACTTACGTCCCCCTGAGAAACCATTACCATCCGAATAGGGCTTATGAAAGCATTGTATTGTTTATTTGATGCTAAATATTTAAAGTAAAGAAAGACTGATGGAATAAAAACACTTAATGGTAAGATGGCTGTTAAAAATATATATATATATATATATTCTTTTTTTATTTTGCCATTTAGCTTCCACATTTGTTTTAAGACATATGACTTTATTAATATTATTATTATTTATTCAAGGAATTACAGGAAATGTTGAGTTGCAAAAATCCTTTTGAATGCAGATCCATATTGTGAGATGATAATAAAATAAATAAATTACAGTAAAAACAAATAAACATTTGTTTTCTTTTTTATGTTACATTTGTGCATTATAAGGGTTAATTAATTAATTCAAATAATTAATTTTAATTGCCTGGATATTGACATTATACAGATATTTGACTTCATATCTTATAGATCATAAACAGGTGTCTTTACCTGAGAGAAGTGCAGAGAGAAGGATCAGTCCCAGCAGACACATGTGACTCTTATCAGACATTTTCTGTTTCTGTCCGTCTTTCTTTTCAGTCTATATTTACATCTCTTCATTTAAACATCTTCAGCTCATCCTGTGGGTGTTAACTTCCTCTGATCTCACTAACTGACCATTTAGCTGCATTTCACTCACACTATATGTGTGACAAAGACATATCTATAAATATATACTGTGCAAAGCAGGTGTTTTTGATTCTAATTTATAAAGTGACCACTGAAACGCAACTTGTGTGAATTCTTCCTCTTTAAGTTTAAAACTTGTGATCTGCGTGATGTTTCAGTAATGACTTGTGTAAATAACGTAGTGCAGTGTTCACAGCATGTATGGTTTTAACGTAACAGCTTGTTCACTAAGTTACTTCAGCGCCGCAGTCACATCGGTGCTCTCACTCAGCTGCAATGTTTAAGAGAAAGAGACAAAGTACTTTGATGTATATTGTTAATTACCTAGATTATTACAGTGTACCACAGTTGTGTTACCTTGACAGTGTTTATGATGTTATTGATGTTTAGCGATCTTTCTGAGTATAATCTACTGAAAAAACAACAACATGGTTTTAGCTGGTCATCAGTCTGGTTTTAGAGGGGTTTTGGCCACTTCATTACCTGGTCAGATTGGGAGACCAGCTAAAACCAGCTACTTCCATCTTAAACCAGCTAAGACCAGCCAACCAGCTTAGGCTGGTTTTAGCTGTTTTTTGTTGTTTTTTTCAGCAGATTACACTTATTGATGCTGTTAGCCCCGCTAGCATCGCGGTGTGCATTGTTCATGTTTACAACTTTATTACATTTAAGTGTAACATTTTCAGGGTGATAATACCTTTCAATGACCATAATTACTTTCTCATCAGCAATATTATATTAAGTCTATTAAGGAGCTTCAAAAGTTGCATTAGGTTTTTTGTTTGTTTGTTTTCCCTCTAATCACTAATGGTATTTTGTCCTCTTTATTTTGTGGCATGCTTCTAGTTTGTTTTTTGTTTGTTGAGGATATGAAACACATGACTACAGAGAGTGAGATCTCAGTCAGTATACACACACTTGTTCAACCCACAGTGAGCAGTCTGATCATCTCTGAAGCCAGTTTAATCTGATGGCTGGGAATTCTCACACATTCTGTTGCCAGTTTCTTCTTTTAGTGGTTTTCCTTTCATATTGCTATAGTTGCTACAAACCATTTATGCAGGACCAGGTATGAACCAGATGTAAAGCATGATTCTGTGCATGTAGCTTTTTTATTTTTATTTTATTAATTTTTTTGCACATTTGAGTAGTGGTTTTCCCAATAGTGCACATTTTGAATGTTTCCTTTAAATGGAACAACCATTTCAGCTCTTGGAGTCTTTATTAATGAGCTGATTACATGAATCAAATGTGTTTAGTCAGCCTGCTCTCATTGCTTATACGTAGGTATTAATACATAACATTTAAAAGCACAAAACATAATTTTTTGCACGTTTTTATTGATGCTTAAACAACGTTTAGACGTATTTAAACATTTAAAACCTACAAATTGCTGTGTTTTTAGCTAAAAAAAAATTAATAAAAAGTGTCACGGAACACTGAGAGAGCGCCGTGGAAAACACAAAGTCTGGGTCCAAGTGCAGGTAAGGATATATTTAATAAACCAAAACAAGGCAAAAAACAAAGCAGAATAAGCAATGCATATATCCCCAGAGATGAACGAACACTCCAACAATTACAGTAAATTGCAACTAATTCACCCAGACAGAGCAGCGGGAGTGTGGTGTATAAATAGTCCATGACAATGGGGAACAGCTGGGAGTGTAATTTGTGACAGGTGTGTGTGATATGCGACAGGTGTGTGGAGTTAGGGGAATGGAGTCAGGGAGGACAGGAGATGGTGACCTCTGGTGGAGAAAGGAAGAACTGCAGAACCCGGACTCCTGACATTTAGGCTATATCATTATGATATTCGTATCAAATGCATTTTTATCATTTTATCAATAAGCGATTTATATTTTAAGACCCATTAACCTACCCCCAAACCTAAACCCATATTATAGCGGATATAAAACGCAATTGACCGAAATATGCAGGAAAATAACCATTTTAGTAACAATATAACGTTAGGATTAAAAATATTTTTATAGTCGCTAATCCCACTCCTACTTTTAAACTTAAACATAACTATTTCTGTACAGTATAAGAAAAAATGACAGACCGATAAATGCAATTAATCATTCATTTATTGCAAAAATGTCAAAAGCAGTACCAAAATTAATCAAAATGACGATGCGTTGCAGCCGCAGTCCTCTCTGGCGGAATCCAGTAGGTTTGTGTGAGGTACAGAGCAGAATAATCACTGAAAATAGTATCCAGCTTATTTTCCCAATCCACTCATGAACTCGTGAAGGCTCGCTTGCATCATTCAAACACACCTCACCTGAAACACGGCATGTCACAATCTGTGACGAATGCAGGCGAGAGCCAATGAGCGTTCGATTATCCTGCCGTAAAACCTGTCGCTTGAAGTGGCAACATTTGAATTTGGTGTTTACTGTCGCTGGACTTGGATGGAGATGAAGATCGCTGAATAAAA
Organism: Barbus barbus; assembly: GCF_936440315.1. Lineage (NCBI taxonomy): Eukaryota > Metazoa > Chordata > Actinopteri > Cypriniformes > Cyprinidae > Barbus > Barbus barbus. Next base: position 44,886,290 of record NC_136730.1, on the reverse strand, counting down.
GCTTGGATTTGGGTCTGTTCCTCGCAGTCGTATGGATTTGGAAGATTTGGATTACAGCGTAAAAATACAATTGTTTCATTTCATAATAATATTGCTTTTTTGGTATGTTTGTTACTATATACCTCCTGTAATTTCATGTCAATCAGATCATTGCACGCTGAGATATGGGTCTCCATGTGTTCACTCTGGAATCTGTGAACCCAAATCTACAGACTGGCTCTGATCTTTGGCATCTAGCATCAACTTCTCCAGACTGTAAATCTGTGGAAAATCAGAGCAAACATTGTGTAGTGTATTCCATCCTTAAGACACTATATTTCTGTGTTCATCCCCATGAAACATGTTTTATTGGTTTATTTGATTTGATTTTTGAATGTGTTACTGAGCTGAAGGTGGACTAGTACAGATGTTGCAATGTGCTTAGATGACACTTCACTATGAATATATAACTGATCAAACATAATGCATTGTTGCTTGATTTTAGTGTTCTGGGTTTTTTGATTGACTTTGTAGCTAAAACATTTTTTTTTCTTAAAATAAACAAAAAATTTTAATAAAATATGATTTGAGCTTAATCGGAACAGCTAGGGGTGTGCTTAAAGGGCACAAAAGTGTACCCATTAAGCACAGCCAGACTTTTTGAATTTAATGATGTATATCTTAATTGAAATGCTTTTGTCATATGATATGACAAGATAAGCACAGATATGAATTGCTTTGAAGTTATCAATGCTATGTTTATTATGCTTGCTTTGCAAAAGGACGGTTGCTAACAAGAGGATGCATTTAGCATTTGTAGGTTTGCATTTGCAGAATGGAACTTAGTTAAAAACCGAGGCGTAAGGTGTTGTTCACACCTGCTAGGCATACGAGGCGTGTGGTTTAGACACCTACATCCACAAATGTGTATGTGATGTACAGGGTGTTACAATTTTTCCATGGTTTAAAAATAGTGATTATATTATCCAAGTAATTAATTATTAAATAACTAGTTATCAGAACCTGAATAAATCCTTATCTTGAGCTTCAAGTGGTCCGAACCTGGCTGAACTAGCACGGACACCGGAAGGAGAGACTTGAAACTTCATTCAGCATCTATTCAACAGAAAGGTAATTATAGAATTGTCTATTATGGACCTGTTCTGAGAAATATAGATATGAATAGCAGGTTTTAATCCCCCATACCGGTATAGAAATATTACACATATCATACATGTATTTTTGACAAATGAAATGTTACAATCTTTATTAAAAGCAGCTGCTCAAGAGGTTCAAACATCAAATTATTATTTCTTACATATTGTTATAAACACATCAAGTGTCTTTGCCTATTTTGTTAATTAGCACAAACTGTAAGTTAATTAGTCTGCAGTAAAGCCTCAAGAAACTGGATAATTTAACGAGAATGATCTAAGAGAGAAACTATTTCATTTTCTCAATTTTGTGCAAGCACACAGATCCATGCATCATCCTGAATTAATATAAAGAGGCTAGTTTATTGTAAAACAGACAGTTAATATGAAATAAATATCCCAAACTGATATCTGGTAATCACAAGTAAAAGGACAGTTCACCTAAAAATAATGGTTTCTGTCATCCTGTCAGGGTTCTGTCGTGTGTGTCATGTGTTCCTGCCCCTTGTGTCCATATTTGTGTCCTCTGACTGCATGCCCGCCGGATTGCCGCTGACTCAAGCCCGCCGGATTGCCGCTGACTCATGCCCATCGGCCGCCATTATCCTCTCCGTGGATCAAGTCCACACGTCACGGCCAGGAGAGCCGTGTTTGTGTTTGTTGTGCCCACAGGAACATTTTAACTTACCTTGTCATGTCTTGTCCATGGAGACTCGTCTGGAGACTCGTCGACCCCCCTGTCGCGGAAGTGGAAGCGGTTGCTGAGGGAACCTTGTGAGGGCCCCTGACTCCTTGTCATGCCCATTAAGAAGCCTCTACTTCCGAGTTAGCCCAGGTGGGCTCCTGTTCCTGTGGGCGGTCCTGTCCGGTCCTGTCCTGTTCCTGTGTCTGTGAGTTTAGCCCCGGAGGGCTATCGGGTTCCTGTCCTGTCCCTGTTCCTGTCTGTCTGGCCCCGGAGGGCTCCTGATACCCCCTGGATTCCCCATGGAAATTTTGGGGGGGGGGTAGTAGAGCTCTGGGTGGGGTGGGCGGGCCGATGAAAGATGCCACGGCCACAAATACCACCCGCCATGGCCTCCTGAGCTCCGCCGTGATTAAAGTCTGTTATTTGAGTTTATATCCTCGTCTGCGTGTTCCTGGTTCCTCCCTCGTGTGTGCACCGTGACACATCCTTCCCTCGCCCTCATGTCGTTCCAAATCTGTATAACTTTCATTCATCTTCAGAACACAACTGAGGCCCTGTTTACACTTGGTCTTGATATGTGTTTTGCCCGATCGGATCACAAGTGGGCCAGGCTAAATACAAAAGACCGCTTACTCCCCACCTACTGACCTAATACGTAATCACTGCGAGACGTACAAGGATGTGCTCTTATCAGATGGGATTTAAACTTTGACGGGCCTAATCAGAAGTATTATTTTCTGATAACACGAAAAGAAACAACAGCAGTGAGTACAAGCAGACGTAATATTAGTGCGCAATAACTTTAGCCCTCCTGCTCGTGTTTTGAAAAGAAATGTGTTCTTTTCACTATCTGTGGCCGTAAAATTAATTAACGACCAGCACTGCGCCCAAGCATCCTGCTCTGCTTTCCTTAACGTCTCACGAGACCCCTAAAAACACAGGACATATGTGTGGAAAAATCTGGAATAAAACAGGACTTCACGTTTGTTTCTTATCACTTAAGCATAATTCAACCAGAAACAGGACGAAGACCTTGGTGTCTGGAACGGCTCCAGCACCAACCCTCCCGGATATCTCCTGACCATTAACGCATACATTAATTAATGTTATTAAACCAGGAGAGACGGTTTTACAGCCGACGTCCCAGCTAAGGAAATCTCCAGATCTTCACAAACTCCTCCTCACATTCGGAGGAAACGCGCCTTTTCTTCTCAAAAGACTCAAATCTTTCTTAAGGATTCCAAAAAGAACTAATTATAATTGTTCCTGCTATTAAAGCAATATACTCAAAAGCAATATTTACCATATATTTACAATATATATTCAGGTTGTATTTCATGAAATTAAGCTTGCTGTGTTATTGAATCTATGGTATTATTGTAATCTTTTGAAGTCTAATTTTTCCCGATCACTATTGTTTAGTTTCACATGCTTGGTGTGATTATTTAGAATTAAGGATCGTTTAATCTATACCTTAACCGCGTAATAGATCAAATTGATATATGTACTTTGGGTATGCAAAATACTTTGTTTGATTTCGAATGAAAGCTAGTTGCGTCAGCAATAATTTGGTTTAGATGAAAATTGACCTCTCGCATCATAATGTATGATTAAAACACTTATAGGAATCGGCTAGGATATGTTCTTTATTTTATTTAATAATGCAGCAATGGAGTTATGCACGGAAACCTGTGCAGTGTGGGGCGGGGCTCCGCCCTACAGAGACACTTGTGATTGGATCAAACAGCAAAAGGGGCGGACTGAAGTCAGCTCGTTACAAGACAGAGACCCAGCTTTGGGGAGTGCTCTCTTTGCTTGCTCGTGCGCTGTTTGAAACTTCGGCTCCTGCTCTGATCGCGCTGCTACGCGCTTCCAGCCATTAACATCTGGCCGAGCATTGAACAACTATCAAGACTTAGTCAAACTTCTAACCTTCAAGCTACGTGGCTATTCTTTGCCTTTCTAAAAGGACTTTGCTGGCAGAGGAGTCAAAGCAATGCACTGTGTCATGTTTAGCATTTTCCTCCCATAGAAACGTGTTATAAAGAAAAAAAGACTTGTGATTTCCTTCCTCCCCTTTTCATTTTTTCTTTTGTAGCTCAGACTTCTACGTTCCATCTCTCACTGTAGACAAAAGTATGCGTTTGCACTTGGAGTCACATTATGGCATGACAACAAAATACAGCATAGCAGGAGAGGAGCTACAATGTTTGCATACGAGATGTGAAAAGACCAGCATATACAGCCACAGACATGTCTACACTTTGTTAAATGCATTAAGCAATGTATTAAGTGTATAAGAGAGAAACTTAACGTAAAGTATCGATCTTATGTGGCTAGTATTGATCTGAAACCAATACCAACATTGGTATCGATATTAGGATAGATCCGCCCACCCCTAGGAAGAAGACATCCTATCTGCTTAGCACACTACTTCCTGCCCAAAGCTTCGTCTCTACCTAGTGTTGTCAGATTGGAAATGTCCAAGTATCATACAAGCTCAAAATTATGGTATTTGGAAGAACATTATAGTTCAAGAGTCTAACATACAGAATACAGCTATTTATGTACTGTGATGACGGGTGCTGGGGTGACATCATCACCACCGCGGTGGCGGGAGCATGTGAAGTCTGCACAAGTAACTGTTGTATATCTCTTTACATTTGATATTAATGTTTTTGCATTTCTGTTGACTAGGTTGTAGTTTATTAGGTTCATTATCCTTTAATGGTAATGTATAATACAGATATCATGCGGTTTGTGTTGACTGCAGATAGGTGCACACATCAGTGGTTATCGCAACGTGTCATGTCTACTACTGTTCCCTTATCATTATTTTCTCATTAACCACACAGAGACGAGGTGTAGTTGTGTTATTTATTATTTCAAGTCTGTATTTATTTGTACATTTGTAAACCGCTACCTTGCATGCTGTGTACTCACCATATCCTGGTCTTGTGACTCTTGTGGAGTTGGGTTAAACCGTTTTTATTAATAAGGAGGGGGCTTATGTTTAAGGATGTAAATGGTTAAAAGAGCTTGTGTTTAGCTTCTAAGTTTTCTGATATTGGTGCCCCTGTAGTTGGTTTGGTCTTAGGTGTAATGAGTCTGTCTTAGGCTATATAAACCAGTCTAAGATGAACTTTGGGAGGACAAGGTGGGCGCATACTGCTTAAAGTGTCCGATGTAGATTTTGCTGCCTGTAACAGTTTGTTTTCTTTGGTCGTTTAATGGCAAAGGGTACACTGAGTTAAGTTCCTATATATTTTTGAAAATGTATATTTTTTTGTTTGATTAGTTTCCTAATTCTGATTATATTTTTCCCTCACTTACTGTGAATGTGTATAGCCCTACTTCTCCACTGGCATTTAATAAAAGTCCTCTTTGGATGATATCTGAGTCCTGAGCCTATCTACCACCTCTCTTTGACCAACACGGGACACGTTACGACATGTACCCACAACTTTTTGACACGATCTAAATTACCACAATAGATAAATATCTAGGCATACTTTATTAAGAGGATCCAAACTCCACATCTGAGTCACTGTCATCAGAAGCCTGCGTGTTTCCAGATGTTGAGGGGATCCTTTTGCGTCACAGATTTAATGCCTTCATGAACCGCAACCTAGTGCTCGTTGACTACATGCAGGGCACCCTCCTGCTTTCTTAACACACTCTGAGGTTTGCTCGATCAATGAGGATAAGAAGCCCTATGATTACAACAATATCATTTAAAGTGTCACAAAATTCAGAAATTATCGTACATTATACTACAGGGAACTAATGTGAACGTAAAACTATTACAACATTGTGTTACTCATTTGTTCCTGTGTTTCATTCATTAATGATGGAACAGTATTCTGAAGTGTTATCAATGTTTAATATTCTCTTTTTATTTTTGTCCATCCACTGAAAGTCTAGATCACACGTCAAACTCAAGGCCCGCAGGCCTATTCTGACCCGCCACATCATTTTATGTGGCCCGCGAGAGCATATGATAGCCTTAAAAAAAAAATGCTACTTTATATCGCAAATTATGAAAGTGCAGGCACGTGCAGAGGGGGGTGCGGTGGGTGCTTGAGCACCTGCCCCTTTTCCCCTTGATGCCCAAAGTGCCCTTTTGTCAAGGCAATTTTTTTTTTTTTTTTTTTTTATTAAATGCCCTTTTGTGAAGGCCTGCCCAATCTAACTATTAGTAAAAAAATAATTAATAATAGTTTAGCCGTAAATTAAATTATCCACATGATGACCTTTCGCCTGACGATCTCATCCGGGACGATCCCTTACGTTCAGATACCTTCAGGATGCCTTCAATAACGTCCGCGGCTGCCGGTAAGTGGAGTTCTCAGTGGAGCATGTGTTCTCAGTGAATTGTTTTTTATTATTATTTACTTAATAATTTTAAGGCAACAGGTTTCCTAAATTTTTTAAAGTTAAGTCAACATCACTTTTTTACAGTGTGCAGATAAACAGCTGCATCAGATCCTTGTACTCCATTCTCATATTGTTGGCAGGTGTAATATCCACGATCTTCTTTTGTGACTTTCTTGATGTTCAGAGAGCAGTCAGAGCCCAGACTCAGTCTCTCATGTCTCTCTGTGTTATTCTTCTTTATCCCTAAATTAATCAGTTCAACTGCTGCTGACTGTCTGATGTAGTTCCATGTAGTTGATGTGCAGCCAGGAAGAGCATTATTACAGGACAGACGCACATCTTCACCAGAACTGCAGAACACACGAGTCACTTCTGCTCCACTGGAACCTAGAAAAAACAGGGTTTTAATCTTAAATGACTTACTGTCTGTAACACTCAAGCTGCAATACTTAAAAAACACACTTTAGTCCTGTTTAACCCTTTAAAACCGGCTGTTAGGGGTGGGTGGATCGATGCTAAAGTATTGATACTTTCGATACTGATGTTGTATCGAAAGGATCGATCCTCACATAAAAATATCGATTCTACAGTGCATTTTTTAACCACTAATTTTATTTATTAAGAAACTCAGTGCATAAAATAAGCTTCTAAATGGAAAAATAGACTATATTAGCGAACAGTTGTGTTGGATAGAGCTATTTCTCCTGCTCATTGTAACGCAAATGCTGAAAGACCAATCAATCACAGACAGCGCTCGCTGCTGCATGGCTCAGTCAGTGTTTGGTCAAATAGAGCCGCGTTTCTCAAAAGCATCAGAAGCATAAGTAGATCCTAAGAAACCATTGCCACATTATTACATTACATATCATTATTACTATATATAAAATTAATTCTGAAAAATGCATCACTATTTCTACACAAAAATGAAGCAGCAATAATAATCAGAAATGATTCCTGAGCAGCAAATGATATTAGATTTATTTCTGAAGGATCATGTGACACTGAAGACTGGAATAATGATGCTGAAAATTCAGCTTTGATCACAGATGCATTTGAAATTATGTTTTTCAAATAGGCCTACATTAAAATAGAAAATAGTTATTTTAATGGTTATATTTCACAATATTGCTGTTTTTACTGTATTTTTGTTCAAATAAGTGCAACCTTGGTGAGCATGAGACTAAATATGATAAAATCTTACTAACTCCAAACTTTTGTGTACATGTAATATTTATTTTAAAGAGGCTAGTTTGTGTAAGTAACTTTAAACTGTTGTTCAAAGTTCAAATGGATTCTGTAATTGCTGTTAATAAATCTGTCAGAAAAAAATATGCTAAAGTTTCACCTTTTAGGAGTACAGCATTCTGGCAGCCTTTTAAAAAAATTAACCACGCTTTTATTACAGTAACCACCGTTTACCACAGTATTTGTAGTAAAACTGTAGTAACCACAAATTTACCATGGTAATAATAATAATAAATTTTAGTGCTTACTGTATGTAACACCATGTCTATTTTTCATGAGGTACCCTGAAAGGTGCACCTTTGTAACTTATCTATACCCTTAAAGCATGCATACTTGTACGGTACTAATATGCTCCCTTTTAGGGGTATAGATGCACCTTTGAGGGTACTGCCCCAGTAAAGGGCTAAAATATAATATTAGTATATTTAATTTCTGACAGTGTAAAAAAAATGGCCTGTGAAATGTAAAAAAAAATCAATCTAATATTAAGTGAGTACAATTATTGATTATATTCTTTTAATAATTTAAAAGATCATGTTAGTTTACAGGTATCGGTATCGGCGATTTTGGGCTTGAAAATATCGGTATCGGATCTAAATTAAAATAAGAGGTATCGCCCATCCCTACGCCGATACATTAAACCAAGCTGTATTCATATTACCATAACTCTTTAACTGTTTGCACCATCACAATAATTCACATTGCTCCTGACAGTAGACAACATGCGCTTTTCAGCAATATATGGCTTATTACGGTCATTTCTTGCGCTCAGTCGACAAATCACGGCTGATTTCCGGGAGAGGGGAAGGGAGAATTTGAATGGAGAGATAGGGAGCGCAGAGTTTTGAATTGCATAAAATAATAAACGAAACGAACAAAAACATGGTGAAGGAGGAGTAAACAGCACAAGAGTCGATTGGGATGATTTTTGATGAGACTTTGGGAGCAGTCTGAGTGAGACTTTTTCACATGTAGTGTGTGCATCGCTATAATGAGTCTGTGCGTGTAAATGAATGGATGTATGCATGCATGCGAAAATGTGTGCGTGTATTGAACAAAAAAGCCTCCTGAATGAAAACTGTGCAACCCAGTGTCCCAAATATGTAATATAGTTGAATTTTGAAGAAGTGCTGGATTATTTAGATCAAATAAAAAACAGAAAATGTATTACTGTTTTTGTCTATTAAAATTCTGTTTACAAACTCACCACACAACATTAATGGTCAAAAACTGTACTTTTTGAAAGCCATCTGTTTTCTGAAAAAAATGACACCTTGCACTTGAAAATAGCACATTCTGTTAGAATTTTACAGTCAAATAAACAAAATATGTAAAAATTACCTATTTTACCCTTAGGTTTTAAAGGGTTAATTAAGCAGAAAATGAACAATGCAGACCAAACTGGTGTTAAACAGGTGTTAGTAGTTCAGATCACACATAGTATGAACAGACCCTTGCATCAGACTTTTGAGTTTGATCAAGAATAAAACAGGTATTTACAAACACCACATGACTAAGATAATGACATTAGTAGTTGTATCCAATACCATGTGTCAGATTGGTGATTTATGACCCCTGTCAGAATTGATTGACAGGTTATCATATGTCAAATGTGTGCATGGTGACATTTATGACCTGATTTATGGCTCTATGACCCCCTCTGTCACCCTGACTGACATGACAGTAGGGTGTGTAAATCAAAGATCAAAACAGATGTTCGATTTGACTTTTGATGGATTTATGACTGCATTGATGATGTTTTTACCTCTCACCTGTGCCATGGGGCTTTTACGGAGCTCCTTCCTGAGCTGTAGCTAGCTTCCAGGCTGGAGGTGTTGGGTTCTTCCTGACTGTAGAAAAATGGCTGAGCAAAGGGTGTGTATTGCCACCTGAACAGGATCAGTGTTTGTTTGATCTATACGGTATATGTTAATGCCTAGTCACCAATTTGTCCCTACCGGCCCGTCTACAACCACCTCTGAATAAGAATAAGGCTGTCTGGGGCATCTGGCTTCCATGTTTGTGTCTTAGATCAACACCTTTGGTGGATTGGTGTCTCCTACTGTGATGTAGTCGGTGTCTGATATAATGTTTTAATATGTTTGTTAACGGGAATGTGCTTTGTTTGGAGGGTTGGAAGACGTCCAGACACGTGTCCACATCAAACCCCTAAACGGTTCAGTTCTGCTTGATCTATAGGCTAAATGTTGATAGCGAAGACATCACTGTTTTGATTGTTTGCAACAATACTGAAATACTCTGGCAATACAAATGTACAAATATTACTTGTGCCAATAAAGCACCTAAAAACTGAAACAGAATTAAAGAATTCACCAAGAACATATTTCTATATGCGTCTGAATAAGGTGCTATGCCTGGGCATGTTTTTCTTTATCATCTCTATGTGTGTATGCTAACACCTCTGTAGGATCAGAACAACCTCACATGTATGAGAAGCAATCTTAAGGTAAAAATGATTCAAACCACCAACTTCTCAGACCACCCACCCTATCCATTTCCTTCTAACAGTGAAGGTGTCTAACTGACAGCAGATATCCTCTATGTGCTTGTGTTAATGGCTTTACAGCATCCACCTCATATAGATGTGCACAGAATCATGCTTTAGTTCAGTTCGGTTCATTTTATTTCAAAAGCAGTTTAAATTGACAAGTTTTAAGTTGTAAAGGGAGACCAGTTTCAGTGTTTGAATCCATAATTTCTCAGAACTTCATAAACATGTCAAGATGCTCAGGGCACTAACAGTAATTTTTAAAATATCAGCCATTTATTTTAATCAGATTCAGAGATGAAGGCCCTAATATACTAATGTTGTTCACTAGAGGGAACCAAAGAATAATAATTTATTTTAGATCACAATTTAAAGACAGTGTAAATGGTTAAAAAGATGAACTTGTAGGTAACTATAGTTTCATAAAGTTTAATAAAGCCCAATATAATCAGTTAATAAAGCTCATAAACTATCTCCATATTGTAAAATATATATTTTTATTCACAATCTTCATATCTATAAATTGCAGTGTAACTACACTGTAAAAAAAAAAAAAGTTGAGCCAACTTAAAATTGTAAGGCAACCAGCTTCAGGAGATTTTTGAGTCCTCAGTTTATTTTTGTAGGAGATTCTCAACTTTTTGTTGTATAAACTTAAAATAATAAGTTGAGAAAACTAAAAAAAAATCTGCTGAAGCTGGTTGCCTTAAAATTCTAAGTTGGCTCAACTAAATACAGAGAACAGCTGCAGTGGCACCCTTCATCACGCTGGCTCCATCATACGCTTGGGAGATGAGTTTATTCTTCTGATCCTCTGGAAGGATGACAGCAAGACACTCTTTTAGTGCTGTAGCAATGGAATCAGCTGTAGTTGAATGCAGAGGAATAAACTCAAAAAACCTCTCCTGTATGCTGCTCTTGGCATCAATGTAGCGCAGCACAAGCACAAGTTGGCACTGTGTGGCAATATCGGTCTCGTCTGGATTGACAGAAAATCGCTGCTCCGTGCTTCTTGGATTATGTGCTCCCTCACAGCAGACAACATACAGTCCATCAGCTCGTTCAGCACGGTTTTCGAAGTTCCCTTGAACACATTGGCATTCTCAAGCCGCTCTTTCAAAACTCCATCAAGAGAAGCAACAAAATCAACCAAGCCACGGAATATCCCGGGATTATCCGAGCTCTCGCTCTCCTCGTGGCCACACAAAAACAGCTCAAATCTACCACAAAATTTCACACAGTCTATTATTCTAGACAGGATATGTAGGTTTTTTGTGACCTCTTCATTTTGCCTTCTAATGCCAATCCTGTAGCCTTCATCTAGCTGTTCAGCAATGCTAAGCTTCCCAAAAAACTGGAGCCTTATAGCGTTGTCAAGATGGCTACGGCTATTTTCATGCCGCTTGCACTTTTCAGAGATGTTTTAAGTCGCAAACCCCCGTTGTTGTCCACAACGTTTTGCTGTCAGGACTTTGAAAAAGCAAACAGGGAAAACAAGGCATGACTCACATCACATCCAGCTAGCAACTCTGTTTCCCATAAGAGCTGGTGGAAAAGCACCGAGTGTAAGCTCGACCGCGATCACTTGACTGCTGATGAATTTGCAAGTTGGGTTGATCTGGTCCAAGCTCTTTTATCCTTTATTTTTCTTCATCCGAGCGCCTTGTGAAGAAGTATTGTTACAAAAATAAAACAGAATTTTCTTTCATTTCGAGATATTTCGCTTGCTTCCACATTGATCAGTACCTGTCAGTCTATGAGCGGGAATGAGACTCGTTGAGAACGGTCCAATCACATGAGACCAAAAATATGAAAACAATATTGATTCACTAAAATCAAAAGTGCTCTGTACCCCTGAAACAAGCCAATTAGAGCTCAGCCTCAAATCACATGCTTTTCAAAAGTTTACAGACCTATTAGAGACCCATTAGTCCAGCGTCCCGCACACACATGCATATGAACGAAATACATTTTTAATAAATGATAATATGACTAACAGTGGAATAGTAAGAATAAATTATTTTATTTTATTATTTGTTTTTTGGTTTTCTGGGGGGGGGGTCACCCCGGGTCGCCTCTGCAAGTATAGTTATAATTTAAATTAAGATGAAAGAGACCTAATTTATAATGTAATATGTTACATGTCCAAACAATAATGTATATAGCCTTATGTATATGTAGTGTCAGTTTAACTGACAATTAAATTGTTGATATCAAGAATTCATATTCTGAGAATGAATAAAAGTCAAAACGGCTTGCCATAGATCTCACTAGTGTTGTCTAGACAGGAAAGTAGTCTGTATTTGACAGGTTTGTGTATCATCTGAGGTCAAAGTTTGGGTCTGACAAAAGAGAACATGTTTTTGACTAAACTATTTGATTTTGACCTGGAAGTTTGCACAAGTTGGTGTGTAATGTTGAGATTGTGTTTATAGTTGTGAGAAAATGGTGAATTGTTTTATGAATCGTGTTACCAATCGAGAAAAACTAATACAATTCAGCCGTTCTGAAACCAAAGACTCTCTGAGCTTCCTCTCTCACGGAAAGTCAACTCAGAGTTCAAGTTGGCTGAAGCTCCTTATTGAAACGGGCCCAAGCACAGGACTGCAAACACTGGGAGACTAAGGCCGTTTCTCAATATGTGTTCTTCAGCGATCTTCTGTCCTCATATTTTAGTTCTACGTCAGCATTAACCGTCGAAGTTCAGTTCCAATTCACAAGAACACAAGTACAGAGGACGCATGAAAGTTTCCGGATGTATTCTTGATATCGAGGATGAATCGAGTTCTGATTTGAGAGAATCAAGCCGTTAGAGACACCGTCCCAGAAGACACTGCGGTCAGTTAAGCAAGAACGCAGTACATCTCAATTCTCACAAGAATGTGTTCTGTGTTCTCGCGTCCTTCCAAGGAAGCTTCATGAGAAAACAAGTCTGTTCTTGGAATTGAGAAACAGCCTAAGTAGGGAGCAAACAAAGAGGTTAATGAGGGAAACACAGGTTTAACCACTGAACAATAATGAGGTAACAAGATGAGCAGAGTCAGACAATAGACAGGAGAGAGCACATGGCTCCAAACAAACACACCACAAAAAGCCATGTGCTCTCACAAACACAGTGTCCTCTGCTGGCCGTCTAGGGCACACCAGCTGAAGACAGTGACACGATGTTACGGCCATTAAAAGCAGATAAAAGTGCCTAAATTATCATATATTGCTAGCTTTTCCTCAGCATCTCCTTATGAACATTTCTCTGCAATATCAGCAGAATAATACCCAGTTCTCTTCTCAGTGTTTTCAGTCAAATCATTAGTTCTCTCACATGTAATCATTGTATTTCACTCCTTAGGTTCACTCCTCATTATTTGTACCCGTGTATTGTCTTAATTCACAACAATAAAGCTGTACTGAATAATCCTTTTCCTGTTTCTTTATATATATGAGACATACTGTAATAAATGATATCCACCACTAAGGAGCACTGATGAGCTTTGCTTATTGTAGACTAACACTTATGCTGCCACCACCTTTCATTTTAACCCAGTATGGTACAGGACATAATACTAGTTTTTAAACTCCAATAGCTTGAAGCACTCGGTTTCCCAAATGAAATGAGTTACCACATGGTATTATAACTGTAACATACTGTAAAAAATATTATTTTACAGCACTTTTTTTTACAGTGGAAGAGACCAATCAAAACTAAACTAAAATACAGTAGCGTAGTAATCCCAATCCAGATACAGCTCTGCAGAGTTCAAAAACAAGGCAGTTTTATTCCTAATAAGAATATTTATTGTTATCAGACACTTTAACATTATAAATACACAGTTTGAACATCAACACTGCACTGTGCTTACAAACAGGTGAATAAAATACTTAAATTATTACATTTAAATGTGTTTTACCTAAAAGTTAAATAAAAACGGTACTGTACTTAAATGTAATATATATATATATAGTGTTTTAACATTAATTTATTTAATTGAGTGATTCCTCTGAGTACCACACTTTGAGAATCACCGAACTGGACTATTAAAACATTTAATTTCTTTTTATAAACGTTTAATTGATTTTAAAGATTAAAATAAGATTACCATTTATATTATGCTTCCTGTGTAAATAACCATACATGTTTATTAAGGTACCTGTCTGGAAAATGACATTCAAAGCTTTATGCATATATCTATAATGTCCATAAACATCCAAATACATCTTGCTGTAATATTTACAGTATATTTATTGAAGGCATTTCATTGTAATACTGTAGACATCTCTATTTCCTTTTGGTGGTGAGAGTTCTTCCGTCCTAAATAGATGAAATGAATCAATAAAAACAATTTACTGACTTGTTTTCACTGTCATGATTCAGATTGTTAGAGATCAATGTGAATCCTCAGGTTCTGTGATGTTCAAAACTCACCAGCTCTTCTCACACAGATGATCTGAAGAAGAATCACAGTAGGAGCAGCAAACACTGCAATCTCAACAATAATCACAATCACTGCAGGACAGATGTGTGGACAGAACAGAGAGAAAGAAGAGAATGAATCTGTCAAACTGTATACCGCTTATGAACAATGAACTATTATTGACAAACCATTTATAAATTCACTGATAGTTTCAGTGCAGCAAAGCCATCCCATACCTCTGATTAATAATCCAGCTGCGTCTGTGGATCATGAATATTAGTTCAGTTCAAATATAATGTGACATCAGTAACACATGCAAATGTTGTTGTGTAGTGCCTGCAGATGTGTGAGCAGCTGAAGACATCTCAGTGTTTGGGCTAATGATCCATTTATCTATATAGGTATTTTAGAGATGCAAAAACCATACTTATTATTTGTCATGCATTAAATAAAAAAATTTGCTAATATTTAGCAGTTTTTCAAAGGCACATGTTTTCAGACATGTTTGCTTTCTATTAAAGTAACTAAGGTGAAGACAAGACAAGTGTATCTATGAAGGCATCACTGATGATCTTGCCTCCTGAATTCTGTTCAGTGATAATAGAAGTAAGACTTTACTGAGGAACCCCTTTTGTTCAGAAACGGTGCTGGTTACAATATAAACACATGAAGCCATCTATACCTCATTTATATGAGAGTGAAACACAGTGATCTGCAGCCCAGAAACCTTCAGTTTGTCCTGAATCAATGACATATAGACTCTCCTGAAATTGATTACCCCCCCCCCCCCCTTTTTGTTGTTGTTGTTGTTGAACACAGACATGAAAGTGCTGATTACTAAAACATGTGATAAGGAAATAAATTTTTTTGTGAAAAGGTCAGAACTTCTGTTATGATGTATATGTTTTGAGGTGAACTCTTGTCATAAATTAATCTATTACTGTTCCTACACAATTTTTAACAACAAACAGTGATAAAATATCTATTTAGGAGTCTTAGACCTTTCCAACGATATATAGTTAGTCATCATTACTTTAGGATTTAATCATAATATATTGAAGTAAACTTGTGACAGTTAAGGGGTTAAATAAATGTATTTCTTGTCTGAATGCTTGTCAGTATATGTGACTGAGGTCTCCAGCTAACAGTAAATATTGATCTTAACAGCTGATTATGTACCTGGTTGTGTAGGAGCTGCAGTTGATTTAGAGCTGGTGACTGGAGACGCTGTCTTTGTTTCGGCTGGAGATGAAGATGAATGTTCAGATACGTTATAGACTACAATCAGATTTAAATTACTGATAATTCATTGTTAATATAAATACTTTACTTGGATACTTGACAGTATATGTGGCTGAGGTCTTGAGTTGATTTCTCTGTTTAACCTGACATCTCCACTCTCTGTTGTGATCTTCATTCAGGAGTGTTGTAGTCAGAGACCTGATACACTGTCCTGAGGAGGATATCTGAAATCTGGAGTCTGGCTGCAGATTCACACCAGCCTGATTCACCCAGATCAGATCAATACCCTCAGAACCAACCAAAGTATCACAAGAGACTCGATCATAATATAACTGACAGGAGAGAGTCACAGAGCGGCCTGATCTGATCTCAGACTGTGAGGATGATGAAGAGACTGAAACAGAGAATCAGACAGAGATTACACGACTGATTCCAGTCTTTCAGCTACAATATTACTGTTTAATTCAACATATAATCATAATATTCACAGAAACACTGACCATGAAGAACATGCAGATAAACACGTACATCAGTTCCTTGTTGTTCTCCTTTTCCATTCACATATTGTCGGCAGGTGTAATATCCACGATCTTCTTTTGTGACTTTCTTGATGTTCAGAGAGCAGTCAGAGCCCAGACTCAGTCTCTCATGTCTCTCTATGTTATTCTTCTTTATCCCTAATTCAATCAGTCCAACTGCTGCTGACTGTCTGTAATAGAGCCATGTAGTTGATGTGCAGCCAAGAAGAGCATTATTACAGGACAGACGCACATCTTCACCAGAACTGCAGAACACATGAGTCTCATCCACTCCACTGCTACCTACAATAATAATAATAATAATAATAGTAATAATAATAGTAGTAATGTGGGTTAATGAGTTGATTATGAAATACAGTTTAAATGAACTCTTTGTGTCCTGTTTAAACAGAAAATGAACCAAGCAGAGTAAACTGATATTGAACACAGAAGTTAACTTACTCACACAAACCCCCAAATCTCTGCTGAATAACCCAAACCTTATTTCTACAAGTAGTATATATATTGCATACAATAATACACATTTTAAAATTGTATTGGACAGCTGCTGCTGCTATAATAAAGACCCATTTCTATGGTCAGTGTTGGCCAGTATAGTGTCGCTACTAGTTTAACTACATTTCTCAGTAGCGTGATGGTAGCGTCGCTGCTTTCTGAATCAAACAGCTTTTATTTATTATCTAACATGAGCAAACAATGTATGAAATACATTCATTACAGTATTACATTAAAATACATTTATTACAGTATTTGTTCATCTTTGTTAACGTTAATGAGAATAGGGTTGTTCATTGTTCATGTCACAGTACATTAACAAATGTGAACAAACAACTTTTGATTTTAATAATGCATTAGTACATGTTGAGATTAACATTAAGATAAACGGTGCAGAAGTATTGTTCATGTTATCTACACTAGTTAACTAATGTTAACTACTGAACCTTATTGTGAAGTTACCATTTATATAAATGTATCTGTATACAATAAAGCCACAATACCAGCTATTTATCAATAGGAGGTTTCCGGCTGACAGCAAACATTTATTTTGTCTATGTCACAATTTGAGGTCAATCCGGCCCCGTATTTGATACTGATTATGTTGCCAAATTGGTTGTGTTTTCTTTTTTATGTTACAATTGTGCTTTATAAGCTATATCATTATATCAAATTATTACTTTTAATTGCTTGGATATTGACATTATACAGATATTTGACTTCATATCTTATAGATCATAAACAGTGTCTTTACCTGAGAGAAGTGCAGAGAGAAGGATCAGTCCCAGCAGACACATGTGACTCTTATCAGACATTTTCTGTTTCTGTCCGTCTTTCTTTTCAGTCTATATTTACATCTCTTCCTTTAAACATCTTCAGCTCTTCCTGTGGGTGTTAACTTCCTCTGATCTCACCAACTCAGTTTAGCTGCATTTCACTCACACTATATTCATGAAGAAAAGTAATTTCTATAAAATATACTGGATATTACGGTGACTGAGAGAGTTCAACGCTGAAAACAGAAAAACACCTGCAAATTAACAATTTTACACGCGCTGCAAATGCTCACAACACAACCAAACATAGAAACGCGCTGCAAATAAAAGTTTTCTGAAGTTGAGATCTCTCGGCCACCGTAGTATATAGCAGTTAGGTGAGCTTATAAAGTGACCACTGAAACTCAACACTGCTAACTTGATACGGTATAATTGTATCTATTAAAAAATAAAAACAAACACCCTGGGAACACAATGTATCTACATCAATAACTCAACCATCCACCAGCTCTCAAACACAGAAGACGATACAAAAAACATTCAAGCTGAATAATTTACTTATCAGCAATATTTATAACGGAGCTTCAAAAGTTGCCTTATTTTTATTTATTTATTCCTAATCGCTAATGGCAGTCTTTTGTCCTCTTTATATTGTGGCATGATAGTTATTTATTTTTTTCAGAGCTGAGAGCTGTTGAGGATATGAAACACATTAGTACAGAGAGTGAGATCTCCGTCAGTATACACACACTTGTTCAACCCACAGTGAACAGTCTGATAATCTCTGAAGACAGTTTAGTCTGATGGCTGTGAATTCAAGTTAGATCAGGCAAAGCTAAAAGACTCAAATTAGTTGATTCAGGTTTGTTTATTAGAGTTGGAACTAAACTCTGCAGTAAAGTGTCTCTGCAGGTCCAGGAATGATGAACCTGATGTAAAACGTGTACATTTGAGTGGTGGTTTTCCCAACAGTGCACATTTTGAAGAAAAAAAAAGTCAACACAGTTGAGTCTTTATTAATGAGCTGATTACATGAATCAAGTGTGTTCAGTGAGAGACACAAAGTGTACACACTGTTGTGGAGGATCCAGAAACAAGTTTGGAAAACAACTGGTATCGAAATAATAATGAAATAATTTACATTATATTGTTTATTATAATAAATAATAAACAATATAATGTAAAATATTGTCAGTATTTCCCTGCGTATACACTATTCAGCAGATTACCAGCAACAGATTTACGCAAACTCAGATATAACACTGTCAGATTCTATGAAGGTAAATCAGTAGCTAAACTCGAGAGCTTGTCGATCTGAATGTGAGAACTTGTCATATTAACATTCATAATACCTGTATGACAAGATGAATGGTGTGTCTTAAAATCATATAAAAGCTAAGGATATTCAATGAAAATAGTTTCCAGTGTTTTACAAATAACTGATACATATGCATAAAAAACGTTTCTTTCGGCATGGCAAGTCGAGATGGCTGGCATTGTTCATTGGTCAGGCATCGACCAATAAAATGTCTTCATTCGCAGCCCAGCCCCGCCCCCGGCTCTGAGCTCTCAGGTCTGCATTCACAAGTGCACAAGTGAGTTTTGCTACAAGAATACTGCAGAAGGATAGCAAAAGTCAAAGCGCTAAGATTTGAAGTTGTACTGTCAGATCTGAGAGGTTGTAAGTGCTGACTTGAGGTTTTACAGCGAAACTGAAGTAAAGCGCAAAAGTACACGTTTGTGTGTGTCATTTTGTTTATGTGAATGTCATTCTACACGTGTGTAACTATTAATCTGAAACTTCGACTTCAAAACACGGGTGTTTTGATTATTGTCTGTGTGTGCAAATCGAAAGATTCAGCTTTTCAGATCAGAGCTGTGAGTGTAAATTTCAACTTACAAATACGAATGTTAATATGACAAGTTCTCACATTCAGATCGACAAGCTCTCGAGTTTAGCTACTGATTTACCTTCATAGAATCTGTCCTGCCTCTAAAGGTTTGAACACAAACACAGGTTGCTGTGTGATGTCTACAGAGTTTGCAAAACAATATATATTTGCATTCATTGAAAATGTGTTTTCACTGTAAATATACATATGATGTCATACATTTATTTTTACAAGTTTTATTAAAAGTAGCTGCTCAAGCAGTTCAAACATCATATTATTTCTTACATTAACACTTACATCAAGTGTCTTTGCCTATTTTTCTTAATTAGCACAAACTACAAGTTAATGAGTCTGCAGTAAAGACTCAAGAAAACAGATGATTTAATGAGAGTGATGCAAGAGTGAAACTGTCCTTCATTTTCTAGACTCTGTGCAAGCACACAGATCCATGCATCATCCTGAATTAATATAAAGAGGCTAGTTTGTCGAAAAACACAGTTAATATGAAATAAACATCCCAAACTGACCAAAATACTACAAATAAATCTGATAATCACAGGGGTCTGTTTGGTAAAAGGTCATCCTTCCCTCTCCCTCGATCATGTCGTTCCAAATATTTATAACTTTCATTCATCTTCAGAACACAACTGAGGGTTTTTTATTTTTTTGAAGACATTCTCGTCAATTCTCCCATCCATTAGAAGTCTAGGCAGTCTAAGCAATGGGTTTTATGGTTCCAGACCCAAAGTCAGATGAGTTTGGAACCACTTGAGGGTGAGTAAATGATGACAGAATTGTAATGTATTGGTGAACTCTGCCTATAATACGTGAAAAAAGACATTATTTGCACTGAATGGAAATCTTACGGAATCAATTATATATGGTTTATATTCCTCTACACATGATACTAATTGTAAAATTAATAACTGACTTATTTGTGATGGTTCTTGTTCACAGAGGCATAAAGTTGACTGCAGTCATCCTGAGGTCCAGCTGATGCTCCTCTGATGGAAGAATAAGTCACTTTATCATCATCATAAACCTGATTGAGCAGATTGGAAAGAAGTTGATAATGTTGATCAGAAGTTCCAACCCACAATTAATACAGCATAAATGCTTAATTCAAGATTTTGAAGAACTGCAAGTAAGAATAAAACAGATGAAGATCGATGGCATCAGTTGATACTGAAGAACAGGGAAGTGTTTTACTCACCTCCTTCTTTCTGGTCTGGATTTCACAGTGTGTGGTAACCTCAGTATATGTCACGTCATCTTTATGCTCCTAAACAGAATTAAAATATGATAAAACAAGATTTAAAGACGTGGCCATCCCTATACTTTGTAAAATAGCCTAATTACAGATCCAAATGTTATAAGAAGGTAAAATATTTCACTACAGGGTTCGCTCACAATCATGTTATTTAGGATCCTGATCCAAATAAGTAGTAATTCTTTCTGAAGGATGTAGTAATACTTTAGTCATTACTGGGTGAGTATCACTGTAGGGTGCCTTTTGCTGTCCTGTACATAAATAACTCATTTGCCATGATAACTTAACATAAAAATGACTATGAAAGGGTGAGTAATATTAGGCCAAGTTTTTATTTTCAAAACAAAAGCATACTTGGCTCTTTAGATACATTTTCTCGATTTTTCTTAGTTTAGTGTAAGAGGATGCATGTTATTTTGCTATGTCCCATGCACAACTCATTCAGTTTGAGAGTAGAATACAATCAAGATGAAAATACATGTGTGAATTGTGAATTTCTTTAAAAACACATGGTTTACATTAAATCTTTTTTTGTATTTATAATTTGAAAGCAAACAAATAACCCTGTTTAGAAAAGGGCATCATACCTTTCAGAAAATATCATTTGCATCTTAATTTTGCAATGAAAATCTATTTAAGAGTAATGTATATGACAGGGTGGACATATCTTATGGTTTATGATTTGAATAATGGCCCATAATTATCTAAAAAACCATGTGTGGGAGCTCAGCTAATATGTTTCTATAGTACTTTGTCTTCTGTTTATGATATGGCAAAGCGAATGGGAAATTAAAACCAAAATATATGAGTATTGTACCATGTTCACTTGTTACTAATGTGTTTGTATTGTAACTTTTGATGCTGCATAAAAAAAAAGATTGAGGGACCAGAGAGACTACAGCATTTCAATGAGCCATGTGTATTAAGTGCATATGGTGATATGAGATATGAGGTGATAACATCAACATCTACAAGTCTATACCAGCATACAAAATCTTCAAGAGTTGAGGAAACACCAAATAAGGAAAAATAAGTCCATCACTACATAGATACCACAATAAAAGTAGCATCTTGCCACAGAGAGATCAGTCTTTAGAGTAGAAAGTGTGAGACAATCAGTCCTTAAGTGAACCAATAAAGAATCTGTATAAACAAACAATTCATCAGTTGTTGATAATAGAAATGAGACGAATAGTAGATGGTTGCTGGATGAATGAAGTAAAGGTTTTTAGTAAGAATTTTCTACATGATAGAGTTGATACTCCCTGGCGTGCTGTCCTCCATTTAGGAGAGAACATTAAACCAGAATGGAGAGCTTTGTACAAATCACCTTTGTCAAAGAAAGCAGGAGACCTACAATGGAGAATTCTTCATGGCGCTATAGCTGTGAATGCTCTTGTTTCAGTTATAAACCCAGGTAGCAATGATGAATGTCCTTTTGTTTCCAGAGGGAGACTGTCATACCTTTTTGTTTTGTAGTAGGCTTGATTCACTGCTTCAAGTTTTAACTGGTTTATTTAATCATTTTTATGAGACTTTTTCAATGGAAGTGTTTATTTGTGGTTTAAAATACACTCAGAAATATTGATGAAATTCAATTGTCTCTCTCTCTCTCTCTCACGCTCTCTCTCACACACACACACACAACATGTTGGCTTTTATTTCTGCACTGTAGGTATCTTTGAGGACTTTGAGTTCTCATGTTTTCAGAGCTGTGAGCTCAGTGTTGAGGTTTCTGCAGAGTGTGAGAACTCAGTTAGTTTTACCGCACTGGTTCAACCCACAGAGAACAGTCTGTTCATCTCTGAACCCAGTTTAGTTTGATGGCTGTGTTCTCACACATACCAGTTCCTCTTCTTTCTTTAAGTGGTTTTCTACAACATTTCCCTTTTGTAAACATGTTTATATAGTTGCTAAAACACTACAATAAAAATAATCAATTAATAACACTCAATTATTTATGATCTTCTAATAGTGTGTGATGGTTTTTGTGTCTACAGAGACATTATCATCTGCCTGTATTTTGTAGTGTATCAGAGCGAATCGGACAATTTAAGATTCGATCAGATTGGTGTTGAACATCCCAAAGAACAAAATTCCACAAGGAGGCCCAGGATAGGAAGAAAACGTCATAAATCTGTCCACGATACCCTGGCACCATGAAGAACAAAAGAAACAACAAAATAACACGAACTGATAATCCAACTCAGGAAGGAGTTTGTCGAATTTGGGGCAAGTAACCAAGATTGATGGTCAAAGAGATACACAGCATGACCATCACATGTAAATCCATGATAAAAATCATGAGCTAAAGACTTCCTCGGAAAGATTTCCCCCCACCTAGAAGACAAAAACCAGACTGAGATTCCTTATGAAACCTTTTAACCTCTTTGTACCTCGCAGAACATCCTCGCATTCACAGAATGGCACATAGACTGCCTTTCCATGTATATATGCACCACTATCATGCCCTAATCACTCATCGTGTATGTCCTTTGAATTACTATTAAATAGTTTTTAGGTTTATATTCATGTTGGGTATGTATGAGTTCGGAAATTCATGATTTGAACGTTTCTATCAATCAACTCTTTGTAAAATGTTTTATATTCTTGTTATAGAACTGTTATAGAATTCTTGTTATACTCTTATTTATATTGAAAAGCGAAGTATCTTGGGTTTTGTGCTTACAAGTTAATGTCTTAAACTACCGATCTTGTTACTGTGCTAGTAAATAGTGTTTTTACTATATTTTGGATACTTAATATCTATGCAGAGTTAATGTTTTACGGCCCGTTCAGTTCATCAGCCGTAAAACAGTGATTATGTCTAAATTCCGTATATAACATAAATAATTGCTTTTGAGCTAAATTGACATGTTTCCAACTTTTGTTTATTTATTTTTTTGTTTTTGTTTGTTTGTTGTTCTTCTTTTATTGCTGTTCTCAGGACATTATTGGTGTGGGCAATAATGACAATAATGAAGGGCAGGCTCTATTCAGCCCGAGTCAACACTGGAATCTGTTACTGAATTTGGAACAGCATGCTAGCATACTATTATTAGTATTTCTGCCATTAGAAATATATGGTAAAAGTAGTAAGAGTGGTATGCGGTTCTGAATTCAGTAGTATGTGTTGTCTGCTTGATAAAATGCTCCCTGATGTTGCTTCTGCTTTGTTAACTGCTGTCTCAACTAATTAATGGGGATTGTAATTACAATTTTATGATGACACATGATTGTTGTTTATTAGTGAGGTAGACTGAAAATGACTAAACTCACTCATAAATTATGTCCAATATTGTCAGCTGTTTGCTCATACACACAAAAAGCAAGATAAGCACAATATATGAAAATAAAATATTCACACCTCATCACTTACACACACACACACAGACACACACACACACGTTTGTTTTGGAGAAAAGTGGGGACATCCCATAGGCGTAATGGTTTTTATACTGTACAAACTGTATGTGCTATTGCCCTACACCTAAACTTAGCCCTCACAGGAGACATTTCTACTCTCCCAAAAAAACTCACTCTGTATGATTTATAATCGTTTTGAAAAGTTCAAGTTCAAGTCTGCTTTATTGTCAATTCTTCCACATGTACAGTACATACATACAGATAATTGAAATTGCATTACTCTCAGACCCTTGGTGCATACAGTTAACATTAAACACGTTCAGATACAGATAAATACAGTTTAAACATATGTACATACAACTATACAAATATACAAATGAGGATATTGTAGAAAAAAAAATAAGAATTAGATCGATAAAGTGGCATAAGGCGCATGGCAGATAGAGTGCAAAACCAGTTAAATAAAAACAACACTGTGTAGATATATTTGTAGTGCAAAAGAGCTTATCAGCCTGAGGACATTGTAGAAAATAAAAAAAAAGAGAGATAGATAAAGTGCATAAGGCACATGGCAGAATAGATGGAGTGCAAACCAGTTGAATGTACAAAAACAAAACTGTGCAGATGTTTTGTTTTGTTATGAATGTAGTGCAAGAAGAGCTTATCAGTCTGTTAAAGTGACAAGTCGAAGTGACTGTTCGGATAGATTTTTGTCAGACTATCCGAAGAGGTAATTTGCAGTCAATGTTGGATGGGTAGTGATCAGCCAATGCTGCACAAGTGACAGGTGCCGGTCACCTTTTGTTGGTCGGTGGGGGGGGGGGGGGTGTCACAGAAAAGTGGGGACATGAGGCAATGTCCTGAAAAGTAACCTTCACCTTGTAACGCCTGTGTCATACCTGTGTAATTATACAAATTTATGTCCTGATTTTTTACAAAAACGTGCGCACACACACACACACACACACATACAATCAGCAAATAACTATTTGCTATGTAAAGATACAGTATAGTAATCATAGATATGTATTTGTAGATGCAACAAATTAGACAGCTCCAGACAGATTGACTGCATCTTGAGACGGTCAACGATTCTTCAACCACACACAAAAAAAAATAATTTTCCAAGATTCTGGTTGTATTAACTGCTGAGATTTAAACTTTTCATAGGTGACAATGAATTGATTTGTGTTTTTATATGTATTATTAACCCAATATTACAGGTTTTTAAACTGTCGTAACTTTTCAATGCCATGTTAGCTATCGGCTTTGCTTATGATGTTAGTTTAGCAAAATCATCTGCTGAAGTCTATTGCAGATACTCATACAAGTCAAGTCAAGTCAAGTTGAGCTTTATTGTCATTCTGCTACATGTGTGGACATATAGTGGAACAAAATGTCGTGTCTCGCAGGACCACAGTGCTACATACTAGTTAAACATAAGATAAACATACAACAATGCAAGTATAAGGAAAAAAAAAACAATAGAGCATCTGACTATAAACAAAAATAGACCATCTGACTATACATATACTATAACTACTATACCTAGTTGCCTAGACATACACAAACTGAGACTGTACAAGAACTTTACATATATACTGTACATGAAATTGTGCAAAAAAAATAAAAAAAATTATATATATTTCGTACATTAAATTGTTGTGCAGATTAAAGAGAGATTTTGTGGGAAGCAGCGCATAGTGCAAAAAGATTTGTAGTGCAATGCTCAAGTAAACATTATTTTGTAGTGCAATGCTCAAGTAAACATTTTTTTATTGGAACTTTGTAGCAGGGAGTGTTCATAGAAAGTGGGTGGGGTCTTTCACGATGCTGGAGGCCTTGCTGGAGCATTGTGCAAGGAAAATTTCCAGGATGGAGGGGAGAGGGGCACCGATGATCTCTGCGGCAGTGTTCACTGTCTGTTGTAGGGTCTTGCGGTCAGCAGCACTGCAGTTCCCATACCAGACAGTGATGCAGGTGGTCAGCACACTCTCAATGGTGCCCCTGTAGAAAGTGGTGAGGATTGGTGGCGGGAGACTTGCCCTTTTCAGCCGGCGTTGTTGTCCCTTCTTGTTGAGTAACGTGACGTTGGTGGTCCAGGTGAGATCCTCTGAGATGTGCACCCCCAGGAATTTAGTGCTGCTGACTCTCTCCACGGTTAAGCCGTCGATGGTCAGTGGGGAGTGGTCAACAGAGTTTCTCCTGAAGTCCATCACGACCTCTTTTGTCTTACTCACATTGAGGGACAGGTTGATAGCACCACACTATTTCGCCAGCTGTGCCACTTCCTCTCTGTAGAGTGTTTCATCGTTGTTGCTGATGAGGCCTACCACAGTTGTGTCATCAGCAAACTTGATGATGTGGTTGGAGCTGGACTTGGCAGTGCAGTCATGAGTCAGCAGCGTGAAGAGCAGCGGGCTGAGCACACAGCCTTGTGGGGCACCTGTGCTCAGTGTGGTAGTGCTGGAGGAGTTGCGGCCGACACGGACTGACTGAGGTCTTGCAGTTAAAAAGTCCAGGATCCAATTACAGAGGTGGGTGTTAAGGCCCAGCAAGTTTAGTTTGTGGATGAGCTGTTGTGGGATTATAGTGTTGAATGCTGAGCTGAAGTCGATGAACAGCATATCATAAGAGTCTTTCTGTTCCAAGTGAGTAAGAGCTAGGTGGAGAGTGGTGGATATTGCATCGTCCGTGGAACGGTTTGGATGGTATGTAAACTGGATTGGGTCGAGTGTGTTTGGGAGACTGGACTTGATGTGATGCATGACTAACCTCTCAAAGCACTTCATCATGATTGGATCAGTGCTATGGGACGATAGTCATTCAGACAGGACATGGGTGACTTCTTTGGTACTGGAATTATGGAGGTGGATTTGAGACACGTGGGGACGACTGCCTGGCTCAGCGAGGTGTTGAAGATGTCTGTTAGGACATCCGTCAGCTGTGCAGCACAGTCTCTCAGTGCACGTCCAGGTATGTTGTCAGGGCCCGCAGCTTTTTGTGGGTTAATCCGGGACAGGGTCTTCCTTACGTCGGCTGGAGAGAGACAGAGTACCTGGTCGTTTGGAGATGTGAGTAGTTTCTGTGCAGGTGTGTCGTTCTGTATCTCAAATTGTGAGTAGAAGTGGTTGAGTGCATCTGGTAAGGATGTGTCATCGTCACTGGCCTGTGGCGGGGGCTTGTAGTCAGTGATGGTATGAATGGCTTGCCACAGGGACCGATTGTCTTTACTGTCTGTGAAGTTGTTGTTGTTTTGCCTTCTTGATGCCATGAGACAGATTGGCTATTGCTGTTTTGAGGGTTGCTTTGTCTCCTGATCTGAATGCTTCATCTTTGGTCTTTAGCTCTCTGCTCTCATCTTAATCTCTGCTCTCATCCATGGCTTCTGCTTACATTTACATTTACATTTATTCATTTAGCTGACACTTTTATCCAAAGCGACTTACATTTACATTTACATTTATTCATTTAGCTGACGCTTTTATCCAAAGCGACTTACAATTGCTATATATGTCAGAGGTCGCACGCCTCTGGAGCAACTAGGGGGTTAAGTGTCTTGCTCAGGGACACATTGGTGTTTCACAGTGGATTCGAACCCGGGTCTCCCACACCAAAGGCATGTGTCTTATCCACTGCGCCATCACCACCCCACATGCTTGGCACGTCTGGTAATGGTCTTGGTGACTGTCACATCATCTATGCACTTTTTAATGTAAGCAGTCACAGTTCCAGTGTACTCATGCAGGTCTGTGTGGTTGTTGTAGGTGGCTGCCTCTTTAAACATGTTCCAGTCTGTGCACTGAAAGAAGTCCTGTAGTGCTGAGGTGGCATTGTCTGGCCCTACTTTGATCTGCTTTTGAACCGGTTTGGTGAGTTTGAGAAGTGGTCTGTATGTTGGTATTAGCATAACAGTGATGTGGTCCGAGTACCCGAGGTGGGGGCGGGGTTCAGCTTTGTATACGTTTTTCTCTGTTGTATAAACAAAGTCCAGTGTGTTGTTTCCCCTTGTTGCAAAGTTCACATGCTGGTAGAACTTTGGCAAAACTGTCTTTAAGTTTGCGTGGTTGAAGTCACCGGCAATGATGAAAAAGCCGTTGGGGTTATTTGTTTGTTGTTCACTGATGGCGCTATACAGTTCACGAAGCGCGTCCTTAGCGTGTGCACACGGGGGAATGTAAACCGCGACAATAACAATGGCCGTGAACTCCCGCGGCAGGTAGAATGGTCGACACTTCACAACCATAAACTCCACCAGCGATGAACAGTGTTTTGATATTACCGCAGCATTGTTACACCAGTCTTTGTTGATATACACACACAAGCCAACTACGTGGGTCTTACCAGATAGTGATGAATCTCTATCCTCTCGGTAGCTGGTTAGCCTGTGCTGCTGAATGGCGGAGTCCGGGATGTTGTCGTTTAGCCATGTTTTGGTGAAAACAAACACACAACAATTCCTTGCCTCATGCTGTGTAGACCGACTGAGTTGAATTAAGTACAGTTTATTTTCCAGAGAGCGAACGTTTGAGAGCATGAGTGTTGGAATAGCCGGTCTTGTGGGGTTAGCCCTTAGCCTAGCTCGTATACCTCCACGCTTACCGCGCTTCCGTCCTCTCTTACACCGCTTGCGACGCTGCCTTGTGCGGGTAGAGTCAGCAGGCAAGGCCGCTGTCTTGAGGTCCGGCTCCAGCAGTAAACAAAGGCATCGTAGCTTCTCAGTAGCCGCCAGCGAGAGTTGGTGTTTGTACGCGTTGCCGATATCCAAAAGACTTTGGCGATCATATGGCCAATATGGTAGACTATATTTGAATGCTCCAATATAGTGGACAGCTTATGCATAGCAACCCATAGTAACAGACACTACTCTGTGTATCAGGGCTTAAAAATGAAAAAATAATAAAATATAAAATATAACTAACTAACTAATTAACTAAATAAATAACTAAATAAAAAATCTATCAGTTCACTTTGAGCAGAATCAGTATTTTAATGTTTCTGTTCATGTGTTCATCTGTATTATTACCGTTCTGAAACTGGTTTGAGGAGGAAAAAAGTCCTTTTTGTTTATTATTATGTTTATTTTTTTAACTTTTTTTTCTATAATAATAAAAGTTCAGCATTTTCTTTACTAAAAAATAAAAAAATAAAAAAAAATAGCCTATCTTGCACTTAGCCATAGCCAATACAGCTTCAGCTTTTCTATATAGCCAAACATATTTTTTTTTTTTAAATGCTGTTTTGCTGCTTGGTTTAAAGGGTTAAATTGAGTTTAGGCAGAATTTCAGACTCAGTCGCTGTTTTTGACAGAGTTCATTTTGTTAACATTATTCAGCAGCGTCCCCACAGCATTGATAATGAAACAAATTGATAGATTATATATTGATTCCCAAACAAAGGACTCTTATCATACCTAACTATAAAACTTCAATGTAGTTGAATTTATGATGTTTAAATAGACATTTAGCAAAAAAAAATAAAAAAAAAAATTGCAAGAATTTTAAGAGAAATGTATTTATTATTAAAATGATCACAATCTTTTGCCAGTGCATTTATTTTCTAATATTTCTTCCTTGAAGTACTTAAACAATAGTCAATAAAACCTTTAAAGTACCAGAATCATTCAATCATAAAATGATTCCCTAGACATCATCTCTTCTGTTTCTTCAAAACTAACTTTCAGCTCTTACAGATGTTAAATTAAGCATTTCTGGACATTTCTGCATTACTCACAAATGCCTCAAGCACAGAAATAGTTTAAAAGAGGATGTAAAAACAGTTACGTTGCAACATATTTGCAATGAAAAACCACTGACGATTAAGTCCCTCACTGGTCAAATCTGACACTAACAGAAAAAGTTTTGCTCAAACTCCACTGTATCCTAAAGGTTTGAACACACAATCAAGAGGTTTCTGTATGATGTCTACCAAATCTGTACAGGATTCTTAATAATTCACTGTAAATATATATTTGACACATGCTGCTTCATGTTTTATATTATTGACAAATAAAATCTGATATTACACGTGTTACTGAAAGCAGCTGCTCAAGTAGTTCAAACACCAAATTATCTTATATTCTTGTCTTATTGTGATAAACATTTAAATCATAACATAACTCTTTCTGTTTTCATAATTAGTGCAAGCTGACAGCTAATTATTCCGCAGTAATCACTCAAGAAAATAGATGATTTAATGAGAAGATCTAAAGCCCTAAACACACTGCTCGATTGTCTGCTGTCACAGGTGAAAGATTGGCATCGTGAAACAATCCTGGTCAATCAGAAATCGCCGTGATTGCTTCATGATGCCAGTCTTTCATCTGGGACAGCCGAAAATCATGCAGTGTGTTTCAGGCTTAAGAGAGAAACTCTTTCATTTTCTTTGTACAAGCAGAGAGTTTGATGCATCACCCAGAATTAATAATAAAGGCTCTAAGATTAATTCAACAAGCAGACAGCTACTTTGAAATAAACATCCTAAATTGACCAAAATATTACAGTCAGATCATCACTTGGGATTGTTTGTTAAAATGCGAGAGACAGCATTTATAATAGGACTGACTGAAACCCTTAGGAGTTAGTTATAAAAGGTTCATATTCCTCTACGATTGATATTAGTGAAGTGAAGTGAGTGAGTGAAGTGACATTCAGCCAAGTATGGTGACCCATACTCGGAATTCGTGCTCTGCATTTAACCCATCCAACGTGCACACACACACACCATGAACACACACACACCGTGAACACACACACACCGTGAACACACACACACCGTGAACACACACACGGAGCAGTGGGCAGCCATTTTATGCTGCAGCGCCCGGGGAGCAGTTGGGGGTTCAGTTCCTTGCTCAAGGGCACCTCAGTCGTGGTATTGAGGGTGGAGAGAGCGCTGGACATTCACTCCCCCCACCTACAATCCCTGCCAGCCCGAGACTCGAACCCGCAACCTTTGGATTACAAGTCCGACTCTCTAACCATTAGGCCACGACTTCCTCAAATATTAGCAGGTCTTTCTTTAATTAATGACTGTTTAACTTATTTGTGATGGTTCTTGTTCACAAATGCAAGTTAACTGCAGTCATCCTGAGGTCCATCTGTTGCTCATCTGACAGAAGAATAAGTCACTTTATCCTCATCATGAACCTGAATGAACATCACAAATATTGTCAAACAAGATGCAAGTGTTAACCCACAAACATGATGTTAGAGCTTAACTCAAGATACAAATTTAGCACATCCTTTACTCAAGTAGAAGTATAGATACTCGTGTTTAAAAATACTCTGGTAAAAGTAGAAGTACTGCCTAAACTTGTTTACTCAAGTGAAAGTAAAGAAGTATGGGCTCTGACATGTACTTAAGTAAAAAATACCCATTACTACAACCTGTTTTAGTCGTGCTGGTAACTGGACCTCACGTCATATTGACACATTAATACAAAATAACTTACATTTAATATTTTGTTACCTAATGAATGTATCGTGACTGAACAACTACCATGTAGAACAGGGCAGGACTGGGACAAAATTTCAGGCAAGGAAATCTCGCACTCATCCAGGCCATCCCATACACCCACAACAAATACTGAAACCACGGATAACCCTTTTTTTTAATGTTCTTGTACCTGTAACTTTTCCCATCAGGCTCCACTGTTATGAACAGAGCTGTCTCCACCTTGTTGCAAAACAACCACCTCATTCTGTTTGCAATAACATAACTTTATTTTAATTCAAAGTATCACATTATGACCATGTGTTATTGTTCTATCTTATAATGACTTAAATACTACTCATCCGTTAGCTAGCTAGCTTTCTCACTCGCCTGCAGGACATAACCGCGCTTGAACCCCGGACCAGCGAGTTCAGCTGACATTTGTTGACTTTTCCTTTCTATGATTTATTTTTCACTCGAGGAGCTGTTGTTTGTGATGAGTGTACATTTAGTTGTAGTCATACAACAGCCGCGATTCCAGCGGAGGAGTGACGATGTGCTAATATGGTGAGTGCAATAATTTACTACGTTTAATTTTAGACATGGATTTTGTTTGAAAAGAGTAAGTTTAAGTTAATTAACGGTATAAATGCAAAAACAGATGAATATATTTCTGTTCTGTCTAGGTTCAGAGGCCTCTGAACGACTATCTGGTTTTGGAAGGAAGAAGAAATGGAAGAGATGCTTTGGAAGTGTAAGTATGGCCCTCGTAACTGTTAAAAGACAGCACAGCTATTTTAACATTATCCCCCCGGTTTCACAGACAAGGCTTAAGGCTAGTCCCAGACTAAAATGTATGTTCATGATGTCTTAACTGAAAATATACCTTGTAATGACATATCTTAAAATGTGTCAGTGCCATTGTCTTGTCTCAAGATGCACACCAGTAAAGTTTGTAAGGCATTTTTATAAAAGCTATTTAGATATCTTAATTTAACTAAGGCCTAGTCCTGTCTTAAGCTAAGCACTGTCTGTGAAACCCTCTCTCTCTGCCGCGAGTCATGATTAGCGTCGGCATGTTTACATCCTAACAGATGGCATCTAGCGTTTCTTGTCTCAGCGGTTTGTAAGCTCTTTCAGTAGCTGCGGTCTACTAAAAGACTCAAAGGCATCAGGGCTAAAGTGGAGAGAAAAAAAGAAGCGGGTCTTGAGTAAGTTTTATTCGTCCACATCTTCCCATTCTTTTCTCCTCTTCTTATCACTAGGAAAGCAGTGAAGTCTTACATTGCTTCTCTTGTTGCCCTTCGACTGAAAATTACAACCAAAAGCCTCACAATGTGTTATTGTATCAGTATTTTATTTTCTGAGCTGTGTATTGAGTTGTTGCGGTAAAAAGCGCCAGTCACTGACTGCAACCGTTTGATGTCACATGTACATAAAATAATGCTGCCCCCATAGTCCAAAAACGATATCGATTTTTTTTAAATAACATACATTTTCATGGGTTTTCTACTACATATTTAAATAAGAGACATAATTTACATTATATTGAATTATACATGTCTTAATACCCAGGGATCACTTTAAGGTTTAATATAATTTAAACGGATGAGCTATAAAAAAATTCACCCCTCTCACAGTTGTCATGAAGGGCAAAATTAGCTATATAGACCAAAATAGTTTTTTGAACCAGGCTGTAAACATGTTTTTTTCTGCTGTAAAGTTGGGCATTTTAACATGTGGAGTCTATGGGATTGACTCCCTTTTGCAGCCAGCCTCTAACGGCCAGTCGATGAATTGCAGTTTTAGTCGCTTCCGTGTTGGCTTCACGAGAGAGAGCGGGAGGTTGCCGCTTGGTTCAAACATAGAAGTTATACAAGAACAGAACAATTTCCTTGTTCACATCAGGCATGTACATACATTTAAATCACTTCATGCACAAGAAACGTACACTTATGCCACCTTCACACTAAAACTCCAGAGCAGCTGTATGTCATGTGGGTTAACTGAGACCTGCTCTGAGGATGATGATCACTTTATTGTCTGGCACACTGCACAATTAAATGTAAACCCTAAAGTCAGATGCCCTTATAAAGACTGTAACTTCAATGTTTGCTCTTCACAGAAAAGTTGTCAACGACAAGCCTGACATCACCCAGATGATACTTCAAAGACCAGCTCTTTTTACAGTAAACCAGGAATGTAACAATGCATTCATCCCATGGTGTAATTGTGCCATAAATACAAGATTCTTACTTGGAAAAAGCTTTCATATTCTTGTAGAATTCTTGGAGCTGTAAGGGGAAGTCGTGGCCAAATGGTTAGAGAGTCAGACTCGTAATCCAAAGGTTGCGGATTGTAGGTGGGGGAGTGAATGTCCAGCGCTCTCTCCACCCTCAATACCACGACTGAGGTGACCTTGAGCAAGACACCGAACCCCCAACTGCTCCCCGCCGCAGCATAAATGGCTGCCCACTGCTCCGGGTGTGTGTTCACGGTGTGTGTGTGTGTGTTCACTGCTGTGTGTGTGTTCACTGCTGTGTGTGTGTTCACTGCTGTGTGTGTGTTCACTGCTGTGTGTGTGTGTGTGTGTTCACTGCTGTGTGTGTGCACTTTGGATGGGTTAAATGCAGAGCACGAATTCCGAGTATGGGTCACCATACTTGGCCGTATGTCACTTCACTATCACTAAACTGGGAATTTTCTGAGAGCTCCTACTTTACTTGTACCACATGACACCGATAGAAACGTTTTGGCGGAGACTCGCGTGCGAGACGAACCGATTCATGATGTATTATAGATTTGTTATCGAATGGTGATCCATCAAAACTAAAGTAACGAGCCTGGTTTGAATATGTAAGAAGTAGAAAGTACAAATATTTGTGTAAAAATGTAAAGGTAAAAAGTAGTCCGAAAATTAAATAGTGAAGTAAACTACAGATACCAGAAAAATCTACTTAAGTACAGTAACGAAGTATTTGTACTTTGTTACTTCCTATCTCTGAAATTTAGAGGACCTGCATCTAAGAATAAAACTGGTTTAGGTGTTAAGAGAAGGAGGATTCATTAGTGGCAGCGACAGAAGAGCAGGGAAGTGTTTTACTCACCTCATCCTTTCCGGCTCTGATTGTACAGTGTTTGGCAACCTCAGTATAACTCACATCTTTCTGCTCCTAAACATTAACAGAAACATTCTGAAGTTATGATTGCATCAGTGGGTTCCATTATATTTATTGTTATTTGTGGCATTTAAAAAGTTGACTAATAAAAGTACACATATAACTGAGACAGTCTGCCCTGGAGCAGTGATTATAGACTAAATAATATCTAATGCATCGATCTCATGGATCATTGGCATCATGATACTCACCACAGAGTCATTAGTCCCTTTTCTGTTATCTGAAAAATAATGGGAATATTTATGATAACTCACCAACAAAACACAGAATGCAAACGATGAATTACAAAAGTCTAGAAGAATTATAATGCTAACAAATATCATACATTTTCTTGTTAGTTCGTTGATTATTGTTCACTCAAGACAAACATTTGATCACATCACATATTTATCATCACTTCTTAATAAATTCCTGTGATAAAACTGAAACTGATGTGCCTGTCTGTAAATATTTTAAGTCAGATATTTTGAAACACTTGTCTGTTGTAATTCTTATAAACTCTGAAAACTCACCAGCTCTTTTTTTATGAATCACCCAAAGAATAGCAGCAGTAATCAGAACAACCAACACAGCAGCAGCAACAATCCCAGCAATCACTGAGGAAGTGTCTATAGAGAGAGACAATCAGATTCAGAGGAAAACAACAGCAGGGCATCCTCTTTGAAATCAAAGATATAATTCATGACATGAAGTCAAAGTTGTGATCAGTTTGTCTAACATCTCCACAGAGAAATCAGCTGCATATTTAGAGACTGATTCTAGAAGAACCCCAGAATGTGAATAAAACCACTGAAATCACTCAAACATACAGTATATGCATAACTGGAATCAGTGCTCTTGCTGATGGTATAGTTCACCATAGTCAAATAGAGGAAAACAGAGGAAAAACTAGTGCTCGAGGTCTACAAATTAAACAAGACCAGTGATAAGCTTCTCTTAAAGTCTACAAAAACTAAAAACTGACAAAAAATAAAAATAAAAATCACTGAAATGAGTAAGACATACAGTTAATACCTTGCAGTGCAGCTGGAGTTGTGCCGGGGTTTGGGGTAATCTGTGTAACTGCAAAAGGTGGAGGATTTTAGTTCAAATGCATCATATTTTATCAAATACATAAGCATTTAAGTAATAAAAAACACCTTAGCCCTGTTTGACTTTTTTATTTTTACCTTCAATAAATGTTAAGCAAAAACAGCCTCATAGCCTCAGATAGTTTGATCAATTATATATAAATACATTATTTAATTATGACATAAGAGTGCATTTACATATAGCTTTCACACTGACTTGCTTTCAGTGAGCGGCACGACTAGTGCTTGAGGTCTACAAATTAAACAAGACCAGTGGCTTCTCTTAGGCTGATGATACACGGGGCAACTTTTTGAGCAATGTTGCCTTCAACGGCCAATCAGGTGAGACACAGGACCCACGACCCATCTAAAATATCCAGACAGAAATGTGTTACCCATTCACAATGAGAAAGTGCACAAGCAATATTGCTCAAAAATAAAGTTGCCACATGTATCATCAAAATTAGAGTCTACAAAAATAAACCTTATGTGAATATCAACGCTACTATAAGTGTCTCATTAAACCACTGAGATGAGTAAGACATATAAATACCTTTCTGTGCAGCTGAAGTATTTTTATCTGTATAAGGAGGAAGATATTAGTTCTGAATCTGATGCACCATATTTTATAAAATACATCTTAACACTGTTTGACTTTCACATAGTTTCATTGTTGTTATTATTATTATTATTATTATTATTATTATTATAGCTTTTTATCGAGAACAGCCTCATAGCCTCAGATAGTCTGATTAATGACAGGAACTGTTTAAAGCCTCCTGCAGAAATGGATCATGTTTATCAGCAGAAATACATATTTACATCTGGAAGCTGGATCATGGCTTGTATGTTACAAGTGATCTGTTTAATGTTGATGATTCATGATTGTTTTAAAAGGTAGAACATCAGAAAACACACTGTACTAGAAATGATTATGGATCCATGTCTATCAAAAGACCCTGGACTACATTCTCTTCACAAATCTGATTAAATCTGTGTTGCTCTGCAGAAGCAGGTGTAATGATACAGTTTGTGAGAGCGAGAGCAAAGCACTGAAGTGAGAGACTGATGAAAGTTACTTTTATTCAAAGATTTACTTGAGCACAAGAAAGTACTATGTTTAATGTTCTTAAGTATTAAAGGTAATATATATATATATATGCAGTGAATTATAAAGCACGACATTATGAATGCAGTGAAGTAAAAGTTTCCCATAGAAAAAAACTTTAAAACACTTTAATAGAGTACTGATACTTTAATTTACTAGAGTAAAGTAGAAATACTTCACTACTGTGCACCTCTTATTATATGAGAGTAAAACAGAGTGATCTTCAGCCCATAAACCTTCAGCTGGTCGTTAATGAATGAAATTATTAATCATCACGTAATGTCTCTGTATCAGAGATTCTCCTGAAACTGATTAAATAAATGTATTTCTTGTCTGAATGCTTGTCAGTATATGTGACTGAGGTCTTCAGCTAACAGTAAATATTGATCTTAACAGCTGATTATGTACCTGGTTGTGTAGGAGCTGCAGTTGATTTAGAGCTGGTGACTGGAGACGCTGTCTTTGTTTCGGCTGGAGCTGAAGATGAATGTTCAGATACGTTATAGACTACAATCAGATTTAAATGACTGATAATTCATTGTTAATAGAAATACTTTACTTGGATACTTGACAGTATATGTGGCTGAGGTCTTGAGTTGATTTCTCTGTTTAACCTGACATCTCCACTCTCTGTTGTGATCTTCATTCAGGAGTGTTGTAGTCAGAGACCTGATACACTGTCCTGAGGAGGAGATCTGAAATCTGGAGTCTGTCTGCAGATTCACACCAGCCTGATTCACCCAGATCAGATCAATTCCCTCAAAACCAGCCAAAGTTTCACAAGAGACTCCATCATAATATAACTGACAGGAGAGAGTCAGAGAGCGGCCTGATCTGATCTCAGACTGTGAGGATGATGAAGAGACTGAAACAGAGAATCAGACAGAGATTACACGACTGATTCCAGTCTTTCAGCGACAATATTACTGTTTAATTCAACATATAATCATAATATTCACAGAAACACTGACCATGAAGAACATGCAGATAAACAGGTGCTTCAGTTCCTTGTTGTTCTCCTTTTCCATTCACATATTGTCGGCAGGAGTAATATCCACGATCTTCTTTTGTGACTTTCTTGATGTTCAGAGAGCAGTCAGAGCCCAGACTCAGTCTCTCATGTCTCTCTATGTTCTTCATCTTTATCCCTCCAGCTATCAGTTCAACTGCTGCTGACTGTCTGTAATAGATCCATGTATTTGATGTGCAGCCAGGAAGAGCATCATTACAGGACAGACGCACATCTTCACCAGAACTGCAGAACACATGAGTCTCATCCACTCCACTGCTACCTACAAATTAAAACATTTATATTTACTCTTACTCTAATATATTTACTCTTTTTTGTTCTGTTTTAATGCAGAGTAAATTGCTGTTGAATATCTTACAACAGTTTAGTTCATTTATAACAATCATAACATGAGATCTTTTCATCACGTTTATGAGTGTAATATGACACACAGCAGAGCTTCTCGACTCGAGGTCCATTTTCCTGCAGAGTTTAGCTCCAAACCTAATCAAACACACCTGAACAAGCTAATTAAGGTCTTCAGGATTAATAGAAAGTTACAGGCAGGTGAGTTTTTAGACAAAATCTCAAACGTGTGAAAAAATATCAAACATCTCAGTTTTCACATTCAAACTGCAGCCAGACTCACTGCTAGAGTGATTAAATCAATTAAATCATTTTGAAATGGTTCATTATACAGGTCTTTTATAGAGTATTATAGATCATAAACAGGTGTCTTTACCTGAGAGAAGTGCAGAGAGAAGGATCAGTCCCAGCAGACACATGTGACTCTTATCAGACATTTTCTGTTTCTGTCCGTCTTTCTTTTCAGTCTATATTTACATCTCTTCATTTAAACATCTTCAGCTCCTCCTGTGGGTGTTAACTTCCTCTGAAACAGCTCATGATTTATTCCTCACACTATACAGCTACATTTCACTCAAACTATACTGATGTGAAAAATCATCTACTGTATTAGTTAGCTTCGCTCAGATTCTAACTTAGCAATGCAACATAAATCTATACAGCAGCTGGAAACTAGAACATTTGTTTAAAATAATAATAATAATAATAATAAATAACAAAACTCCTAAAAATGAATTACTAACTAAAATATGTGTATAAAGATCATTTAATTATTGTTTCTCCAAAAATAGTATGTAATAGAAAATATTATTAATATTATTGTATACAGTATATCACTTTTAGTGAATTACCATTGTTGAATTGCTCTTGTTTTCTGGTTAGTACATGAATGGAGCCTCATACTGATCTGCTGTTTAAGCTTCTTATTATTATTATTATTCTTATGAGACTAAATTTCTGAACACTCCTCCTCCTAGAGATTTAAAGCTAGAACCACCAGCTCTTCAGACTGATCTGACCGAGTGTGCTTTATCTTTTCTAACTGATCAGACTTACGGTTTTCATAAAAATGAAGATTAAAAATCATAAAAATCCCATAGACTTACATTGACGGAATGTTCAGATGAGCCACAACTATTCAAACTCCAACTGTTAGAATTCAAATCTAAACACCCTGAAGCCCTTTAGACTCAATCAGACTTCCCTTCTGTGTACTATTACTAACCCATTCAAACTCATTCATACTTATCTAATATTTCTAATCTATCTATCCATCCATCCATAAACATGCTAGTAGCAGCTAATCATGCTATAAACATGCTAGTGACATGCTAGTCACTTGCTTGACATGCTAACAAACATGCTAGACATTTGCTAGTCATGCTAGCAACATGTTATTAACATGCTAATCATGCCAGCAATATGCTAGTAACATGCCAATCATGCTAAAAACATACTAATCATGCTAGAAACATGTTATCTACATCTATCTAATCTATTTAAATTTTCAAACTTCAGGCTTTTACGACTGCTTTAAACTTCCAGGCTAGGCTTTCTCAAGCCAGCCTAAAGTTTGTCTTGACGAACTTTATCTAGTTATTATTATTATTTCATACAGTATATCACCTATATCACCTGGTTAGTACCTCACAGCTGAAAATTCAGAAAGAAAATCATGCTTGCCATCTGTTTATAATGAATGGAGTCTCATGTATAAGAAACAAAACAAAAGCAGTGTGTTGCTCTGGAGAAGTGTCTGTTGAATGACTGAAATGTAAGTTTACTCTCAAGATATATTTACATCTTGTATTTATAACAATATATTTATCAGATGTGCGATCCACTCTAGAACAATTTTTACAATCAGCAATATTTTATGTGTATTTTTTTTGTCCAATTGATACCACACCCTTCTAGTTCTAGTATTCTCAGAGCTGCATGCCTGTTGAGGTTTGGAAACACATTACTACACAGTGTGAGAACTAGCTCAACTCATCCGGTTTAGACTGATAGCTGTGAAATTCTCACACATTCAGATGCAGTTCCTCTTCTTTCTTTAAGAGAACGGCTGCATGGCTTTAAACTCTCTATCTTTTCAGTTCATGATTGCATATGATACGTTCAGTGCAAAATTTTAAGTACTTAGCATCTATGGTTCAGGAGAAGAAGATTGCAGCAGTGGATTGAAGAAGATTGCTTAAGTGGTGCTTGTGGAAGAAGGCCAATATCACGATCGCGACCAAGATCTGCCTTTTCCGGTCCCTAATCATTCCCATCCTACTATATGGATCAGAGACTTGGACACTTCTGAAGATAGAAATCAACAAACTGGAGACCTTTCAAATGCAATGCCTTAGGCAAATATGCTTGACCAGCTCCAGAATGAAACTGTATGTCAACAATGTGGAAACCAGCCCACAATCGATGAGGCAACACAGAAAAGACGCTTACAGTGGTTTGAGCACGTGTGCTGAATGGACATTTCTCGACTGCCATACAAACTACTTTGGTGCCAACTACCTGGGAAGACCTGAGTGAAATAAGTCGAAGACAGCCTTAAGAATCACCGTCTCAACACTCGTAGATGCCAAGACTCCTAGATGCAGTCGGCATACAGAAGCATATGAGCCAAGAAGTCGTCTTCAGCACAACGCCAGCTAAGGATGAGAGAGAGAGAGAGAGAGAGAGACGTTCAGCATATTTAATTAAACAGAAGTTAAACCCAATTTTAATTTCATTAACCAAGTTAACCAATTGCACCACTCTGTCAGATTTGTCAAGTCACCCTAAGCATGATGTTAAAAAAAGTGTTCCTATCAGTGGGAGTTGTTAGTTACATGCATCATCAGTTTAATGCAGCAGTGCTTGAAGTGGGCCGGTATTATACTGTCAGAAAAAATAAAGCACCGTCCTCTGCTCTTATGTCCACACCATTGTCTCAAACACTTATCTTTGTTCACTAATGCTATCTCATGCTGTTTTTCAATTGATTGTGTATGGGGGTTGACAGATTTCTTGGACAGCTTATATTTTGTTCAATGTACAAAGGCCAGTAGAGTCCACTCGGTGGCCCAAAATTTCTACCTTTAACTCCATGAATGCAAGCATTTAAACCTCAGCTCACCTTCCTTCAGCCCTTCAGATCCTCACTCGATTATTAGAATATTATTCAGATATATTACCACACAAGTGGTTCACTACTACGGAGCCCTTTAAGGGACATTGTGGTGGGAAAAATTTGGGGTGGGAGGAACAAATATTTTGCGTTCTCTCGCAAAACCAGTTAAGCTCGGACTGCTTACTTTACAGCTCGCAGTGGTTCATACAGCTCCGTATGTTCACAATAGAGAGTTTCATATTGAACTTGGACTCGAGTATAAAGAAAACGCTTAATGTGGCTTAATGCTTTAAAACAGTGACAATGGAGGACCAAATTTGATAATAATAAAAGGTGATCAAATTATTAGGCTAATATTAATAACCTTATTAATACTATTACTAAGCAGAAGCCCAGAATATGAATGCAACGCCCTGCACGTAAGCTTTTCTCCCCCATAAAATGCTTAAGGTAAGCTAATGAATGAAAACGGTGATTTAAAAATACCAAATCCGTTGCATTCATATTCTGGGCTATTCTTGTTGCGATACGTCAGAGAGGTTTGGATCCATTTGCAGCTTTATTAAGAATGGTCAGGCAGTACAGGGTCAAACACCAGCAGGCAGAACAGAGACAGAGTCGAATAACAGGCGGGAGATCAGGGCAGGCAGCAAACAAACACAGTCCAGTAGAAACAATACGGGTCTGGACAGGCAGCAAAACTGTCAGAGTAACGAGAGAACAAACACTGGTAGACCGCTAAGAAATGATGTCCGGGGCAAATCAAGACTTTGCAAAGAGTCTGAGTGAGTGTGTGGCTTATATGTGTGTGTGTAAATGAGGTGCAGGTGTGTGGCGTGATCAGTCCCAGGTATGAGGGATGATGGGAAATGGAGTCCGAATGGCAACCGACTAATATTCAGGTGACGGTTCC
Organism: Barbus barbus; assembly: GCF_936440315.1. Taxonomy (NCBI): domain Eukaryota; kingdom Metazoa; phylum Chordata; class Actinopteri; order Cypriniformes; family Cyprinidae; genus Barbus; species Barbus barbus. Next base: position 44,844,155 of record NC_136730.1, on the reverse strand, counting down.
CTCTGGTGGAGCGGAGGAGGCGGTACGGGAGCCTCCTCTGTAACAATTCTGCTTTATTAATAAGGTTATTAATATTAGCCTAATAATTTTATTAGTATTTATTATTATCGAATTTGGTCCTCATGTTTTAATAAGCCACATTAAGCATTTTAAAGTGTCCCAAAACCGTGTCTTGAACTAATCTATATTTCTTTATACTTGAGTACAAGTTCAAAATAAAGACTTTATGAACCGCTCCATTGTGAACATAGGAGTATGAAACTTTCATTAGCCTAAGCGTTTTCTATGGGGAAGAAAAGGCTTAACGTGCAGGGCGTTGCGTTCATATTCTGCTTTATTAGGAATATTATTAATAAGGTTATTAATGTTAGCCTAATCATTTTTATCAGGATTTATTATTGAATAATACTAAAGTTTCTCGAGGGAACGCAAAACATTCAAAAAATATTTTTTCCTCCCACCCCAAATTTTTCCCACCACAATGTCCCTATTAATAAAAAACATATTAATTCGATATAAATATGATCTGTATTTTTCTGACCTACGTTTTTTCCGCGCTTACACTTTTGGCACTTGATGCAAAACAGATTCACTCTGAAGAATATGTCTCTGTGTGTAAAATAAAGCTGTTGCAAAGGTGTAAACAACGTGTTGTGTACGCAGGGCATAACTTTTCTTGAAATAACCCGATATGCGCTGCACCGTCTTTATTTGACCTGCGCTTGCAGTTTTGGCACAATTCTTTCACTTACTGGAGTTTGCAAGTGCAAATGCGTAGGCGGGACTTATTTCTTGTAACCAATCAAAGAGATTCTAGTTGACTCTTTGTATTCTAACATCTGATTGGCTCAATAACGAGCCAGGAATATGTCCTCGAGGATTATTGGTGAGATTAACCACAACCAACAGTGTACACACAACACTGTGAACTTTGAATCTGGCAAGGTTGGGCGGCCAAGAGTACTGTTACCAGAAGAACGTCTTAGAGATCTAAGTGTCATGTCTCTACCAGTGCCCTGCATTGCAAAATTGCTAGGAGTGAGCACAAGAGAATACAATGGAGAATATCGGAAATAGGGTTGGCAGTGAGAGACACATACAGTAGTGTTTTGGATGAGGAGCTGGATGCATTAGTGTTGACAGTGAAATCCAGACACCCTTATGCTGGATATAGAATGGTGAAGCGTTTGCTGCAGTCTATGGGGCATAGAGTGCAGTGGGGAAGGGCGACACAATTTAGATCCGGTTTCTATTTCTGCGACGTCGCAGCTGGAACAACAACATACAAACTATATGACAGTAGATGGAGAAAATCCAGCATTCAGCAACTCCAGATTTGTGTAAATTCAGGCCAAACATTCAACTTCAGCCTCATTAGGAGTGAACAAACAATAATTAAACAGACACATATAAATGCAAAGTGCATATTAATAATACTGTTTGACACAAAACTAAATTTAAAATGAAAATATCAATATCTCCACATTCATATGTTTAATACACATTCACACATTTCTTTGGTCAAGGGGGCCGCCCAGTCATGGCTCCCTAAACTGTCTGATTCACCCTGGAGGTATTCCCTGTGTCCCTGTCCTGCACCAGCCTCCAGGGCCCCCACCCAGTCTCTCTCATTGGACTGTTTGTGTGTTTTCTGTCTCATGTGCTCCCCATGACCTAGTTTTCCCTCGTGTGTGCCCATATTTGGTCATGTTCCTGTTTCTGTCCCCATTTAGTTAGATCAGTTCCACCTGTGCTTTACTGGAATAAGGGGGGAAGAAGCACCACTTTAATAGCCTGCAACTGTTGTATTTACCCTGTAACTACATGGAATAAGGGAGGAACAAGTTGGGCTTAAACATAACAAGATTGCACTGTAGGCCTAATTACAGAGAAAAATATGGCACTAGTTTTTTTTTTTTACCGCTATAAAAACATCACAGTATGCATCCACTGAAATACACATGTTGTACTGTGTATTTTTTTCTGCAAACAGCTGGAAAGAGGTAAGCTTGTTTTAAGCTGCATTGAACCTTGATGGTATATCCTGCAAATTTATTTGGTGATAGTGGTGTTAGGAAGTTGCTGGTGCGACTCGATGAATAAGCTTTCATAAGGTAGCCTATAAGTAGACTTGTGAATTATAAATCATAGCAGAAACTCATTAACTTATTTCACTAGATGTCCAGTTTTGTTGTTCAGTAATCTCCATCATGTTTCCTTTAATAATAGAATGGTTAAAAATACCTAGACCTATAATAAAATACCAATATACAATTATAGAAAGTATATCGTCTTTCTAAATCACTCCCAAACATTAGATTATTGTTTAGGCCATGCATACAATATTAGAATAGGTATCCCTTAGTTTCAAAATACTTACAGTATAAATGATTTATAATTTTACAGGTTGTTACCCCTTTATTCCCCAAATGTTGCATATTATTCCCTTATACCTGCACGGAGGTACTGAGCAGGTACACTAATTACACAAAAGTTATGCTGTAACTTCAGTTTATTTACGAAGTTCTTTGCAGGTTGCATATCTGGTTGTTACCCCATCATTACCCAAATGTAACACATTGTTCCCTTACACCTATACACATACGTTCTTTAGGTACACTATAATTATAGAAACATACACTGCAAATTCAGTTTCCTTACGCAGTTCTTTGAAGGTTGTAATCTAAAGCATTACAGAATACATCGAAAAATATAATTAGAGCTACACTTAGCACCAAGCTACAATTCAAATTATATGTAATTATTAATGTTTTTGCTCAAACCACACTTTTAAATAATCATCGAGTGCTTGTAATAACTTCAGATTGTGATCTAAAATGGATTTTGATTCTATAACAGGCAGATAATCTTTGTATGTTTATAATTGACTTAACACTATGCTTGTAATCTGTCATAAACATCCTTTATTGTTATAAAAAATGCCATAAATTGCATAAAAAGATATACATAAAATATATTGTCATAATCATGTCTGTTTGCTTTCATATTTCATGTGTAGAGAAATGTTTCTCTAATTTTAACATACAATGAAAGCTGCTTCAGCATTGGCCGAGCCACGAGAGCTGACACAGTGACTTTGGCCGTCTGAGGGAGAGAAGTGTCAACCACATTCAGAAATACACTGACAAAACGACTTCATTAAAAAGACATTTTCGAACGTAGTCTTTAGCTACTAACAAACATTGGGCTACATCTGTTGTCGTTACACATCACGTGTCAAAAGGCCTGTGGACAATCAGTTTTGCACCGCTTTCCCACATTTCAATTCAATTCAAGTTTATTTGTATATAGCGCTTTTCACAATGCAAATCATTGCAAAGCAGCTTTACAGAAAATGAAAGTTTTTTTTTATTATTATTATTTCTGATAGTGATGAGCAGTTTAAACAAACTGTTGGACTTTTTTTGTGTGAGGCTACAAAATAAAGGCCAATTCACAGCCACATCACATTGGCAGATGCAGACCAACACCTACAGTCACCAGATTACTTCTGAATATTACAGATTATGTTTCCAACTGACATTTCAATGAAAAAAAGTGCATGAATGTTTCTTGGTAACACTCCAAGAGCATCCAGTAAATAAACACTCACAATAAAAATACCATTTGTACAAATCTACTCTACATTTATAGAGAGGCAGTAGCTTTATTTCATGTATTTTGATACTTTAAAACAGGGGTATCATTCTCAGTTCCTGGAGAGCTGCAGCCCTGCAGAATTTAGTTCCAGCCCTGCTCCATACACACAAACCATGTAGTTTTCAATTTAGCCTGAAGGACTTGATTAGTTGTATCAGGTGTGTTTAATTAGGGTTGGAGCTAAACTCTGCAGGGCTGTGGCCCTCCAGGAATTGAGCTTGACACCCCTGCTTTAAAACATTATTATTTTTTTATTTTAAGTAAAGATTACTCATGATTCTTATTGAAACCACAGCTCAGATATGAAAGCTGAGATCAAACTATCAGATAAACCAACAACCAGAAATCAGCTGTATAAAAAAAAGAACAAGACACATGAATAGAAATGAAATCAACCAAGATTGTAAATGTTTTTATGCCATCAGCACAGCACTGTAGAAATATTGTGAAAATATCTAGGTAAGACACAGTTGTTGTTTCTTCACTTGTAGTCATTAAATGTCATGTAATGCAGACTAGAATGCAGGAATGTCTTCAGTTTGATGATTCTGAGTTGTTGTACATTTAGCTGACTTTATAAGCTTTGTATCTTTTGAAAGTTGCTCAGCAATTCTTTATGACAGATACACATTTTTCACTTTTCACTTATACACTTATATATTTTCAGCTAGAGATCGCATAGAAATGGAAGAGAGACTAAAATATGGATTGGCTTATTGAATCTTACTCATTTAAATGGAAGCTGGAAGCTGCTCGGCTGGAGATGAAGGTCAGATTGTCTATCTTCACCATCATTAGTGTGTGTGCAGGTCTACCAGCTCTTGTTTGGTCTGTCATGTTTCAGTCTTCATCATCATCCTCCTCCTCCTCAGTGATATCACTGAGATTGTCTTGAATCCCTACATTCTGATAAAAGATCTGTTAAATGAGAGTGGGTATTTGGATTGGACATTTCTGGTTTTGTGGTGTTTATGGGGGACATCAAGAGACTGTGGTTTTCTCTTAAACCAGCTGGTGGCACTAGAGGGAAATATCCACTGTTTACTGTGTGTTTTCTCTTCACTATGTTTTATAATGTTCTACATTCTTGTGTTATCTCTGTATCTTGTTTGTTGTTGAACTGAGATCACATGACATTATCATTATGTTATAGTATAACAATACTGTCACCTTGGTAACTTCTTATGCAGCTTATAGAAATAACAGTTTGAGGGGGGATTGAGGTCATTTTCAAGCAAAAGTTCATAGATTTTGTGTGAACTGGTTTCTTCACCTTAGACAAATACACATGTGTTTGCTTTTGTATGTTCTGGAGACTTGCACGGACCTCCCCTTGTAAAAATTAACTATATCTTTGCATACTTAAAAAAAAATAGTACTTGGTATGGAAATGATATACTATCAGGTCCTGTTTTAAACTGGTTCCTACTTAGGCAGCTGGGGATACAATGTTATACTGGGTACCAACATATCCAGGCGTTATGCCATTCCTCAAAGCTCAATTTTGGGTCCTTCACTATTTAACTTATACATTAGTTTGACTTTAAGAAAAAATGTTGAAGGAGTGAAAACATATAATCAAGCTCAAAAAGATAATCCTAACGTTAAAGATTGAATGAATGAATATATATATATATAGTTTTGCAGTATAAAAACATATTTCAACTTCCTTTTATGCAGATTTGAACTGTTTTGTCGAGCAGTAGTTACACGGGATTTGAACCAGAGCTCCTTGCTTCCTAAGTAGAGCTCTGCACTGCATGAGCTACTAAACAAACTTTCCATCTAAGAAAACCCATAGATACGAGGCTGGATATGTGTGATGCTAACGTTCAAAAGCATCAGTTTTCAAATCTCCCAGCATATTAATATTGTTTTGAAGTCGTAACATGATATTCTTAAAGTAATTATGTGAAAAATACCCTTTATTAATCAAAACTCTGTGAATTTGTGTGAAAAGGAGTAAAAGGTGTCAGAGTTTTACTGCCTCTAGTGTTTGTTTCTTTAGGAAACTGAAACTGCCGTAATATGCAGTTATTGGTACATATTTAATGTCTTGCTAAAAAGTGCACCCATGAGACTAGGTTGCAAAAATAGAATATTATGAAAACGTTTTTTTTTTTGTAACTTATTTCAAAAACTGAAACTTTCATATATTCTGGATTCATTACATGTAAAGTAAAACATTTCAAAACTTTATTTATTTTTAATTTTGATTATTAAAATACTTGATTGATTCAAATCCTAAAATTGACTTGATGAAGTCAATAATCCAGTATCTCAGTATATTAGAATATTTACATTTGAGTTTCATTAAATGACCATCACTACAGTATAAATTCTGGGTATCTCTTGTTCTTTGAAACCACAATAATGGAGAAGACTGCTGACTTGGCAATGATCCAGAAGATGAACATTGACGCCCTCCACAAAGAGGGTAAGTCACAGAGGGTCATTACTGAAAGCTGTGGCTGTTTACAGAGTGCTGTATCAAAGCATATTAAATGCAAAGTTGACTGGAAGGAAGAAATTGGGTAGGAAAAGGTGCACAAGCAACAGGGATGACCGCAAGCTTGAGAATACTGTCAAGCAAAGCTGATTCAAACACTTGGGAGAGCTTCACAAGGAGTGGACTGAAGCTGGAGTCAGTGCATCAAGAGTCTCCACGCTCAGACGTCTTCAGGAAAAGGGCTACCAAGCCACTTCTGAACCAGAGACAACATCAGAAGCGTCTTACCTGGGCTGTGGAGAAAAAGAACTGGACTGTTGCTCAGTGCTCCAAATTCCTCTTTTCAGATAAAAAACAAATTTTGCATTTCATTTGGAAATCAAGGTCTGGAGTCTGGAGGAAGACTGGAGAGGCACAGAATCCAAGCTGCTTGAAGTCCAGTGTGAAGTTTCCACAGTCAGAGATGATTTGTGGTGCTGTGACGTCTGCTGGTGTTGGTCCATTGTGTTTTATCAAGTCCAAAGTCAATGCAGCCGTCTACCAGGAGATTGGAGCACTTTATGCTTCCATCTGCTGACAAGCTTTATAGAGATGCTGATTTCCTTTTCCAGCAGGACTTTAGCATCTGTCCACAGTACCAAAAACACTTCCAAGTGGTTTGCTGACCATGATATTACTGTGCTTGATTGGCCAGCCAACATGCCTGACCTGAACCCCATATGGAATATATGGGATATTTTCAAGAGAAAGATGAGAAACAGTCGATCCAACAATCCAGAGGAGCTGAAGACTCAATAGAGCCTCAGCAGAGCCACAGGCTGATCGCTTCCATGCCATTCCTCACTGATGCTGGAGTTTAACCTGTCAATAAAAAAAAAAGAAAAACTAAATCCACGATCAGTGACTTTCTGATAAAAATTCTTGAAAGTAAAGCATCAACATTGGCCGAGTCGAATTAAAGAGACAGAGTGGGATATTTAGAAAAACTACACTAAAATAATATAATAATAGAAATATAACATAATACTTACAGAGCATTAGCAGAAGTGTACAAAGTTCCATGGTGTTAAAAACAGACAGATGCAGAAATAATCTTGCACCCTCTAACCTTGCAAACCCACAGATGTCATCCTCTCAGTCTTTATTTGGAGAGACAAAGAGCGAGAGAGACACAGGAAGTATGTCGTCACTGGAACAAAACAGCCGAGGTGTGAATGTCCTGCCATGATATCTATACAAAAGTCACATCTGCAGCCCCACAAGTGACCTATCCCTCTGTCTGTCTATCTTCAGATGTTTTGTCATCATTAATGCTTGATTAAAGCTACACTGCAGTGTAAATAATGAGTACATCATACAACCATCATCAATTTATATTTATTTATTTTTCTCTCTGTACCCTAAAACACTGTTGTAAGTTTATATTAATTATTTATATTTAGGAGCGGATTTCAAAGGAAACTGCATATGTTTTGCATATTCAAGCCACCCCAACTGGACATCGAACCGAAAAGAGTTTGCAAGAAAAAAGTAAGTGACACAAACATAATAAAATGTGAATCAACATAGTTTGCATTGCATCAGCTCTACACTGACTAGGTTCACAAACAGTGTTTAAGTTGGTAACAATGCCATCCCTAAAACAACTACTTATTCTATTTGCTTATAAATAGCCACATTATAGTTTTCCCCATTGACTTAACACAATAGTTATGTCAGTGTTGTCAAACTTTTTAGCATTATTTGATTGCAGTGAGTCAAAACGACAGTGGCATACAATCTACTTACCTGCTCATGAGACATATTTCTTGCATATCCTTTCATTATTAGCAATTAGGCCAAAGCAAGGTGTTTTGATCATGTCAAGAAATGTTAATAAAATACTTTATATTTTTGCAGCTGCTAATTCCATGAAAAACTTCATTCACCACGCCTTTATTTCTTTTATTACATACTTTGCATTTACAGTTTCTCTATATTCTTATTAGCATCTGTATATATGTACATTTGAAGTGACTCACATGAACACTTGTGAAATGGGACGTTAAACAGAGTGATGGAGTAATTGTTGACATGCCGTGTCCATAATTAGGCATGAATCTAGTAATTCAGTACAAAAGTGCATTTTTATGAAGAAGGAAAGACAATGGTGGAGACAGAACCAGGGCCATCTACAAATGCTAAGAAATTAAGCCAGAAAAAGTGAAAAGAAACAGCGTTTTCACTCTTTTTCACTTTTGCTTCTGTATGTGTAAAAATGGAGAAAATCCAGCATTCAGCAACTCCAGATTTGTGTAAATTCAGGCCAAACATTGAACTTCGGCCTCATTAGGAGTGAACAAACAATAATTAAACAGACACATATAAATGCAAAGTGCATATTAATAATGCTGTTTGATACAAAACAAAATTAAAAATGAAAATTAATCATAATAATCCATACCCTGCCAGAAAGCAGGCACAGAATAAAGCAGGGGCACTTGAACAGTGTGTACGGCCAATATGTATTAGACAAAATACATATATAAAATAAAATACATTATCATTAAGAAAAGCAGATGCTAATTTGGGAAATTAATAAATACATAAATCTGAATTCCAGTTTGGGGGAAAATATTTATATATAAAAAAAACATACATTTTCAAACAGCTACATATATACTGCTTATATCAGTTTTAATACCACCTTTATCATCAGTTTTTATTAAAAACCTTTCAATGTTTGAGAATTTAATTTTTTTTCTCTGTTTATTGATATAATAAATATAGTAAATCACATTAGTTCAGATCAATATCTTCACATTCGTATATTTAATACACATTTCTTTGCTCAGTCCAGACCTGTTGAAATTCACTCTTGTCAGTTTTACTGGTTCAAAAAACAATTAAAACCCTTACAAGATTTAATTCGACTGCTGAAATGTAAAAACACATTCAGCAATCTGGATGAGAGGAATAAATATGATTGGGCTGACAAGGATATTGTATTTCTTCCCTAAAAATAAGTATTTAGTACAGCAAAAGAGATCAAGAAGCATTTCTAAGTTCAGTGCATGTGTTTGCCTGCTCACAAAGGAAAGATGCAGCAACAGGCCTCGGTTTACACATGGAAACCTCCTACAAAAATAAAGTCTTGCTACACTAGAGAGCAGTATTTGCTAAGGTATACATACACAGCAGCTGCGGTCAGATTTCCTGTCGCCAAAACTTCTTCAAAACACAAAACGTCTGCCTCCACAAATAAAACCACTGTTGGAATAAGTGCTATATGAATCGTGAATATTCTTGATCAGTGAGTTCTCTATAGTTAGTAAATGCACTACATGTGTGTCTGTACAGATCGAGTCCTAAAGCACCTTTAGTGTAACATGGATCGTGCTACTCTTAATAAATGTGTTTTTACGTCTCTAGAATAGGTTTAGACAGCGCTAGCACATTAACACTCGTTCGTTACTGAAGAACTATTTGTTAGGCAAGTCATTATGCAAATATTTTGTCTTTGCATCTTACAGTAAAGCAATGAGCACATCTTAAATTAATAGGCTACACATTTTCATGCATGCATTGCCTACCTGAAAATGTCTTTTCTATCGCGTCACTATCGTCTCCGATCTGGTTTCAATCCAAATACATGCAGTGTGAACGCAGACTATTTAGGGAAATCACTGCACATGGTTTTAGCAGCTGGGAGTGCGATATATGTCTAATGTTTTCTAGGTTTTAACACTTCACAGACTATAAGCAACTACACATTTCCCTCGCGTTTATAATATTTTTTCTATAAATGGGTGATAATAATGATTGGGGAAGCAGCATGCAGTAATCGTAGTCTCCCTCGGTGTGAATGAGGCAGCAAGTAATTATTATTTTACAATCAATACTGCAGCTCACATACCTCTATACTGCTATTAAATGAACTATATATATATATTATATAAAATAAATAAATGAAAGGATAGAAAGAAGAAAGGATGACATACAGTACCAGATAAACAATATGTTCAAATTCAATGCATCTTGACATACAGGCAAAATTAAAAAAAATATATATACAAATATTTATAATATGTTATAAATAATCAGTATTTTCTTTAAATAAACAATCCTGTGTGTCACCCTGGATCCATACAAATCTTCAAAATATTTTTTGCCACGGTTTCAAATGGAGTGGCTGCCAATACATTTAACACATTTACTTTCACCATGAACTGAAGCTAAAGCAAAGCAAACCAAACCAAACCGCTGTAGTATTTCAGGAGGTGTTTGAACAACATTCAACATCTAAAATACCAGCATTTGTCTGTCATTTGTTGAAAGCTAGGGAAGTAACGGTTCACAGATTCTCAGTTTTAGGGCCAGTTTAATTTTGTGTACCATTTGGTTAAAATAATAATAATAAATACACCACTTGTTATTTCTTATATTATAAAGCTGAATTGGTGTGTTATTGGTCATTATATATGAATAAATAAATACCCATTAAAACATACAGTAATCGCTGAACATGCAGAATACACCATACTTCTATTTACTACTACCACAAGAAAGTTGGTTTACTTTTCATGTTCTTAAGATGTTATTAGCATATAAATGTAATAGAAAGAAAATAATAAATCAGAAAAGGATCAGTGGCCACCAGCTCATGCAAAGTGAAAATAATTTTGGACACTATATCTGTCATATCATGGAATAATTGCTCCACACCAGCGATTATTCAGCAGTGCAGCACATTCACAGCGTGAACAAACGGCCTACAGAGACTGAGAAATGAGCAAACGCTGCCTGCTATAATCACAGCGTCTGTCTGCATCCTCACCGCTGCCCACAGAGGGATTCAAACTACCAAATAATCAGAGATCGTTCTGAACGCAGAGCTCCATCCGCTTTGACCACAACCGTGGTGCGTGTTGCTTGAAAATAAATAAGTTATCGACAAATTTCAGTTTGGTGCACCGTTACAGCTCTAGTTTAGCATCATCTCACATGATCAATTGCACTTCGATGAGTGGAGCACTAAAAACTTTACATTATTATTCAATTAATACTTGTTTTCTGAGAAAAAAAAAAAAATCTTACTCTGTAATTTTGTCATGTTTTCAAGTACAAATCAAAGACAGACCTAAACATCTCTAAATCAAGACACATTTACTTCAGAAGTACAAAGATTTAAGATATTAAAAAATAAATAAAAAAAAGTTAAAGGAAACAAGGAATCGGTAGCCAAATAAAAATACATAAATTAATTTAATAAATCAAAGGGAAAACAAGATTATTTTTCTTATTTATCTTACTGTTTTAAGCGTAAACCAGGGGTATTATAGTTAACTAAAACTGTAACAAAAACTAAAACCATAAACATTTCCATTACATAAAATAAAGTTTAAATTAAATAAAATATACAAGCTTTTTATTTTGGCTTGTTGCCAAGGCAACATTTTGCATTTTAATTTAGTCTAACTTGATGTATGAAAATAACTAAAACTAAATTAAAGATTAATAAAAATAAACAAAAAATTACTAAAATGAAAAATATAAAAATAAAAACTCAGTCGAAAATGTGAATAAAAACTATACTAGTTTCTCAATGATACTAAAATAATTCGTTCATTCGAGAAAAGACTTAATCTCTCATAATTTTCTTAAGAAATTTCCACTCTCAAATTTGAGAATACTCAGATATTTGCACTGGAAAACAAGACAAAAATACAAAATAATCTTTTTTTTGTTTGTTTTTTTTAGAATACATATTCATATATAATTAATTACTGTCAAATTATGTATGGATAATGGAGTTTGAGCTTAAGTAGACAAAAAAAAAAAAAAAAAAGTTTGCTTCTGAAGTACACAGTTCAGTAATGTTCTTTAAGGATGTTTAGATATTTTATTGGAAAGAAAGAACACATTAATATTAAAGCATGTTGTTAAGTGTGTAAAACCTCATAAACACACACAGGGTGTTAGATGAAGTGTGAAGAAGGCTGGGAACTCTGTCATAAGAAGATAAATGACTACGGAGGTGAGGTAAAGTCAGCAGGAACGTGGTTTCAGCTTCATGCCGGTGTGTGTAAATGAGACGGGACGTCAGATAGAGATGGGGCAGACGATGACCTTGTCCTCCAACAAGACGCTGACCACCAGGAAGACGAGATAGAGCAGGAACATGATGAAGCCCAGCAGTTTGCTCATCTTCCACTTACAGGCGGCGATGGAGATGGTGACGAAGAGGAGCATGAGGAAGAGCAGCACGATAGCGCAGAACAGACCGTTACTACTCACCCGAACCGGGCTCATACTGTTGCCAATGGAGTACAGCAGCCATGGGAGCGGTAACCTGGGAAACAAAGAAACGCTCCTATAAATATACAAAACTGAAGCTCTGATACAAAACCCAGTGAACTGCTTAATGCATTATACAGTATAATGAAATACGGAAATAACACTTTCAAAATATATACTTGCGTGCAAAACGAAATGTAACATTTTCAGACAACTGCAATTTAACTGCAACTCATTGTAGTTAAATTAAAATAATAGTTTTAAATAGCTACTAAATGCAATTAGCTGAACTTTAGAGTGTTTTGACCCACTTAAGTAGGACTTAAGTACATCTTTATATGTAATTGAATAATTACATCTGTTGTCTTTGAAATATGGCTAAAGTACTGCTGAATGTACTGACAAGCATTTATGATAAACTAAAACATACTTTGATGTAATTTCTATTGACATGTTTGTCATATACTTACATTTATTTGTAATAAAACATTTCTAATGATGCAAAGTTAGTTTAGTACCTTAAAATGTTAAACTCTAAAATATTAACTTTAAAATGTAAAATAAAATGAATAAAACACTGTTTACAGATAATCTATCTTTTCATGTGCTTTACTATGTTAGTCAACACATCAAAATAAATGTACTTCATTAAAACACAATAATAGATTATTAAAACAATGATTTAAAATGTTTGTTAAGGTAAACGTTTAACATTAGAGCGCACAATGTTTATATGCTCACCAAATCAACATTTAATTAAAAAATACAGTAAAAACTGGAAAAAAAATTAATTGAATATTATTAATAGCTATTTACTATGTGAATATATTGTGAAACGTAATTTATTTCTGTGATCACAGCTGTATTTTCAGCATCATTACTCCAGTCTTCAGTGTCACATGATCTTCAGAAATCATTCTAATATACTGATTTACTGATCAACAAACATTTCTGATTATCAATGTTGAAAACCAATTTCCAATATTTTTTTTGGAAACCGTGATACAGTTTATTTTTCAGGATTCACAGATGAATAGAAAGTTCAAAACAACAGCATTTAATTGAAAGAGAAATATTTTGCTACATTATAAATGTCTTTACTGTTACTTGTGATCAATTTAATGCATGCTTGCTGAAGAAAAGTATACATTTCTTAAATAAAAACAAGCCATACCCCACAGTAATGTCGAATATGTTGGAGCCCACAGAGCTGGACACTGCCATGTCTCCCAGACCCTTTCGGGCCACAATGACACTGGTGATCAGATCTGGGATGGAGGTTCCCGCCGCTAGAATCGTCAGTCCCATGATCTCCTCTGTGATTCCTATAGTCTCTCCCACCTGCAGAGATATTAGCTCTAAACAATCAGAACAATGGCCTCAAATCACCATTCAGTTCAACATCAATAACACACTGCCAGTGGAAGATTATTTCACAGCGAGAGTTTAAAAAGACTCCATGAAATCAAACAAACTGAACTTTAGAGTGTTTTTAACCCACTTAAGTAGGATTACAAATAAAATTCACTTAATTTCAGAATGTTTTTTATTTTTTTATATGGTGCAAGTATTGCTGAATGTGCCGACAATGATTAACTCAAATATAATTTAATGTAATTTCTACTTAAAGTTGCATTAAAATTGCTATTAAATGCTATTAATGTTACAGGTTTGGTTGTTGGGAGTAAAGCGCACAATGAAGGAGAACATTTAGGAACAAACTTTTAAGCAAAAGCCACAGGTACACATAGAAATCAGCCAAACATAAACATAAACCAAGACAGACTGTGACAAGAAGGAAACTAAGCGTATTTAAACACTGGGACTAATGAGACACAGGTGAACAGAATGACATAATCAGCAACACAGGAAAACTAGGTCACAATGGAAATAACTAAAAATACACAGAAACCAAGGCATACATATGACAATTAAACATTTGCAATAATGAAGTTGCAAAGTATTTCATTTAGAATATATTAAGTTTAAATCTAATATTGAATAACACACTACAGTTAAAATAATAATCAAGTTCTTTATATGTACTTTAGTATGTTAATCAACACATTAAAATAAGTATACTTCTTAAAACATGACAAAAGATTATTAAAACATGATTGAAAATGCACTTTAAAGGGAAACTTTTAATTTGACATTATTACAAATTTAAGTGTACTTAAGTGTGTTCAGAAACAGTTATGAAAGTGTCTTTCTTTAAGTCACTTATATGGCTTAGTAGTATATTATTTTTATATAAGCATAGTATATTTTTATAGTATATTTTTTAATATAAGCAATTTTTAAATTTGAAGTACAATACAAATGCACATTCAAAACCATTAAGCACACTTTTCACAAGGGTTTGTCAAAAAATTAATAAATAATCATCTTCAGCAAATGGATAACTAAATCCAGATGTTCTGAATAAAGATATAAACAGCCCTGATGTGAACTAGTGTCTGGTGTCCGGTCTTACCTGATGAGCCCACCACACCATCAGGTAGGAGAATCCCGCGATCCAGCAAATCGCTCCCAGGAACGTTATGGGAAAAAACTTCTGGGAACTCTGAAGAAAAACACGAGAATCATCTCCCGGTTACTCACGGTTCTCACATCTGCATCAAACACTGGTCAGAAACTCACGGGCTTCCGGACGTCCGGCAGCGTGATCCACAGAGGTAAGATTATGGGCAGGATGAAGAGATACATGAAGCGCTTGCGTTTGGACTCGGGCCACGACAGGCTCAGAGGCTGATCTTCCTCATCATCCTCTTCACCCTGATCAGAGAGAATGTGTGAGATGTGAACATTTCCAATTATCTCCAACACACTGCTCCGACACATTAGACTGGGCTCCTGTTTCTCCAATTAAAGCTCATGTAAATCCTGCGGGATGGAGGAGCTTTTGTCAGAACATGCCATATTTAAATGCAGCTATAACCAGGGTTATTAACGTCAAACAAAAAAAAAAAAATGCTTAAAATAAACATGAATATAAAATAAACTTTTTATTTAGTAAAATGTTTATTTTATCTAAAGTTTTATTAAATTATATTAGTTTTTATATAATTTTTGTTTATATATATATATATATATATTACTATGTATTTGTATTATTTTTTTATTTCAGTTTTAGTTATTTTAGCATGTCAAATTATACTGAAAAATCTGAAAATTTAGCTTACCTCACTAAACAAGCATACACTTACTTTTACTTTTTGCAAGCTATGGACTTATAGCTTAGCTTGAATAATGAGTTAAAGTAAGTTTTAATATTATAACATTTATATTATATATTAATAACAATAATAAAAATGATAAAACCATAAATATACACACACATTGTTCAAAATTCTAAATATTAATAACAACTATAATTATGTCAATGATTCTAAAACACTGAAAACAATTTTTTAATTTTTTTTTACATCAAAGCAAAGAATATAATAAAAATAATTCAAAATATTAATAAAAACTATACTAGTGTGTCTCAAAGATCCTAAAGTAGCAGCACTATAAAGCCATAACACATCAGCCGAGCGCTGAGGTCTTTCTCCAGTGTGTGTGAGTGTGTTTCTGTATCTGTGGTGTGTTACAGTGATCCTCAGAGATGCTCTGTCAGACCCCTCAGCATCACTGCTGCGATGAAGCCGCTCAGACGGAGCAAAAACAAACACACAAGCTTATGTGAAACTCCAGCGTTCTCGCTCTTTCTCTCGCCATTTCCCTCTTCATGCTGCTCAGAAACAGCTGCACTGAGTGTGTGGAGAGTACAGTGAGTGTGTAAGAGCAGGCAATCAGAATGTGTGTGTGTTGCCCTTTAAGAGCGGTGGAGTGGTTACTATGGTGATGAGCAATGTGTTTAAGAGCCGATTCCTAGCGGAGGAGAGTTTGTGACGACGCGCGATCAGTCTGGAATCAAACGCAATGCTAACAGCAGACGTCAAACAGAACCATACTGATTTTGCAGAATAAACATAACATAATCCTAAACCTAACCGTAGCCTGAAAGAGAGAGTTCACCCAAAAATGAAAATCCTGTCATTATTTACTCACCTTCAAGTCGGTCCAAACCTGCATGAATGTTTTTCTTCTGTTGAACACAAAAGAAGATTTTCTGAAGAATATTGGCAAAAAGACAGTTGACGGTAGCCATTGACTTCCATAGTATGGAAAAAATACTGTGGAAGTTAATAGCTACCGTCAACTGTTTGATTAACAACATTCTTCAAAATATCGTCTTTTGTGCTCAATCTATTGAATTTGGTATTGTTATACGTCCAAAAAATACAAAAAAGTTGTAGAAATTGTATTTAAGACCTTAGTGTAGTTGTAGTTTTACTTTAAAGTACATTTTTATTATTTACGTTTTAATAATATTTTGTCGTGTTTCAAAGAAGCATGTGTAAAGTACCTTATTATCTTAACCGTAGTATATTAAAATACAAATATATTTAAATACATGACATATGCATGTTTCAATAGAGATGACATTAAAGTATATTTTAGTTTATCATAAATGCTTGTCGTAGGTACATTCAGCAGTATTTTAACTTAATATTTTAAAGACAATAGAATTATCAAATTACATAAAATGTAATTACATCCTACTTAAGTGGGTCAAAAACACTCTAAAATTATGAATTTAAACTATAATATATTTTTATTGAATTGCAGTAAACATGCAATGAAGTGTCTGAAAACATAGAAACATAAAAAGTATATCCTTTTAAATTCTACTACTTCTGTTATAAGTAGCCTACTTTCTTAAAGATTTGTTCTTTTTCAAAATGGTGTAACGCAGAATGAACTCATGACAACTAATGGCTTTAAGACATTGTTAGGTTAAATGCAGATTTGCCAGTCTCTGAAATATGAAATATATGAAAATGTAATTAATTACTCTTTGTCGTTGTTGACACACGTTTTTAAAGGAATATTCCACGAATAAATGCAATGAAATTCGATTGAACAAGATATTAAAGATGTGTTCTGTTGAAGGTAAACTGCACAGTGAATGTCGTTGGTCAGTCTGGATGAAGAAACGAGGAAGAGTCTGAATAAACATCGGTAACTGATTCTGAAATGCTCTCGGTTGTATTTCACTCCTCCCTCTTCTGCTTCAACAGAAATGTGACCTTTTCTTCAAGTAAAAATAGCTGCTTGTTGAGAATATTTTGAGATTTTTAATGTCACCTTCAGCTGCAGTGTGTATATGGTGTGTATATGGTGTGTGTGTGTGTGTGTGTGCGCGGCGAGGGGGGTCTGTGTGTTTGTCTCTGTGTGTGTGTGTGTGTGTGTGTGTGTGTACCCAAAAGTTAGGTAAACCTGACAAAATCTCCAAAACAACTCCCTTTGGGGACGTCCTCATTTGTAAAACAGGTTTAAAAGAAACTAAACAAAGTTTTTTTGAAATTGTAAAAATGCAGAAAGTCTCCTGTGAGGGCTAAGTTTAGGTGTAGGGTTGGTGTAGGGCAATAGCACACACAGTTTGTTCAGTATAAAAACCATTACGCCAATGAGATGTCCCCATTTCGATAGCTATGTAAACGTGTGTGTGTGTGTGTGTGTGTGTGTGTGTGTGTGTATGGGTTGTGTGTGTGTGTATGGGTTGTGTGTGTGTGTGTGTGTGTGTGTGTGTGTGTATGGGTTGTGTATGGGTTGTGTGTGTGTGTGTGTGTGTGTGTGTGTGTGTGTGTATGGATTGTGTGTGTGTGTGTGTGTCTGTGTGTGTGTGTATGTGTGTGTGTATGGATTGTGTGTGTGTGTGTATGGGTTGTGTGTGTGTGTATGGATTGTGTGTGTGTGTGTGTGTGTGTGTGTGTGGTGGGACAGTGTCCTGCAGGAGCAGTGTAATTATCGGGACGGTGCACTGGTGAAACACTGCTATGGGTGTGAAAGGAGCGCCGCGGCTCCTGACAGACACACAGGGAACGAACACTCAAAATAGTTTCAACAGGGAAATGACAGAAGAGACGAGGCGATCATCGGTGACACTGAGATAAAAAATAAAACGCAGCAGATGACGGTGAAGGAAAGTTACTTTGGTTCCATCTACAACATACAACATGTGTTTTACATGATTATATTGTGTTTAATGTTTAGTGTATGAGATCATACATATGTGTGTGTTTGTGTGTGCACACGTTTATATATAATTTATGAAGTTTAAAATATTATTTAAAAAAAAATCATAATCACACCAAATTTGATAGTACAGCTCTATGAATTTATTTATTCATTAATTTATGGCCACACTTTATTTTAAGGTCCAATTATCACCATAAACAATTAAATATGACTTTTGCTTAAAAAAAACTCCTGATTTGTTGCTTATTAATAGTCATTAAGGTAGTTGTTCAATTTAGGTATGCATTAGGGTTAGGGATGTAGAAGATGGTCATGTAGAATATGTGCTTTATATGTACTAATAAACATCCTACATTTATATAGAAAGGGGTCATAATATTTGGTGGTCCATGGCATCAAAACGTTTGAAAAGCCCTGCCATTAACACTGTTAATTAAATGACAATTATGGCCTAACATAATTGCAAATGCTCATTGTGGCTGTTTAAAATACAGAATATCATATAAATCTTTATTTTTAGAATATCCCAGTACAATTTGTCCAGACATCAGACAATCCTAAAAGTAGGAATCTTTCTCTTCATCAGTAATGTATTGTTTGATTCGGCACACACGAGGGTTCACAGGACTGAAGGATCAGCTCTCATTCTCTCATCTCCTCTCCTGTCCCTCCTTCTCTTTTTTTAGTAACTTCCAGGACAATTTGTCCAGACATAAAACAATCCTAAAAGTAGGAATCTTTCTGTTCATCAATAATGTATTGTTTGATTCGGCACACATGAGAGGGTTTGCAGGACGGATGGCTCCTCTAGTCCTTTCTCCTCTCCAGTACTATAAAAATAGATCTAAATCTTCAGAATAAATGCCATTTTTAATGCAACAAAATCAAAAAGTGAAGCAAGTGAGGGCATGTTACAGATTATGTG
Source organism: Barbus barbus (assembly GCF_936440315.1). Taxonomy (NCBI): domain Eukaryota; kingdom Metazoa; phylum Chordata; class Actinopteri; order Cypriniformes; family Cyprinidae; genus Barbus; species Barbus barbus. Next base: position 44,824,755 of record NC_136730.1, on the reverse strand, counting down.
TGTTACACCATCAGATTACAACTAAAGTAATTACTTTACTTACTTGAATTTACACTATTTTGCTGTCAAAATAAAATGAAATGCATACACTGCACTACATACACTGCGTTAGGATAAATTATGTTTTATTAACAAAGTTCGGGAGGAGCACATCAGATACTTAGCCTAATTAACACAAGTGGCACGCAATCAAGTCAATCAGCCCACGGATATAAGTACAGCTTACATACCTCCACTCATTCGACGGTCTATCAGCATCCCTCCACCACCCCTTCTCCACCAATATCACTAAGTTCTCACCACACCATGGAGGGGGTACTCTGGGTTCAGGCCGTTCCCGAGCTCAGAGCCCTTGCCCAGGACAGCACGCCTACTACGTATTACCATACTCGCCAAATACACATTACGTAACTCGTGCTAAATATATGTAAGCGTGAACTCGTGAACTGAGACTTGTTATAGCACTTGTATATCATTGCTCTTTTGTTGATTTTGATTACTTCCATTGTCCTCATTTGTAAGTCACTTTGGATAAAAGCGTCTGCTAAATGACTAAATGTAAAATGAGAATTGTGTTTATATATGAACAATATTTTGCTATAACATGTATTGAAACGGCCTGTGTGTTGCATAATAATGCTTGCTCCAGTGAAAAAAGCCCTGTTGTCTCTCACATCAAAATCCAGCCACATATTTGTTTAGAGCTGTTTTGGCTTGTAAATGGTGCTTGATCTGCAGATTTCTCTCCTGATTCAGACCAGACCACTTTTTCACTGGAGGAAGCGTTATTATGGATTATGGACTCTATGGTATTTTATTTTAAAACGTCTTAATACTGGATTTGTTTCAGCTTTTGTCTTCTCCAGATGTTAACTGATGGACTGGAGTGGTGTGGATTATTGTGATGTATTTATCAGCTGTTTGGACTCTCATTCTGACGGCACCCATTCACTGCAGAGCATCCATTGCTGAGACAGTGAATATGGAGCAAATTTTGTGCCAATATTCATAAACAAATGATTTTCTCACAAATGCGTGCGGGCAGATTTTCTCACACGTGCAATTGAGCAACTTTCTTTTTATTGCAATGCAAATGTATAATGGATAGCAACAATATTGTGTACCAAAAATGAAAGCTTAGACAATTTAATTTAGTATCAGATATAGTAATATCACCCAAGAGGTCATTAATTATTAATAAAAAAAATGAAAACAAATCACATTATTTAGTGCAATATCTAAAACTTTTTTATTTTTTTAATGATGTAACACGTGCAATCATTTGTCTAAAATAATTACATATTTTTTAGCTAAACAAAATGATGAATATTTATTTTCTGGTGCCACTCTTGTCCTGTCAATTGGGGAGCGGGAACTGCGAGCTGAGTGCTGCAAGAGGTCCATTCCGGCTGCTGAGGCATTTCAACGGCGAATCTCAGCGTCATGTTTTCTGACAAATAGTGAGTTTAGTGAGTTTATGCTTAAAACGAGAACAAACATCTGTCAATGTGGTGATAACAAATAAACGTTCTTTTAAAGCAAGGATCACAATGTAAATAAGTTACAGCATCTTTATTGTTAACCTTGACAAGAAAGTTGTAAAAGTGTGTATTGCTAATTTTTGTGTTAAATAAACTCAACTAGTTTTCTCTTTGAATTAAGTTTATTTTTCTGATCCCACTGGCAGACATTTGTTCTTGTTTTAATCACAAACTCAATAACTTTTTTCAAGAATTGTTTATGACTTGATATCTGAAGTCATTTTGCTTCTCAAGTAAATAAAAAAAAAAAAAAAAAATATATATATATATATATATATATATATTACAGTGTAGAACAAAACTAGCAAAAGTAGTTTACACGTTACTTTTGATAATGTCACATCACATTTAAAACTCACCGTTCTGAGCATCACTATCTGATCTACAATTAAAATGTGTTCTCGTTTACGTCAACGAGTAAATAAATAAACTGTACTCTGTGAATCCATGCATGACCTTTGATGACCTTTAACCCGGCCGTATGTAAAAGCCCTCGTATGCTCATGACAAGAGACAGCAATGTTGAGGTCGTGTTGATCTAAAGTTCACGAGTGATGCTCTCGTGAGCAGGTTGTCACGGTGACATTGAGAGGACTCTCGGTCTGCATGCTGCGCCGTCTGTTCTGCTGGCATGTTGCCGTGCCAACAGGGGGCAGAGGAAGAGAGAGCTTCATCTTCTGAACGCAGGACCGTGTGTGTGTGTGTGTGTGTGTGTGTGTGTGTGAGGAGTCGCAGGCCAGCGGGAGGGAGACGGACGATCAAATGTGTTTTCTATTGAGTCACCATAAGTGTGAGGTTTCTGCAGTCCTGCCGTGACTTGGCCTTCATTTCTGTTTCCAAAGTCAGCGCTATGATTCACTTTCTGTCCCGTTTTAGCACTGAAATCTCTGTGTAACGAGTTGAGTGTACAGTAGCAAGTACACGTCAGTCTTATTTTAGTATCACTGTGATATTATTATAGCTTTTGTTACTATCTTGAATTTGTTTCTTTTTATTTATTTCTTTATTTTTTCATTTTAAATTTAAAGTTTTTGGTCATTTTGTTGTGTTTGTGTAATTTTTAGTTTACTATATGTATGTATAGTTTTTATTCTTTTTAGATTTGGTTATTTTAGCAAGTCATGTTTAAATAAAAGTGAGAAATGTCGCCTTGGTAACTAGCTTAAAATAAGTTTTTGTATGTTTTATTTAGATTTTTAGTTAACAATAATACCACTGTCAGTAAATATGGGTTTATTTAATCTTATTCTTTATTATTATTATTTTTTCAGATGTTCCGATGTCTACTTACAAAAAATCTCAGAATTTGGCAAATATGTCAGTTAAATCAGATGATGAACATGATTGAAAAATAATAATAAAATAAAAACATATACAATGCAAAAATATATTATTTGTATTATATCAAATCTTGTGTAATATGCTGTACTAAGAATGTGATTTATTTACTCCAGTGTGTCCATTAATGTATGTTGGGAAGCATTTAAATACACAGGTATTGAAACAGTGATGGAGATATTCAACATAGACTACATCAAACTCTTACAAAGACAATGTCTCTTTTGGGCTTAAATGAGGATTTTAATCTCTCATTGATTTTTTCCCCTTTCTTTCTTGGACATAATATTTATGAACTGCATTTTTGCCTGGTATGTTATTGTTGTTTTTATTATTATTATTAGTTTCAGATAGAACTGAACTGCAGTTCGTGGACTGACTGTTTTATTATAAACACCAGATCTTTCTCATTGCTTTGTATATAATTCCTGAGAAGCAGTGAATTGACTGGTTGACAGCTGAAACATTGCTATATTGTTTTATCCCCTGCTTCAATTCAATAAATAATATTTAGAGTGCTGACCTTTCTTCTAATTTGTATTTTTTTAGTTAACAGTTATAACCCTGGTGCGTGTTTGTTTTATTAAAGCATCAACGACTCACGGTATTCACATCCTGTCCAGCGGTGCCGTTCATCGGTGGAGTCACGTCCACCTCGACACTTGAGCTGTTCGGCACATTTTTATCTGTAACACAAACAGAAAAGAAACAAGTGAAGTGAGTTTATCTTTACTAAATGGCCAGATTAAGCAAATTAACCACATTCATGCAAAACAATCCCCACATGAATCCTTCTAAAGCAGGTCTAGCATAGTCTTCAGCTGATGTTTTTTCAGCACCTCACGCTATGAGCGCCACATTTGCAGAATGTAGAAGGTAAATTTACCAGGCCTGGATATTAAAATGTTGAACTTCCCAGATATTTCCATTCAAACCTTCACAAATTTACCTTTACATAGTATAGTACTTACAGTTTTTTTAAGGTATCTGAAAGTTTAGCACATTCTAGCCAATGCATATGTCCAAAAAAAAACAAACATTGCATTATCACGGTAGGTTTGTTAGTGGAGCAATAGTGGCAAAAATAAAGAAAGTCCAGTAGATGGGTTTGAAAGGGTTAAAGATGTTCTGTGGTCACATCAAAGAAGCTGCTCTCAATTGCCCTGCTTTTGATGCTAATATGCTAATATGGAACTGTTAGCATAATTTCCCACTTGAAATGAAAGTCCATGTGTGTCTTCATCACACAAACAGTATTATGGGATTAAGTTATATTAAGATACTTCATTTCATTTCTATAAAGTGCACACACAATTGTAACCTTAATGAGCTTTTTGTACCTGATCAAATTGGAAAAAAAAAGATTGGAAAAAGCTGGTTCTTGTTCACTTCATCAATGGATTTAACATGCAATGGCAAATTTAACAGAGCTAGACACAGGTTCAGTGCATACTTTACTGTGTGAAGTTACTTTACCTCACAAATCTTTATACTACCACTTACCAGCAACTCCATTTGAGTCCTCCACCTGGCATTTATTTTTGGCAATTTTTTGAAGGATGGATGCCTTCTCGCGGAATTTTCCTGAAAAAAAAAAGTCCAGAAAGACCATGAGTGATTTGGATTAAACAATTTTCCCTTGTGACAAATAAGTGTGCTTAATTTTAAAAAGTATTACCAAAAAAACTATGCTTGTAGATAATATTCACAACACTTTCTGTTTCTTAACACACTTAAATACACTTTTAAAAAGAGCACTTCATAACAGTGTCAAATGAAGCCTTTTAGTGCTTTAAAGTACACTCATGTGTTGACTAACATACTAAAGCACGTGAAATACTGGATTAGAATTTTTAACTTCGATTTCACCTTTAAAATTGATATATTTTAAACGTAATGTACTAGATTGCAATTCATTACAAATGTGAAGTTTCAAATATATTTAAATGTCTGACATACAAGCTTAACAGAAATTTAATAGAACTTATTTAAAAAATAATAGAAGTAACTATGAAATTACATAAAGATGTACTTAAGTCACATTTAAGTGCGTCAAAAATCACCCTAAAGTTCAGCAAAATGCATCTGATATAAATTTAAACTATAATACATTTTTATTTAAGTCCAATTAACATGCAATTAAGTGTCTACAAAAACATTACATTGTTCACACTTAAGTATGTTATTTTAAAGTATTTTCATTACATCATAAGTAGTTCACAAGGTTATCACTGTGCAAGATTCACAGATACCAATTAGTTTAAATGTATATAGCTATTTTAACCTTAGTTTTCGAGTGAGCTCTGTAGTAATAAGACTTAATGAATATGTTTTAATGAAAGTAGTAACTCCAGCATGTGTCATAAACAGTAACACCCTTAAACTGTATCTATATTCACTATTTAGCACAGCCTTTTAGTGCTTGGAAAAAGGTCAAAATACCATTTGACCTTTAATGCAACTTTCAAACCAACAGCACACAGTAAACACAGCTGCTTGCTGCTGGTTTAGGAGATTAGAGACAAAGTCTATAACTCAGCATGGCGAGAGCAGCACCAGACCCACGAAGCAAACATCAATACAGTTGCACAACCTTTCAGGATCCATCAGTGTGGAAGTGAAATCTCAGGCGGTCACACACAGACAGCAGCAGCATGTCTCGTTCTGTGTGTGTTCGAATGAAACCGCATGTGCACGAGCTTGCATTAAAGCTATGAACATAATGTGTGGTGGGTTGGTCTCACTTCACTAATGGAAAACATCATGATCGGTGAATGTCTTTGAGCTTCCTGAGGAATCATTGACTCTGATTGGCTGATAGACAGACTGTCCTGTCTGGCTCGATCGGTGCGGTCACCACGATCAACACACACTTGTATGTTACGTGACCTACATATCATTAATACACCTGGAACGGTCTGGAAGTGGCATTGGAGTTTGAACTAAGCAGGTTTGTGTTGTTGTACGGGTTTGTGGTGTGTAAGGATAGTTAGTAGTCAGGATAGTCTTCAACAGGGGAGGCAAGCTGGGTTTCTCAAAATCACAGCAAATATTCCCTTGTGAGAAGAAGTACACATAAAAAGAGTAATTATTACAGAAATAATATATTTTAAAAGAATATACTTGCATGCAAATTTAATGTAATGTTTTCAGACAGTTGCATGTTAAATCCAATTAAATTAAAATCTATTATAGTGTAAGTCTACTGTATATTAAATGCAATTTGCTGAACTTCAGAGAGTTTTTGACCCACTTAATCAGGGCTTAAATACATAACGAGAAACACTTTCATGACTGTTTTCACTTAAGTATTCACTTTTATTATTCAAATGCAGTTTTTTTAATAAATGCACACATACTCTCTCTCTCTCTCTTAAGATTTTAAGTACACTGCAAGTGCACATTCAATTATGTACACTTCTTTTTCACAGGCTTTTACAGACAGGTATTATCTAGGTTATTGTTGGGTTGCTCTGAATACAAGCAGAGATTCTCTAAATAGTACCTCGTGTACCTTCCCATGCTGAATATTACAACATCAAAGTCTGTTTAGTACGGAGGAGGGAACTAAAATTAGAAACCCTGTGTAACACACACAAACGCAGAATCGGTTGCCTTAGATGTTATGGATCCTCAAAGAGACTTAAGCAATTCAGCTATAACAGACGTCTCAGAAGCGACATTATTGCATTAGTGAGACGTGAGAGAGAGACGGGCTGATATTATTGCATTATCCCTTGCATAACTCTAGTTACAGAATGACTCACTCTCGGTCTCAACACCGTGACGTATGTTTCTTACCATCTATTTCTGTGTGTGTCTGAATGCAGTCAGCCGTTTTATCTGACTCAACACGGATTGCTGAGCGATTACAGACGTGACGAGTAATGCAGCTTTGCTATCGGAAAAATCTGCCGCATTCGTGTAATTTCCACCCACCGTTCTGGCTAACGCACTTTTAAAAGCACCCATTAACTATTAAAAGCACCCAGTTTTCTTAAATGCATGGATGTATTTATTGAAACAGGATGTTTGGGAAGGATATTTTAAAAAAGCCATTAATCATGACTTACTACTTGTTAGTCAGGTGATATCAGGGAAGAGACTTTCTCATTCTTTAAAGCATCTCTTTGGACATGTTCAGTACTGGATGAATCATCAGTATTTGGTCCACTTTCCTCATAAAGACTGCTAAAGCTTATTTGTGTTAAAATTCAAATGCCAGAAAATGCCTATTTTAACCGTGTAAATTTGCTAAATTTATAACACTTTTAAATGATCCATGTGATCAAAACTGAGAAACCTGTCGCACACAATCTACTCCATGTCTTCTGTTGTCCGGTTGATAGTTTAGGGTTTTTTAGCAAGTAAAGTTATTTTAGTGCAATTATACAAATGCTTCACGTGTCTCTTTGCTGTCGAAACCTTACTGACACAGTTGCTTTGGTAGCTTCCCTCCTGTCACTAGGGAGAGTTGGGGAAGTAACCATTCTAGCTCACCCTTTTATAAGGAAGTGAGTAAGATTGTAGCCATGTGCTTTGGCATCTTTGTTCAAGCTGTTGTATGGGCCCTATTTTGAGTGCTCAATTTCAGCTCAATGTAAGTGATGTTTTTGGTTTTTGTTGGATGGATTGTGTATATATGCATATGGAATGTTTCATGTTTGGTCTGATTATTATTTAATTGTGTTTGTATACAGAGGGTTTTCTTTTGTGGGTGTATGGGCTGTACCAACCATCAACTATGAGTATTGAAAAGAGTAAGGACTATTTCATCCTGAATACTCGTTTGGACTGATTATTCTTGGGATATTCCTTAATGCTTGTTCTGGAATAGGAAATGGGTTCTTAATATGGACATTAACCACTGTGAGCTCCATCATCACGGTTCATCTGTGATCTTTTTGCGTTCTCTACCCCTTTCAGAGGAATGTTATAAGGTAGTGTGGTTTCATGTCTGTATGTGGTCAGTTTAATGGGGGATTTTCTTTCAATGAAGGTTTGTTCTTTCTTTTTTCCGATACTAAATTAGGAATGAAACCACGATTTGCACTTATGTGAGTGAAATCTCGGCAAAAGGGTCATGAAACTAAAAATGGCAACACACGGCATCGTGGATAGAGAGACGAAGCAGAAGGAGAGAAAAGTGAGTGTTGACAGAAAGAGTCTTACCTTCCTCGGTCATTGACTGATAATATTTTAGCTTGCCATAAGTCCCCAGCTCTACAATATCACACACAGAGACAAGGGTAAGGAAACACACGCTGGCACATGTACTCCAGCACACACACACACACACACACACACACACACACGTATAAGTGTCAGTGAGAATGAGGAGGTGATGTGGTCAAAATAAATCTCTCTCAAGGCCGATCTCACAGGCATAAGTGCAAAAAACTGAACAAAAAGACAAAGAGGAGGAGAAAAAATGCTTATATTGAGGCGAACACAGAGTGATGTGTCATGATGCACCTAAAAGTTTACTTTATTTGATCAAAAACACAATAAAAAATGTGAAATAGTATTACAGTTTAAAATAATGGCTTTCTATGTTAATATACATTAAGCTCTAATTGATTTCTGTAATAAAAGCTGAATTTTCAGCATCGTCAGTCTCACATGATCTTCAGAAATCACTCTATGCTGATTTGCTGCTCAAGAAACATTTCTGATTATTATTACTGCAGACAGGTTGATTGTTTTGCATGTCAATCAGACCCATTCTTCCCGTCTAAGTGGGCATTTCTTGGCCAGAATGAGCTGCAAACTTTATGAGTCTGGTCATGTGACACTAATAGCAATACTATTTATAAATTATGTATAAAATAATTTGCTAATCTCAACCCAAGCAAAGTCAATTTTCATACCATTTTCATTTTACTGTTGTAGAAGTTTAAACTTGATCTGACTTCTGATTGGCCGGTGGTTAGAGGTCACTCTAAAGGTCATGACCTTTAGCTTCAACAAAACAGAGAGAGGAAAAAAAAACTCGCTCTAGAATTAATTTGTGTTTTTGCAAAACTCTTTGAGCCATGTTTGATTAAATTAAATTGATTAAAGTCCCAGATGTATTTCAAAACACTTTATATATTATACATGACTGATCTGAAGGGGACTTTAATATTTAACTGAGGACATTGCATCTAAAATTAATTTTAGATTCACGTAGAATATAATATACAGTGGAGTCCAAAGATTTAAAAATGCTTCAATTGATGTAATGCATTTTTTTCACTAATAATATCACTGCCATAAAGAAAATCAATGGTTTTATTTATGCTCTTTTAAATGCTGTATACTTCATAGATGATATAAACATGTCCAGCAGCGACCTTGCAGAACGACCTCTGCAGCTGCTGACAGCTCATCCCAGCGGCACAAAGCTTTTAACATCGATTCAGCCGGGAAAGGGTGTGTGACTGCATGAGTGTGTTCACGTTACGTAATAAAGGTTGCAGGAAAGATGCGATCAGACGGTTATTGGCCTGTGTGTGCGTCTGCGCATGCGTAAGCATCAGCTGGAACAGCCTATGACGGATCACTGCGTCTTTATGAATGTGTGCAAATGGATCGCTCCAAAAATAGAGGAATTGTTGGTCCGGCGTGGAGCTCAATAATCAATACACACTGCCATGCAAGAGGTCAGACGCACACACACACACACACACAGACTAAAGCACTGCATGTTACGTGTGTCGTGTCTGAGAAGCATGAAAGCTTGTGCAGTGTGTGTCTGTGTGTGATGAGAAGCGATGAATTACGTGTGCATGTGGAAAACCAGGCTCTAGTCATTTATTATGTGTTCAATATCAATTAACGAACTTATGCAATTTATCAATTCATCTGGGGAGGGTGTTTTACTCCAGAAGTCCATGTGCCGAGGTATATACGGGATACTCGTCACATTAAGCCACTAAAACAAATACAGTATATAACGAACACTATCACGATGTGTCTTTGTGTTTATGGAGTTTCACAGAGTTTGATGCTTGACGCTGTGATGCTGCGAGAAACAGTAAAGCGTGCTTTTTCTAACTAATATGCAAGGAAAAAAAAAACTAAATCAAATGAAAAAAAAATATATATATAAATGATAAAATAAAAAAATATTATATTTATATATATATTAGTAATGTCAAATGATTAATTGCGATTAATCGCATCAAAAATTGTATATATATATATATATATATGTATGTGTGTGTGTGTGCTGTGTATATTTGTTATGTAAACGCAAAATAAATATATTTTTTAAATATTTACATGTATATATTTATATTCATATCATTTATATTATATATAAAT